>NC_077232.1:104591444-105191444 GCF_027887165.1 Monodelphis domestica
CCCTTGTGTTTAGTATAGTGTCTAGAACATATTACATGTTAGGAAATACTTGATGACTAACTCACCAATTGACACAGATAACTAGGATTGATCTAGTTAAATACTTATTAACTGCCTAATAACAAGAATGGGCAGATGCCTAAAGCACCAGATTAAGAATGAATAGACCCCAGATTCCAATCCAGGATCTGCTGCTAACTAGCTAGGTGCCCTTGGAAAGTCATTGTTGCTTTTGGCCTCAGTTTCCCCATATGTAAAATAAGGAAATCAGTAGTTTGTGTCGTACCCCAGCTATATAGTTCCATGATTTTATAATTTAAGTTCTGGTTCCTTTATTATTTGTGATATGGAAATAGCTCACTTGGACTTTCTGAGCTTTTGGTTTCTTTCTCTGTAAGATGAGGGCATTAGTCATTGTTCTGCTTACGAATGATATACAGGGTTATTGTATCAAGGGTAGTGTACATATTAAGCACTTGTGACACAATGATACTATACACACTAACTATTGTTCTATACTCAGAACCCACTTCTTGTCAAGGTAAATGATGTTTTAAAACAATATAGCACTATTTTCTATGGGCTAGAATAGAGGAAGTCAAAAGTAACTATTCTATTCTCTACTTACTATCCTCATCCTCTCCCCCAAGAAAAAGATAGGAACTTTCTCTTCTGTCCACTATTTCCCCAGGCATGATTGTAAGATATGCTGACTAATCAGTGGACGTATCTTTAATGAATGCCAATGGTTTAAGAATTTTTTGTAAAAGTAGATTGGTGGGATAGAAATAGTCCTATGATTCTACTACTAACTGATAGAGGACAGTACTAGTTGGGTTACCTTCACAAGATAGTTATCAAGAAAGAATTCTGTAACCTAGAAGTTTACATGTTAGGTAAAAACATTACAGGGAAATAATTGGAAACATCAAAATTATCTGAAACAAGGGGCAGCTGGGTAGCTCAGTGGATTGAGTCAGGCCTAGAGATGGGAGGTCCTAGATTCAAATCTGTCCTCAGACACTTCCTAGCTGTGTGACCCTGGGCAAGTCACTTAACCCCCATTGCCTAGCCCTTACCACTCTTCTGCCTTGGAACCAATATACAGTATTGATTCCAAGATGAAAGATAAAGATTTAAAAAATATATATATATTACCTGAAACAAGGGAAAAAATAGATGCCAATGAATATTTGTACTAAATAATGTATTTATTGTTCTTTAGTTAATATTGGTAAGTGTCTTATGAGTCAATAAATTTGCTAAAGGACAACTAAGTCAGGAACAAATAGATTCTTCCTCTCTAATACTCATTACCAATAATAAATCATATAACATTTACCTTTATCTCAACTGCCATCCTTTTCCTTCCCTTCCATGTGTTACTATGAAATAAATGTGACCTTAAGTTCTTCAACCTACAAGACTTACTATGTGCCAGCCATTCATGCCAGAATACTAAAGAAAGCAGAAAAAAACAAAAACAAAAACAAATAGTCTGTCATCAAGGAGTTTTTAGTCTACTTACTGGGGGAGATAGTATATGATGACTAGGTTACAAACAAAAGACATATTGGATAAATTGGAAATAATGACAAAGTAAATGCATTACCATTGGGGGGGGGGGGTGCGCACAGGAAAAGCTTCTACCAGAAAGCGGGATTTTGGCTGAGATTTAAAGTAAGGAAGTCATGAGGTCGAGATGAGGAGAGAAAGAGTTCCAGGAATGAGGGCAGCCAGAGAAAATATCTGGAATATGGAGAGGAAGTACCATGTGGATATGTGGATGAGGGATGGAAGAGGGAAGAAAAGAGAGACAGAGACAGAGACAGAGAAAAAGGGTGAGATGAAATGAAGAATCAAGGATGACATCTCTGCCTTGAGCTTGAGTGACTAGGAAGATGGTGGTACACTGGATAGTATGGGAAATTTGAGAAGAGAAAAATGTGGGAAAATATAATATTTTAGTTTTGTTCATGCTAAGTTTAAGCTATCTAAGGAATATTTGTTTGGAGATGTCTAATAGGCAGTTTGAAATGTGAGACTGAAGATCAGAAGAAAAGTTATATGTAGTTTAGTAGATTTGATAACAGTGGTAAAGAGATGATAATAGAAACAAAGTAAGTTGAGACCACTCAGGGAAATAGTAAATGGAGAGAAATCCTGAATAGAGCCTTGGGGGATACTCTCAAATAGTGGACAAGACCTGAATGAAGACCAAGCAAAGTCAAAGCAACAGTGACTGCACAGGTAACAAAGAATGAGGTGATGGCAACATCACTGAAACCTGGAGAGAAGACTATAGTAAGGAGATGAGAATGATTTGACAGTGTCAGAGGCTTCACAGAGATCAAGAAGGTTGAAGACTAAAAGAGAGAGAGAGAGAGAGAGAGAGAGAGAGAGAGAGAGAGAGAGAGAGAGAGAGAGAGAGAGAGAATTATCAATTAAGACAACACTGATAGAGCAGTTTCAGTTGAAAGCTGGAGATGGAAGCCAGTCTATAGTCAAGAAAATTTGAGATAAAAGTAGCACTAATTATAAATGACCTCAAGTATTCAACCAGGCAAGGATGATAGCTAATGGGGAGGCATGGATCAAATGAGGGTTTTCTAAGGATATGAGAGTTATGGATGTGTTTATAGACAGCAGAGAAGTAATTCCTGGAGTGAAATTAGTGAGATTAGTGAGAGTAAAAATGATAGAAAGACAAAGAAAAACAATCTGCTGGAGAAGAAAGGATGGGATTAGATTGCTTTTGTATATAATGGGTCTTCCCATGTTAGGAAATGAGCCACCTCTTCATGAGAGAAAGAGTAAAGGAAGAGACTTACTGTAAGTCTACTATTTTGAGGACCATCCAAGCTAAATTTGGAGAGGCTTGTCACTAGTTGGCTGAAGGGGATGATTTTATTTGGGGGAGGGGAAGAGCTTTCAATGACAATTTCAAAGTCTATTCCTTAATTTAGGGAGAGGTTGAAGTCTAGTCTATCTTTCTGAAAGAAATAGTCAAGGAAATGATATTACAGAACCCACAGGTGTAAAAAATAGACTCGAATACAGGACTACAATCCCCACGAGCCTTTGCTCCACTTCCCCAGAATGCCTTGTAATCTCACCTGGGCCGAGATTGAGAAGTTTTTTAAGCTGATTCAAAGGCTTTTGAGCTCGCTCTAGCTCTCTGGGACTTCCGTTTTGGGGCAGATGTGGCTTTTTTTCGTAATGTAGGTGAGGTTGTGTCTAGGCCACTCTATGGCCTGGACACGTGTTTCTTATCCTGTATTTTCTTTAATCCTTAATCTTCAATAAACCTCTAAAAAATTTATAATACTCCTTGCAGAGAGAAACTAATTTCTACCTGCCTCAGTCTCCCCATCTCCCCTAAATTTTAATCTTTACACAGGAACTGAAGTATAGCTTGAAGAAAATACAATATAAAGAAAGGTTTGAACACAGGGGAAAACAAATACATGTCTCAAAGTAAGAATATATTCTCATGGGGTTCTCAAAGTTCCACTTCCCCATTGTATATGTCCTAGTATTATAACAATTTTAGGAATATAGTTGCTGAAATCAGAAGGGAATGAATATGTTTTTGTTTGGATGTTCAGTTTTCTTCCTTTGAAAACTTTTTATTCTTTAATGTATAATAAATAATTAATATGTTTCCTATCTCTTGGGATCAAGTTTTCTTTTTTAAAAAATTCAGATCTGTCTCCTTCAAAGAATAGTTTTTGTTTTTTGTTGTTGTCTTTTTTTTCATGAAGAAAATTCCAACCACATGGAAAGACTTCTCCAGGAGCTCTTATTTTGGTATTTCAATAACTTCCAAGGAAGATGTACTGTTGTAATCAGAAAATGCAGAGTATTTGCATGAATAGACAACAAGAGAAACATCCAGAAGATAGAGGAGAGGGACTGAATACATTGTGCCAAGGATAGAAAGCAAGCCTACCAGCTGCAGAACAAAAAAGGAACCCACATGGTTGGCTCAATGAATAACTTGGTTCTGAATGGGCTGAAAAGAAGCTTAGGCCACCTGAAGCTCTAGGGGAGGTGGCTAAATCACAGCTTGGGAGATAGTGTTTTGTATTTGTTTAGAAGCTATAAGAATTCCAAAGCTGTGGGCTTCTGGCTAGTGAAATGCAGACTCTCAGCCAAGAGCCTGACAGTTATCTGGCCTCAGCCCCTAGACAGCAGCAGTTACAAATGAGATGGGGGTGGGGAAATTGGCCTGCTGTTTGTGCAATTTGAACCTTAATTTTCAGGAATGAGTAAACTGAGATAGTGTCCCATTCTAGTTAGGTGGAGCTAGTGACTATGTATGTGGTGAAATATCAGAAACTCCAAGAAGAACCTCCTCCCATTTCTCCACCCCTCAACAGGCTTCAAATGTTTTCATGCCCATAGCTCAAACTTTATATTCCTATTAAAATGCAAATTCCCTTGAAAGGCTTAATGCTCAGCTTCACTCCTAGTGGATTCTTAATCACCTCTGAGGATTGATTATCCATTTACTCCTTAGGGCAAATGGATGTTTTTCAGATCTGAGGGGAGGGACAAGGAATGCCTGAAAGTATGAGTCCAGACTACCTGAAGGAGGAAGGAGTGGGATTCCAGCACAAAATAGGGATACCTGGGAGCCTTTCTTGTGGCCACACTTTGTCTCCTTCAGAGTTTGCTTAATTGACTTTCATGAGGAGACATACAGTCTCCTGTATCTCCTTTCTACATAGAATACTAAGGAAACTGTTAAAGGAGTCACCAGGGAATAAATCTAATACCATGTAATGATCTGGGGATTAGGGAAAGGATTAAACCCTCTCAACATTTCAAATATAATATAAATGTTTGACTGTTGAATAGAAATCTAGGAATGGTAGCAGAATTTAAGAATGAATTCAATTAAGTACATAAATATATTAGGTGGGTTTTAATTTTTGTAATCATTGACAGTTGGAGCTAATAAAGCACATAAATCCAAGAGCATCCAAAACAATGAGAAATATATTTAGTGCTCACTTTGGGATAGGATGAGAGTGGAAGACACACCAAGAAATTATAAGTCATGTCCTGGTCTTCTATGAACTAGTTGGAAGGCAGACTGGAAAAGGCACGAGAAATAAATCACTATAATAATAACTACTATTTATATCTCCCTCAGGTTTGCAAAGCACCTTATTACTTTTGATCCTCACAGCACCCTGTAAGAAAAGCATTATTATTATCTTGAATTACAGAGAAGGAAACTGAGGTTTGTAGTTAATAATCTTCCCCCCAGGATTTTTTTTTTTGGACAAATAGCTACCTATTATTCCTCTATTATATATTAAGTTAACATTTTTAACTCCAAGTAAAATACTGAACATTTATCCTTACTGAATTTTACCCTAGATTCATTCCTATTTTCTGGTTTATCAAAATCTCTTTAGATCTTGACTGTGATTGTGTTTTACCACATAACAAGGGTACTGCCAAAATTCTAGTTCCTGAGTCCACAAGCAAAAATGTCAGAATGGAAAATAAAAAAGAAATTAGGAGCCAGTTGTGTAACCTACTACTTAGCAAGTATCTAGCACATAGCAGGCACTTAAGAGTGTGATTAATTGATGTGACAGGCAACAAAATGAAAAAAAATCTTGGATTGTTATAATGAACAAATGAGTTTCCACATGATGACAATCCAGTTGTACTAATCTCTGGTCAAATCATCTCTGGAGAATGATATTCAATTCTGACTGATAGAGTTAAATAAAGGCATTGACAAGCTTGAGAACCATATAGGATGGTACTCATGAAGACTTCTCACATGAAGAACTTGAAGGGATGTCCTATAGAAATATTAAACTTGTTCTCTTTGGCCCAAGAAGTCAAAATCAAGGGGGAAAGGTGAAAATTGTGAAGAGGCAAATTTGTTCTACAGGTCAGGAAAAAAAATTTCCATATAACTAAAGCAATCCCAAAAGGAAATGGATTACTTCAGGAGACAATGAGTCGCCCCTTATTGGAACTGTTACAGCAGAGGTGAATGGCCATTCACAGGATATGTTGTAGTCAAGAATTCTTTTTTAGGTACAAATTGGACTAGATGGTCACTGTGGACTCTTCCAATTCTAAAATTATCTGAGGCTATGAATATTGATGGCTTGATTCTGTTACCTTTAAACTGAGAATAAGCATGTTACCTTGCCCAATTTCCCAAGTGTTGCATAACATGAAGAAATAGTATTTTACCACCAATATCAGGACATTCCACTCTTTAAGGCAAAAAGTGGCTATTCATTTTTCTATGGCTGACAATTCACATGGAGGAAAAGTAAGGAAAGCAATCAAATACCTAGAGATTTAGTGTGCATAAAGACAATCACCATATATTTTAAGTCCCTGGATGACAATCAAGCCTTTTCTCCTTTTCTTCAGATCTTTTGATGATCCTGTAGGGCATCAAGATGGCACAGCCGGTAAAGTACCAGCTTTAGTCAGAAGACTTGAGTTCAAATTTGGCCACAGACACAAGTTAAGTGACCTTGGGCAAGTCACTTAGTCTTGTTTACTTCAGTTTCCTCATCTCTCATATGTGCTAGTGAAGGAAATAATAAGCCATTTTGTATTTTTGCCAGGAAAATCTCAAATGGGGTCACAGAGAGAAGGCCAAAACAGGAAACAATTGAATAATAACATCTTCAATGTGTTGAAGACATCCAAAGAAGCTACACATTGATTTCTTTTTCTGAAACTGGATGGACACCCCTCACCCCTAATAAAATACTTTAAAATAGCACTGTACTTCCCTAAATTTATCTTATTAAAACATGAAACAGTGAATTGGTATAACTGGAATGTATTCATTATTCATGTGTGTGTCTTTTTTCTGTTCAGAAAGTGCTGTTCCAGGAAGAGAACTGGACCAAATTCAAAATTTAATACTGGAGAAGAAACAAGGAAATTGAAGTAAACAACATTAAAGAAGGGTAAGCAAAGTGGCAAATCACAGCAAATAATTGACAATTTATTCCCACCAAGCCAAAATAGCACAATTCAATTTGCTAAATTATTTTATTTATCTCTGGGCAGCAATATGAATGATCTATCTGTTTTGATGAGAACTCCAATGCTGCTCAATGGGAAATTGCACTGCTTCCAACATGTCAAATTATGATAGTCAAAGAAGATGTGAATTAAATTGACTTTGAGTGGGAAGCATTAACAGATGAATTGTCAGCTAGGAAATCTTCCCCTTAGCTTTTACTTTTTTTTTTTATTTGAACCCAAGATTTCATGTTCTGCTTAAGAGGAATCAAACAAATATGTGAAATAAAATAAAAATGTATTCATTTTCATCTCTAAATTCTAAATCCTCTGAATAGTTAAGAGGATAAAGATGATATAAACCTTCCAGATTCTTTTTATATAGTACATATTAAACTGTTCTGGTGAATATTATTGGTTTTGGAATTGATAATCTATTTAGTACATCAGTCCAAAAGTCTGCTACTTTGTGGGAGCTGATGATATGAGAAATAATTAAACAATTTAAGCTAACAGACATTTACTAACTCCCTACTATGTGCAAACTACCATCAAGTGCTGAAGACATATTTTCCCCCCAAAAGACATAACCTTTGCCTGCAAGGAACATTGTAATTTAATTAGGAAAAGTCAACAACATTGAAAACTATAATAAAAGTTGAAAGACATGCATAGTAGTCAAATAAAGTTGCCTGAAAGTTTTGAGGATAGTCTTGAGCTGGTTCTTAAATCAACTGTAAGTTTTGACTTATCAGAAAAGGGTAAAATATATTATAGGCAAGGAAAAGATCATTAGCAACACCACACACATACAAGTGAGAAAGACATTTCTGGGACACAGTAAGAAAACTATATTGGGTGGAATAGATAGATTACTTTGGGAAAGAGTGAGAGATGGGAAAGAGATAACAGTCATGTCAGTCCAGTTGCTAGACCTTGAATTGCAGGATGCTGAGTTTTGATTCAGCAAGAAAGCATCATTATAGGTCCTTAATCAGGGGAGACACATAAAGAAAGAAGTATTCTAAAAATAATAATCTAATAGTGGCATGCCAAAAATTAGGAGATTATAGGCAGGAAGAGTATCTAGGAGGCCAATTTGATTATCAGTGTCTAGATCAGGACCAATATAAATATTCTGAAATAAAAGAGAGGAGTTTACTGAGAGAGATTTTGGAAAAATATCAAACTAACAAAATGTTGTATTCACTATTTGGATATCAATAGCAAAGGAAAGAGAAAGAGTTAAGGTAATCTATGGTGAGTTTGTAAGATTAGCCAGTCTACAATAGATGAACTGCTGATTGTAATTTTGGATATAATGAGTTTGAAGAATTATAGGATATCTAAAGGGATGTCATATAGGAAAACTGAAGTGTCATTGGGGAGACAAACATAGTGTTATATACAAAGAAAGAGCCAGCACCAAATGAATAACAAAAATCTTTAAAGATGACTTGGAAATCCTTCAAAAAAAATTTAAAGGCATCAAAAGAAAACTTATCCATGTGACATTCACACAATATACCTGTCCTTAATTATAAATTTTATATATGCTACAAGAACTTTCAAAAACAGATATTATTTAAAAAAAAGAGGGAGGGAGGGAGGAAGGGAGAGAGCTGAACAGATTTTATTGGGGATTGTAGCAATGGGGGTTGTGGGATGTCAATCAAACAGTTGGCACATCAGAAGTTTTAACAAAGTAGTGACAACCAAATGGTAACACAATAGCATTGCCAGTTGCTCAGGAAAGTAGCTCATGTGAAACCTTTTCCTTTCTGGCACACTGACACCAGCTTATACAAATGCAGGGGTCAGTTTTTGACATTATTAAGGACCTTTAGAATTTGTCTTCAGACTGTGTAGATAACAATAGAGGTTTGAGTTTTAAGTTCCAAAAAATTTAAGACCCATCCAATTTAGGGATTCAGAAATCAGCCATGTAAAATATTAGAAATATACCCATAAGTCTGGCCCATGAGCACTTTGCTCATTAGTCATCTTTTGAATATATCTTCAATATCTTCATGATTCATTATAACTGAAACCCTTCATGGGTGGGACAATGGATAAAACACTGGTCCTGGAATCAGGAAGATTCATCTTGGTGAATTCAACTCTGGATTCAGACACTAGCTGTGTGACATCAGGTAAGACACTTAATTCTGCCTGTCTCAGTTTCCTTATCTGTAAAATGATCTGGAGAAGGAAATGGCAAACCATTCCAGTATCTTTGCCAAGAAATTTCCAAAATGGGATCACAAATAATTGAACATGATTGAAACAACTCAATAATGAAGCATTTATAAAGAGCCGAATAAGTATAGAAAATATGTTGAGCAACAGGAAACACTACCAAAAAAGTAAAAAAAAAAGTCCCTGTTCCCAAAGAACTCATAATTTGATAGACATAGAAACTAGAAATTATAAATGTATGTATATGTATTCTGGATATATTGGAAATTATCAACAGAAGGAAAGTACTAGAATTAAGAGGAATTTGGAAAGGCTACTAGAAGATGGTAGAATTTTAACTAGAACTTAAGGAAAGCCAGGGAAATGAGGAAACAAAAATTAGAATGAAGAAATATATAATTATCGTAAATCACCCTGAATTCATCATTTCAAAAATGTATTTACTCTTTTGCTTATACATTCATTCAATAGAAAACATTTATTAAGCACCTATTGGGTACAGAGCACCATGCTACTTACTAAAGAAAAGATATGATCTTTGTACTATAGAAATTTTCAGTGAATACATAATATATATATTTTACTCGTTAGTTATCAGTGGTTTTGCCTCTTTTTCTTTAATATTATCATATACAGCATATTTTTATTTAAGGCTAGTAACTGTCTATTTGTAGTTCATGTTTACATAGCACTTAAAATTCTAGGAAGAAATTTTCTCACAAGTATCATTTTTCTCATTTTGAAGATGAAACATTCAGAGAAGTCGTGACAACCAGTTAAAAATCATAGACAAGATTACAATTTAGATCTTCTGATAGGGAGGTGGATAAGTGATAGAGAGTGTTAGACCTGAAGTCATGAAGACCTAAATGGAAGCCCAGCTTCAGACACATACTAACTGTATTAAACTGGTTAGTCATTTAAACTGTCTTGGTCTCAGTTCATTCATTTATAAACTGGGGATACAAATACCACTTACCTCCCAGCCTTTTATGAGTATCAAGTGAGCTATTTTAAAGTACTTTGTACAGTGTCTAGCACAAAGGGGGTAGTAATAAACACTTCTTTTCTTCCTTCTGACTCCAAAGTTAATGTTCTTTCTCCTCAACTATGCCACTGTGATCTGTTTCTTCTAGAAATATATGAATAGTTATTTGAAACCTTTTTTATAGTTTAAATGAAGATAACTGATGATTTAATAATAGTTTTCTATAAAATTAGAAGTGGATAAATCAGATGAATGTGTGGTTTCTATTTGCAAGGAGGACAAATATTCAACTTGAAATTGCAGAGATTTTATTGGTTTCTAGAAAGTTTCCTGGTCTTTTTGAGTTATTACCTTACCCTCTCAACAGATGAAACTATGACCATGACATTATGTGGTGTGGTGGGAAGAGGGATGGATGTGAAGTCAGTAAGACCAGGCTTTAAATACAGCCTCCTACATTTATTAGTTGTGTGGCAATAGGTAAGTCATTTGCCCTTATCTGTCAAATGGGTGTAAAGGTAGTATTTAATTTAAATTGTGTTTATGAGGACTAAATGATATAACAAACAAGAAAGCTTCCTAAAGTCTAAAGTGTTATGTAAATAGAAGCTATTATTATTATTCTTCCTTTGTACTGACTCCAATTATAAAGGTGGGATTACAACCAACCTAACATGCTCTGAGGGTAGTAGAGCAATTTCCTTTAAAGCAAGCTGAGGTTGTGACAGGATTAATTTGTCTGTTTGTTTGATCTTCTGCTCATACAAAATAGAAGCTAAAAGATTTTTCTTTTAGGGATAAAAAAGAATGAAAAGAAAAGTTCTATGTACCATGATAACAATTCCTATCTTATTTGCTTTAAATATTTACAGTTAAAATAACTATGCCTGATGGCATGATTCTGTCACCCGAGGAATTATAATAGCATTCCCCTATGGCAACTGTGGTGAAATGATCTCTAGGAATGGCAGAAAGGAAAACTGGTCATCTCTTCTTGAGCCACCATAATTGATTCAGCTCTGATTTTGATATCTCCTAGGTCTTTGGGTCTGATGAAGGGATAAGTGAAGAAGCAAAAAGACTAAGAGAAGAGTTTCTTGCTCAATATGTATCATAGAAATAAAAAAAAACCCTGCAATTATTGTGCCTTCCTTCTACTAGACATAAAACCTTGAGATTGATAAGAGAGAAATGGCAAAATTGGAGGAATGTGTCAGAAGCATTCAGATTTTTGAGCAGTACCTATTGTGATGCCCAGGCCTGTAGTCTCCTATATCTAGCAAGTTAGAAAACAGAGCTGTAACTAAGAATTTTATGCCCAGGGAAGAAAAGGACCTGGGAAAGCCAGCAGAAAAAATATTAAGAGGATCAATATTTTGTGGAGACAGGAACAAGCAAAAATCAACCTAGTATAGAGAAACTGGTATGGAAAGAGAAAATATCTTCTGGTAGCTTCCTGCTTTAACTCCATTCTTTTTATGGTGATTAAGGACTTCAAGTACTGATAATTTGTAGTACTTCAGGCATTCAGTTGTATTGTCCATGGAGTTTGGCAAAGATACTGGAGTAGTTTTCCATTTTCTTCTCCAGCATATTATTAAGACAAAGAGAGGTTAAGAGGCTTGACCAGGAGTTCATAGTTAGTAAACTCAGGTCTTTCTGACTCCAGGACTAATGTTCTTTCCCACTGACCCATTTAGCCACCTCTAATATTGATAACAGTCTCTATTTTTGGCATTCTGGTACCTAGTAGTCCTAACTATGGCTCTGTTAGGGACTATTTAATTTTTGCCTTTGGAACTTCCTTAGGAAGAAAGAAGTGCCAAAAATAAACTGTGGATTCCATTTACTTTAGCTTGGGTTCCATGAACTTGTCCATTCACTGGTTGGTAAGTAGGAGGGTATACACTTTCCACTAGAGGAAATATAGAGAAATAAGGAGGGAATGGAAAGGTGCTATAGATTTTAAACATTCAATGTCCTTTTTAATCTTCAATAGAATTGAGTTATCCTGTTGAGCATGTAAATACCCCAATTGTATTGCCTTAGATTCACATAAAGTTTCACTTATCCAGAAGGACCCCTCCAGGAAAACAAACACCATATTCATGTAGGGATCTTTTTTTCTCCAGGACTTTCAAAGAAAATTGATACTCATAATAAAGACTGAGAGGCAGGTAGGTGGCTTAGTGTATAGAGGGCCAGGCCTAAAGTGAGGAAGAATACTCTTCCATTTTGGCCACAGAGGCTTACTAGCTGTGTGACCCTGGGAAGGTCACTTAACCCTGTTTGTCTCAGGTTCCTCATCTGTAAAAAAGAGCTGGAGAAGAAAATGGCAAACCATTCTAATATTTTTGCCACGAAAACCTGAAAAAGGATTACATAGAGTCAGTCACTATTGAAATGACTGAACAACAACAAAACCCCAACTCTAATTTTTATACCATTTAAAAAATCATTTTTATAACATTAAAAGAAAATTAAATATCTTCAGTAAAACTTTAGTATTAAATGATCCTATTTTATTATATTCTGTATGCTAACATGTCAAGGACTTATGATTCACAAGAGCCACCAGAGGCTCAGAGAGGTTTCTGATAGTCTTGCCACTGGTGTTAGACCTTCTCTACTTCTAGTCCAGCAAGATGCCATCTTCTATTTGCTTTGAGAGTCAGGCATATTTATAAAACTCTTTTAAGAAATATATTATATTTTATTATTATATATACATATATATTTATTGTTATTATTGAAATAATAAATTAATCTATTTTAATAAAACTCTGAGACATCAATGAATAAAACGCAATGGGGCATCAATTAAACAAAATACTTCATCCATCCTCCACTCACTCTAGCTAAGGAGGAACTTATGATTGTAGTATGTTATCCTGCTCTCCTTCAGCATTCTCCTGATTAAAAGACTATTCTTAAAATAGTCCGTACTATCTGGAAGAAAGCTAATATGGAAAAAGACAGTGGCTTACAGCCAGAAATATGGCTACAACTGTTGCATAGACCTCTGACATAGGATTAAATAAACTAGATTAAGAGTACTGTTTATCTTTTGCAACCATGGTGATCCTTAACTATATCACAAGGACTTTAATCAGACTTGGAAAACACTTCTACTTTATTCAGATATATATGTTTAACATAACATTAAATAGAAACAGCTGCTGTGGAATATAGTTGCTGAAAAACACTTATTTCCCAAAAAGAGTAAAATTTCCTAGTCATAGATAAAAGATTTTTCTCCCATTCAGATTCTGCTTATGGCTTATATTTGTATTGTTTCACATTTATTCTAATTTTGAAAAAAAAATCTGTTCCCAAATTCTATAGTTTATTCATGCTAGAGTTATTTTTAAGTGTGAAATTGGCTCTCTGATGGGACTGGGCTTCCTCAAAACTGATTCCCTTGTTTATTCCAATTTTCTTAGATTTAACTTTTATTCTTAGAGCTGATATTTTTCAATTCAATTGTGCTTAACAATGAAAGTATTGATTAGCTTGGTTGGGTTATAGATAAGTCTGCATGAAATGTGCCTGCTTTTCAGCATAGATTTAATTTGGTAGTTGGACAAATGTCTAATTACGTTTTTTAGCAGGTAAGTAGTCAAATCCCAGAGTATCCATGACAAGACAACTTTGTCTAACCTCTCAGGGTAAAAGAATCCAATGATTTTTTTTTGTTGTTGTTGTTGTTGCCAGTGATCTAAGAGTCAAAGTGTTCTGAAATAATGGTAAAAATGTTTTATGGCCTGGTTTTAATGAATATTGGCTAAGCCAATGTATGTAGAACAAGATCAAATATGTTTTCCATATTCACAGAGAGGAGCCAAATCAGTTTTATTCATATTTTTTACAGAAAATTAAATACCTGAGTGATGATTTTTAAAAAATGCAAACCTGAATCTTCTTTGTCATATCAAAAGGACATCATTTCTAAAATAGTAGTTAATATTTGAATGTTTCTTCTAGTCTATACACTACAGGATTTAGAGATCACCTAGTCCATTATTTTATTGGTAAGGCTATGGAAGAGAAACAGTTTATTGAAGTCTAAAGATTTTTGGACTTCGAGTCAGGATTCCCTTAATTCAAATATTGCCTTGAATACTTAATAGGGATATAATCCCAGGAAAATTATAACCTTTCTGGCCCTGTTTCCTAAATAGTAATTTAAGATAATAATAATATCCCAGTTCAAAGAATTTTCTCAAAGATCAAATGTTATTAGGTTTTCAAGCATTTTGTAAATCATAAAGTGCTATGTCAATGATATTATTATTATTATTATCTTCTCATCATGGTCACACAGGTCATAAGTAGCATGAGGATTTGTAACATTATTGCAATAAAATGACTAGATATTTGAGTTGCTGATTTTGACATTATGTGTAGGCATGTATCACTACTAAGTTATTAACTGAGAACAGGAACACACAAAGGAAGAACTATATAGATATTGGAAGAGATAATAACTATGTTTTAATCCTAGGAGGAATCATTGTGTTCTGGATATCCAGAATCTCCTCTTCCTAAACCTGGAACCTTTCACCTCTTCTTATCTACATTCATCCTCTCCTCTCTCCCTGCTTGACTTGAAAGAAAGGGTTACTTTGACTCTTTCATATTCTAACCACCCCTTCCTTTTGCTGTATTCTGGTTACCTAAATTCATCTAATCCTGAGGCCAGGACTGTGGGCAAGTGTAGAGAAGGTAGGTTAGGAGAATCAACATTGGAACAAGATTTGAGACAGGTAGAACAATTAGGAGGCTACTATAGTAGTAAAGGATGAGATGTTGTGGGCCTGAAATAGTTTGGGGTCAGGAAAAGTAACGAGAAGAGGACATGGGCCAGGTGTGTTGTATATATGGAAAAGACAAGATTTAGACAACCAAAAAGACACATGCTAAGTTTAAAAAAACTCCTACAATTTAAGTAAGAATTTATTAAATGTTAAGACAGTGAGGGAATGATAATCATTTGGAAATTTTATTTTACAGCTTCACTCTTTAGGATAGAAATAGAAAAAACTAAATTAGATAATTTATGATATAATAGATAATAAAATTAATAATAAAAATAATAAAATTAAATTGGATAATAAATTTATTAAAGGAATTAAAAATGAGTATGAAACAGTTACCATTGCACACAAATAGTATTAGAAAATACAAAACAGTTAGAAAAATTGCAAAATGATATTCAAAGTTTAAAAATAACTAAAAACTAGCAAGTAATAGTACCAGAAAAATCAAGCAAAGATCAACAGATAATAAAAAATCAAAGAATAGACTCATAAAGCAATTGAATTTAGTTACTAATTGATCTTCATCTAAAACCTGAACCTTGAATATCATTGGAGATATGATCATGTTTTGTTGGCATTTCTGCGAGCTCATGTCATTTCGCTAAAAATTCAGAGATTGTGCTCTATAAAGAATGGACTCTCAATCAATGGTAGTTGATTGCCTATCCTTCAAAGCACAGACAAAAAAACTCATCTCATTGATATGTCCTTCTCTTTCAATCAGAAATAATCTTTCTTGCCTCGCTTATAGAACTTAACACCTTATGACATTTTTTATATATTGTCTTATGGCATCATTATTAAAATAGATGCATTCCTTCTCTAATTAGGTTGTATGTTTCTTAGTGTAGAGAATTTTGTTTCATTCATTTTTCTTTTCTGCATGGCCACTGGTTGCAGAGCTGCTTTCAAAGTATTTGTTGAATGAAGTAAGTTTATGACTGGTCACTGATTGATGAGATAAATGAACAAAACGTAAATATTCTCCTTTTATATTGATTTTTGAGATAAAAATGCAAAACAAGGCAAGTATTCATTGAAGACAAATTCATGTTATCCTAGGTATTAGTGAGCTGTTACTGAGGAAAGTGATGTAGTAAAGAAATCACTGCAGTTAGCCGACCTCTATTGTAGTCCTTATTTTGCTATCAACCAGGTGAGTGATGCTTGATGATTTAACCAACAGTTTTGGATTAGATCATCTCCAAAGTTTCTATCAACTCTATCATTCTATGGTTCCTAAAAATAAATGAAGTGGGCTTCATGAAGATCAGAATTACAATGATCTGGTTAAAAGTCCTTTGTCTGCCTTGTGATCCTAAGCAAATAGCTTACCTTGTTTAGAGGTAGCTAAAGGATGCAGTAACAAGAGCTTTAGGTCTGGAATCAGGAAGATCTGATTCAAATCTGATCTCAGACACTTATTAGCTATGTTACCCTAGACAAGTCATTTAACTTCTGCTTCAGTTTTCTGAACTGTCAAATGTGGATGATAGTAACACCTGATTCCTATTTATTATGAAGATCAAATGTGATTAAAATGATAAAGTGGTTGGCACAATTCTTGACCCATGGTAAAATCTACATAAATGTTAGTTATTTGTTGTTATTGCTATTACTCACAGGTAATCAATGAGTCTTCTCAATTGGTAAACTTAAGATTTGCTAACTTCATATCACAGGGGGTTTAGTTTTAATTGTAACTATATAAATTTCTATAATACTTTTAAGGTTTAAAAAGTGTTTTACATACATCATTTTATTGGAGCTTCATAGCAATTTTATAAAGTAATATTGTCATTTTATAGATGAGAAATTGAAGCTCAGAGATGAAATAACTTGCTTTTATCATATGGCTATCAACTGGCAGAGGTAGAATGAATAAAGAAAAAAATTTGACTTCCAAATCAAGATTGTATCCATTATTCAAGGATTCCATGAGGAATTTGGGATAACTAAGGGATAATTTATAGGAAACTGGTAAACCAATTCATGGTTGTAAATGTATGTTTTAATTGCTTTTATTATAAAAGTTACATCTTAACATTTAAAAAAATCCTTTGTAAATAACCCAGTGAACACTCAGCAGATGTTATCTGAATTTCCTTTTCTTGGTTCCAGTGAAATATTTTCATAGCAAACACTGGGGTTACAGACCAAGCTTTTTTTTTTAATAAGTACAAATTTAGCAACTTTACCAACAAAGCAGATCCTACTGGTTTAGGGAACAAAAGACATAAGTTGTAGGGAACTATAATTTGCAGTAATGGTAAGAAAAAAGTTAACAAGTTTCTAAACATTTTGCTGTTAAAACCTGCCCAAAGACTGCTCATTTCCAAGAAAAAAATAACCAAATAAAATGACATTTTGGGTCTGGAAGACAATTATACTCTATTAGGTCACTACAAAAAGAAGTACCGTGTCAAGCTTGATTATTAAACAAAAGATTTCTTTTAGGGCTCTTAGGCAGATGTTAATATTTTCAGCTATAGTTAATAATAACTACTAAAATTTGTACATTTATATAGTGCTTTTATATAGTGCCTATGTACCAGGCACTGTGCTAAGCACTTTACAATTAATAATAAAAGCTAACATTTATATAGCCTTCTGAGCCAGGAACTGTGCTAAATCTTACTTTTTACATACAGTATTAATTCCTATATCAGGGCTTTAGATTAAAAAGCTCCCAATCAACTCAGGGTTTTGGATTACAAGCACCACCTAGGCTTCGGCTTTTTACATTTTCTTTGTTCTCAGGAATTCCAAGAATTGTGTTCCCTTAGAAAAATCTAGCTAACAGGTAAAAGAGACAAGGATCCTCAATCTGCTTATGTGACCCCATCACATGGGGATAAGGAGGGGGTGGATAGTTTCATAGATCACCACCTCTTAATTAGCTATTTACCAATTAGAGCTATCCTCGTATATTTCAGGGAGGGGCTGAATAGTGAGCTCCTAGAATTCTAAAGATCTGCTGGGAAAAGAATTAGAGTCTTTGGTCATTTAAAGGGGCTTTATCACTTTCAAAACCAGTCCCTTGAAATAATTTTAATCATAACAATCCTTTGTAAGTATTATCTCATTTGGTCCTCATAGTAACTCTGGGAGGTAGGTAGTATTACTATCCCCACTTTACAGATTAGGAAACTCAGGCAGACAGTTAAGTGATTTGCCCAAGGTCATATAGCTAGTAAGTGTCTGAAGTCATATATCACCTCAACCAACTCCAGTCCCAATGCTCTATGCACACATGCAACCTAGTTGCCCCAGTTCATAGGATTTGAGGGCAAAATAAGTTAACTTAATGATCATCCATCCACATTAAGGAATTTGAAGAAGAGAGTAGAAGTGACTTGGCTAAGGACATGGAACTAACTAGTGGCAAAGATAGTCTAGTTTTTATTATTCAGGATCTTTCCATAACACCAACCCATGTTCACCTGAAAACATAAAGTATGTGTCAAGTAAGCACTGGCTAGATACAGAACAAATTGGATAACATTACCAGCAGACTACCCTGTCTATGAACTTGATTTAAAAAATAACAATGCTTTCACTATAATTGATTCCCTTAGTAATATTATGTATTTTAAGTAAAGAGTGATCCATAGGCTTCACTAGTCTCCCCATGGGGTTCAGTACACAAAAAGAATAAGAGCTCCTATATTCAATAGACCACTGTTCTGAGAGAAATAATTCAAAAAGTAAACTCTGCATTCTGAAATTTAATAAAAATAAACCCTAAATATTTGTAGCTTGCTTCTTATGTATTACTTTCAATCAGTCCAGCTGCCCTGTAGGCAGTAATAACACTTGCTTACCACTAAGAATTTTCTTCCCTTTAAGGACACCACTCTCCTTTATTAATTCTATCCAAAGAATCCTGGGACTAACTATTGCCCACCAAAGGAGACTGAAGTGCTCATGCAGCTGGATTCTGAAATTTTCAAATTGCACAATTTTGGTCCTTATACTGCTGTGAGTGAAATGACTGCTTTCTCAGTCAATGGACTGGTTCCATTTCCTACTATGATTTTTAACTTTGTTGTCATTAATACTTAAAGGGAAAAAAAAAGGGACTGGAAGATTTTCATTTCAGTTTTTACTGTGTTTTCTATGTGCTAGGCTGTTTACTTTTTTAACTGTTTTATTTTTCTTTGTCAATTTTACAGGTGCTAGTATGATTTTTTTTGAGATTTGATAGATTTTTGTTATTATACTTGTATGTGTTATGTATAGTTGTGTATGTGTGTATATGCATATATATATATATATATATATATATATAGCAGTTCAATGTAGTATAAGGAGCATTAAATTAGGAATCACAACCATTTGAATCCTGGCCCCTCATTTAACTTCCTTGAACTCAGATTCTACATCTTTAGAAATAGCTAAGGGATATCTAAGGCATTTTCTCTCAACTATTCTCTATGCACTACTACCTCAGCTTTTGATGACTGCTACAAATTAATTTCCCTCTTCCAGACCAGCTCCTTGGATTTCTTTGGTTCATGAACCTGCTTGGCCCAATACTGCATTCCAATTACTAGCTGGGATCATACTCATACATATTTAGGCCCCATTTGCCTAGAATGTCTAAAGACTCAAACTATGAGATTTATAGTGATAGTACAAAGCCTTCATTGGGACCAGTTTGACTTCAGCTTCCTGGATGCAATTTCCTTTCCTATCTCCCCAACTAATCTGGGGAAGGGACCAGGACAAAGATTCTTGGACATCTGATTAAACTTGGTTCCTCTGACACAGCTTCCTGGTCACCTGGGCATATTAAAAAGTCCCAGGCATGTGGAGTCTGGGTTCTTGCAGACTTTCT
Organism: Monodelphis domestica; assembly: GCF_027887165.1. Lineage (NCBI taxonomy): Eukaryota > Metazoa > Chordata > Mammalia > Didelphimorphia > Didelphidae > Monodelphis > Monodelphis domestica. The sequence goes on from NC_077232.1 coordinate 104,611,318, forward strand.
GGGTGCCTATGATCATCAACATACTTAAGAGCATTACTGACCAGACTATTTTTCCAAATAGAGTTGGGAGTGGGGGTTGGATATGCATGCAAAGAAGCTAAGTACCTCTGTATCTTTTTTGCATATCCTTAACTGTGTTAGAGATAAGTATTTTTTGTTAAATATTTAATAACATGAAAGTGTCTCAGTTCATACCAAGTCTGAATCTGAATTGAGAGGATGATAGAATTAAAACCTTGACTCCAGCCCTTGCCATATGAAATCCATGACAACAATCTTCAGGTTAAAAACTAGTGAAGACTCCACATTCACATTATACTATACTCCCAAGTGCTTTTTGTTATGGACTTAAATATGCTACCAATTGGGTACTGTCTGTATGATATGATTTGTGTTTTTCTAATAATGATGTCAGGTTTGCACTAACACATTCATATTTTTTTCTATATCCTAAGCCATAGAAATGGAGATGAATAGGTGAAATGAACAGAGACAGGAATACAGACTATGAGCATGGAAATGAAAAAAGCTAAGTGATACATATAGTGGCTAAACTTGAACTTCTCATCTACTAGCAATCTGAAACCAGTTAAGATAAATGCACTACCATTTCTTCTGTATCTGCTTTTAAATAATATCTCCTTCAGTTGATGGATTTAAATTCCTTTCCTGATAAGAATCCCACAAATTTTCTTCATTTGTATTTCTAACTCTTGTCTTCTCTCTTCCAACTGTCTTGATTGTTTTCAGTTGAAATAGTCATTCTGATTCATAGTTTTGATCATATTTAGTCATAGCTGGACATGCTATCAAAGTTTTGGGTTTTATGGCTATTTTTACTGTTTATATATATTATATATGTTTTAATTTGTATTCTATTTAACAGTATAACTGATTTGTAATGATATAATACATCTAAATAAAGTGCTCTGTAATCTTTATATTATCTTCTTTACTCATTATATTATTTATAATTGTCTCTCCAACTGCATAATAGACTCTTTGAGAAGATAGATATAATTTATTTTGTCCTGTCTAATTGCTGATACAATGCTTACTAAGTTTTATCTATTATTAAGTCATATTAAATCTTTGGTAACTCTTCCAATAAAGTAATCAAGGATTCTCCATCAATTCCTCAGAGGGTTCTCATTCTAATGCCACAAGTACCTTTGTCTCTTTTCACATTTAAACTACTATAAAGTTCTGACCTTTTCTCTTTTAACTTTTCTCCTTTCTAATGAAACCGATTGTATTTTTACCAACATATGCTATCACTGTAGGGATATCCATAATCTTATCATCTCAGATTAAGAACAGCAACAGAAAGAATTCCAACACTGCTGAAACCAAATGAAATAATACTTTATTGCTGGAACTGGAGACTCTGTACAACATTAGCAAAGCAAATATTTAACCCTAGGGCATGATTTTACCACTATTAGTCATGAATCTGTTCTGTATTGGTTTTTATTAAGTTTCAAGATTTTTACTATTTTATGAAAAATGTTCCCATGGAAGATGTTTAAAAGTGAAGTGAAAAGAATTATAGCAATCACAATAATGTTATGTAATATGTACATTGATGTCATATGTACTGAGAGATTTTTTCAAATGGTAAATCACTGACCACACAATGCCTCTGAACCATAGCATTTTATTTCACCCTTTCATATAGTACTTGGATATAAAGAAGTATGGGCTATTTAAATATGCCTTTTATTTACAAACAGATTAGGGTCTTCTCCAGGGCACAGAATATGTTACATATTCCCAGAGCTCACTGATTAGTGCAGCATAAAAGTACAGAGTCGGTACAGAGTAGATCTTTGTAAAATCTAAATTTGTGAGAGAACTTAGAAATCATTAGATGGCCTAACAATCATCAGAGGTCTTAGAAATCATAAAGAGGGCCTAGGCCATTTTAAAGATAAACTGAGGCTAAGAGAGGTTAATTGCTTTGATAAGGGGAAAAGGGAAGAAGAGAGAGATATAGAGACAGATAAAAAAGAAATAGAAGGTAAGATCAGAAAAGAGGAAAAGGAGAAAAGGGAAGAAGATGAGAAGAAAGAATACAGAAAATATAAGAAAATGAACAAAAAGGAAGAAAGGGCATAAGGTAGAGGTGGAGAGGGAGGAAATAGAAATAGAATAAAGGAAATGGGAGACAGGTTGAAGGAATAGTTGACAAGTACTGAATGAAAAGATTTCATTCACTGCTAGTAGAAAACCTATGAAACTATAAGGTTCTATAAAGAAGTAGTTTGGTTCACAATGTCAAGAATCCATTAACTAAAGTAAGCCTAAATCTCTTATTTAATAATAGACAGCATGGGGAGCAACTGGGTAGCTCAGTAGATTGAGTGCTACGCCTAGAGAGGGGAGGTCCTAGGTTAAAATCTGATCCCAGACACTTCCTAGTTGTGTGACCCTGGGCAAGTCACTTAACCCCCATTGCCTACCCCTTATCACTCTTCTGCCTTGGAACCAGTACACAGTATTGATTCTAAAATAGAAGGTAAGGATTTAAAAAAAAATATGCAGCATTTTGTAATGGAGTGAAGAATGGATTTGGAGTCATAACACGACTTGAAATACCAATCGTTTTTTAAAATGTTTGTCAAATGAAAAAGTTCAAATAGATACGTGACAAGATCCCGTCTGACTATGTAAGATATAAATCTATCTAGTGGATTAGTGATCTTATTAATATTGGCATCTCCTCTTATCTGATTATCTTTGGCAACTTGGTGAAGCTTCTGAACCATTTTTTACTATAATGTTTTAAATGCATAAAATATAGTTGAAAAACCAATTATATTAAAACAGTTATCAAAATTTGAACAGGCTGTTTCATAGGCATCAGATTAAATTTTTTTTTTTATCTCAAATGATTGAATCTTAGTGTTCTTACTTCCAGATTAGTAAGTTTTCTATTCTATTATAATGACATCTCATGCCTTGAAAGATGTTTAGCCTTTTGGTCCAATATAATAATAATGTCTATGGCAATGGGAAGACAGGCAATAAAAGAAGTACTAATAAATGCACATTAAAATATCTATTAAGTATATGATTAGAGTATGACACCATGAAGAACACAAAGGATTATGAAATAAGACCTTCATTTTAAAGAGTTTAAAATTTAGGTAAGAAAATGGGACAATTCATATATAAAGGGCCATTTATGTTTCAATTAGTGATTTGATATAAATACCAAAGGAATTTGGGAGATAAGACTGAAGGTGAAGGAAGACATTATGTAAAAAACATCAGAGATGGTACTATTTTCACATAAACTTAAGAGTTTCTATTGAAAAGATGTGCTAAATAAAATATTCTTGATTTTAAGATTTGTTTTCTGGTAGGAAAGTGTTTTTGAAGACTGGAGCAGAATCTTGTGCAAATTGGCACAATATTAATCAGGAGTAGTTCTTTCACTTGAGGAAGTAAGATTTTATCTATGTCCTATCCAAATACATAATAATAAGCAAATGCATTATAGAAATTAATTGGATTCTATTTGTTTTTTTTTTTTTTGTAACGTTCCTAGGTCACAAAGCAATAAACTACAGTTGTCTTTCACTATATCATGGTTCACTTATCACGGCTTCACTGTATTGTGGATTTAAAAAATATATATATCTAATTTTGTATTGTGAAGATTTTTCTATACCATGAGATTTTGCTGATGAATACTATGCTATAGACAATGGAAATACAGTTTGCTATTACTTTGCAGATTTTCACCTAACCTGGGGTCTCTGGATTGTCACTCCTACAATAGGTGAGGAATCACTGTACATCTATCTTTTACATTTATCATTTTACATTTGTACATTTTCTTTTACAGTGTCTAAGGAAGATCTGCTCACAGTCAGAAGAGTAGGTGGTGGTTTGGAATGAAGGATGAAGAACAGGTTTCAAGAGACTTAATGTAAATTAAAGTGCAATATAGTTTGTTTTGGAGATTCTTCTTCCACTATCACAACCAATTATTAAAAGTTGGAAGGTTCAGCACTATGGCAATGGACAGCACCAGAGTCTGTATTTTCCAAAAAATGTTTTGTTCTTCTTTTTTCCCTTAGTACTAGTGGATTTTTATCAGTGTAGGCTGAAATTTCGAATTTAAGTAATTTGTTTTCCCCAAAACACCAAAGGATACATGGGTAAGTCTTTGAGACTGGAGATTTAAAGGAAGAGTTGTATTGTCAGGATTTTCAGGAAAAAAAAATTTCCATGATGTACAGATTATCTTTATGATATCTTTACTATTATATTGATAAAGTTTCAAATACTAAGTATTTACTTTAGAAATAAAACAGCAACAAAAGGCTTAAAACAACAATTTCATTAGAGTCTGGTTTCCATTTCCATTATTTTAAAGTGTAGTTGAGAAGAAAGATTTTGGAATTTCTGTATTGGAGCCTTGTGTCTGATATTTATTAGCAGTGTGACCTTTGAACAGTCATTTTGACCATATTTTCTTCTATTTCTTTATATAAATTATTCATAAAGGAATATTTGCTCTGCTTTCCTCACAGAGTATTTTGTAAATTTTAGAGTCCAATTGAAATCTATTCCATTAATCTAACCGTCTTTTTTTCCTTCTTCTTCTTGGTATTATGCCTATTATCCCTGAAAGTTCTGACTTCACAATGAGCTAACAACTTTGTTCTTTTTTCCCAAAAATATCACGTTCCAGGAATCACAAACATCATGACTTCAGTAGGAGAACTGCATAAATGTTCTGTTCATTACTCTACATTGCATCATTATTCTTCATTCTTTTTAGCTCAATGACTTTGATTTATTTTTTAATCATGGGCCCTTTAGGTAATCTGACGAAGGTCCTGAAACCCTTCTCAGAATCATGTTTTTAAGTGCATAAAATAAAATTCAGAGACTTCAAGGGTAACTAATTATATTGAAATAGTTATCAAAAACATTTTAAAAATTTATAGGCCTTAGATTAAGAACCACAATATATATGTATTTAGCAACAACAAGTTATCTAAAAGGTTCCAGCACATCTTAGTGTAGATAACATCATATTTCAGCAAAATTCCACAAAAAGATATAAGGACATTATTATGTGTACATAAGATAAGCCAATTGACTCCTAATTCTTATTTCAGATTATACCTAAAAATTCAACAAAAGACCATACCAAGTCTATCACAGGATTGTTTATATTCTATTTAAATTATCATCCCTATATAGAGGAGCTCTTAATCAAACCACATTTAAAAATAAAGACATATTATCCTCCTTTTTATAGCCCAACTGAACAGATTTTGGAATGCTCAACTCACTAAACAACATATTGGATCATTGTGCTCATTGTTTTTCCTAGGCTCCATATGTTTGACTTTGGGCAATGTGAATATTTTACCATGTTTCATCTTTTTTTGGCAATAAGGCAAACAGTAATTCATTTATTTTGTCAAAGCTCCAAGGGGTACCTTTGCTAAAATCAATAAAACTCCCATCTCTCCCATCTACCAGTTATTCATTTATATGTTATTCATACTTATTCTGAAACTGACAGTGTTTGTTGACATTTTAGTGACTATTTTAAATTAAAATCTTTGAGTAAATCAGCAAATATGAAATATTTTAAAAACATAATGTATATAATTTAAAACCCTGGGGAAATCAGAGTTTTTTTTAAATGTTGGTAGTAATATATATTCAATCCTTATATATTTACTTAGCTCAGAATGTGATTCTAGGAAATATGGAGAGATAGAAGGAAATAAAATTAGCTTATGACCTTGAAGAACTTGTAGCCTAATAGATATAGTAAAGTCTAAATAATGGCAGAATAGTCCTAGAAAAATAGATTTGGCCTCAGGATCCTTGAGTTTGAATCCCAGCTGTACCACATACTACTTGTATGACATTGAACAAGATGTTGGAAATCTCAAAGCCTCAGTTTTCTCACTTTTTAAACTCAACATGCCCCAAACAACTAATAATCTTTCCTCCCAGTACCCCCTCCCCCACCAACTTCCCTTTTACTGTTGATGCCATCACTCTTCCTCCAGTCCTCCATGCTCATAATTGAGGAATCTATGATTCCTTACTATCTTTCACCTCCTAGCTGGAATCTGTTATTAAGGACTGTCAATTTCACTTTTGTCATATCTCACAAATATACTCCCTTCTCTCCACTATTACTACCCTGATACAAACCCTCATCATCTTCTATCTAGATCATTTCAATAGTCTATTGGTGGATTTAACTGCTTTAAGTCTCTCCTAACTTCATCCTCTATTCATCCAAAGTAATTTTCCCAAAGTTCATTTCTGAACATGTCATCACACCTCCTCCCCATTTGCTAAACTTCAGTGGCTTTCTATCCCCTCCTGGACAAAAATACAAAATCCTTGTTTGGCATTCAAAATCCTCAATAATTGAATGTTTCCTTTCCCAGAAACTTTTCACATAAGCTTTGATCTAGTGGCACTGGATTCCTTGAAGTTATATGAAGACATTCCACCTCTCAGATTTGAAAACTTTATTTGTCTCCTATTCCTGAAATGCTTTCCTTTCTTATCTCTAACTCCTGGCTTTCCTAGATTCATTTAAATCATAACTAAAATCCCAACTTTTCCCTAACCTCTCTACTCTAGTGCCTTTCCTCTGTTAATTATTCCTAGTTTCTCCCACAAACATATTTATTTATTTGTTGTATACCCATTATATTATAAGCTCTTTGAGGGTGAGAAATGTCTTTTGTTTCTTTTTGTATAGTCCACAGTTGGCACTGTGTTTGGATGAAATAGGTGATAAATAAATACTGATTGGCTGACTGACATGTAGAATGAGGGGATTTGGCTAGTTTTACTTGCAAGTCTCCTCTAGTTCAAAATCTTGTTCAAAATTTACAAGCAAATAACCTTAACTGGGTCACCTATTTTGAAAGAAAGTAAAAATTAATTTAAAAAATCAATCATCTTTATTGATATGGCCCCAATGGAGATGTTGGGGATACTGGATTCTATGCCTCTAAAAGTGTTGAATTACTTAATGAATTTAGTAGCTTCAGTTGTAGCTGAACCTGTCTTTTTACTTAAAGTTTAGCACTTTTTCTACTACACTATCGAGAAAAAATAATTAAATTTTTGTGGTGAACTAGATCAAAGAAGGACAGTTAAACCTAATTCAAAATAATTGAGGGGGAGATCAGTCAGAGGCAATAACATGAATTGTGGAATATCTAAAGATAAATTTTTATTGCTAGTCTATCAAAATCAACTATTCTAAATTGGGTCACTTAAAAATTAATTCATTAAAAGCAAATAACATTAGTTTTAGGATTTTAATATTTTTCTATTTCACAAACATTGCTACTCATAAATCATATCTAAAAGGAAGGCACAAAATATATCTGAAATTGAAGGAAATGAGAACATAATGAAATTTTTTAGATTAACAAAAATCTTAATATTCTATCATAGTGATTAGATTTATTGCCTGGATACAAACCTTTATTAAAAATTTTGCTCCCAACTTATTTCAGATTTTTTTCTATTGTACATCAATAATGTGAGGCATCCAGAATTTTATTGCTATCGATATTTACCACGGGCAAAGATATTTCTGATTCAATAAGATTCTTGTCTAAGAAGTTCTATTTACTAAGAGATATTCCTGAATCTGATATTTGAAAGAAATCTCAGAGGCCGTCTAGTTAAAATGCCTGCACGAATACCTTTTTCTACAACATAGTCAATGGAAACCTAAACCTCCTATTGTACTTTTAGGTAACTGTAAAAAAAGATCTTTTTATTCTTTTCCCTCTAGGTCATGGTTAGACTCGACTCTTTGAAATATTCACACATTTTTTTATAGTCTTAATCTCTCTGACCAATAAAAACAAATTTAATCTGTCTAGTTGTTACAGTGGCTACAGCACTGGGCATGGAGTCAGGGAGGTCTGAATTCAAATCCATCCTCAGAGATTAGTTTACTTTCTTTAGATATAAAATAGGGATATTATAGAATCTACTTCAAGGTTTGGGGTCAATAAAATAATATTCAAAAAGAACATTTCAAACCTTAGAGTGCTATAGAATTTATTACTAGGTATATAATAATAATACCTTCAATTACTGGAAGACAGCTATAATTGACTCCCTAAGTCTCCTCTCCAATTTAAATATGCTTTTAAACCAGTTCACATAAGACATGAGCTCAAGTGTCTAGTTATTATATTGTAGATCAAATTCAGCTTGTAATTATCCTTGCATAGATCAGATATTGAACACAATACTCCAGATACAGCCTAAGCAGAAGAGTACAATTGGGCTACCAAGTTCCTGGTTCTGATAAAATTCCGCAAGAGAATTAAGTTTTTTGACTGCCCTGTCATATAACTTATACTTTCCTTGCAGTTCTCTAAAACCCTCTGCATTTTTTAATGCAACAAGTTAACCCATCTTTTCCTCCTGATCCTGAACTGAGGAATTTATTTTTTGAATGTAAGTGTAAGACATATTCATCCCCAAAGAATTGCATCTTAACAGATTGAGGTTAACATTTTTACCTTTTGTGACTTGTTCAGATATTATTTTTGTTATATAATGGGTTAATTATCACAATAGCTTTGTGTCATTAGTTAATTTAATAACTATGACACCTACAAATTAATGCAAATGATTAATAAAAATTTAATAGTTGAGACCTAAGCATTGATCTCTAAACAATACAAAAGGGATTTCCTTTTAACTTGAAATATCATCAAGAAATGTTTATGAAGGAACTTTTTGGCCTCTATAGTCTCTTTGTGCTCTAAAATCTGTGATCCAATAATATATGATCCTATAATGTATAATTGGTATGAGGGATAGAAATGTCATCCTTCATCTTAAGTTCATCAGTTTCTCATGTAAGACTTCAAAAACTTCAGTAATGCTTCTTAGATTTCATATGAAAATAAATTTTCTGTCTCCACAAATCATCAGGAGTAGGTTACAGATATCAGGTTTAGTAAGTCTTGAGAAAGCTTCTGGCCATTATCACTTCTAAGATACATGCCTTAGGATGGAAGTATAGTTCTCTTTAAGACTGGGTCAAAAAGAGCTGTGTAAGTATTTTTAACAAAGAGCCATCAATATGATCACTATTTATCTTTTTTTTACTTGACCCTTACTCTATGATCTCTCATTGATAGCACTTGTCAAACCAAGTGAGCATTCATGGGAGGACAAGTTGTTGCTTTCCTCTCAGTGAGTCCAGTTTGCTAGGAAATGGCAAACGTTTATTATACTTAGCTCCATGTATTTAGTGATCCTTTCACGAACTTTGACCTCCTGACAAAGTTCTAGATTTCTCTATTATTTCATATTATTTTTCTTTTATTGGTTTTACATTGAAGCCCTCCTTCTGTATTTTAATGGAATGTTTCATTCTACCTGATAAATTGTAGAGTACTGAAGTATTTCTTCCAACCTGTTACTTTATATTTTTGTAGAAGCACCAACCTTTTCTTTGATCACAGATAAGAACTCGTTGGAGATGGTAGGAAAAGAAACATCATTCATTCTATACAGGTAACTGTTAAATTTTAGGAACCCTGTTGTACATACTTTTTAGAAGTGAGATTGATAGTTCTGATTCATTCTTGCTAGTGGTTCTAGGGTTAAATAATTTATTATACTATTTAAAATAGTAGGTTTAGATACTATTGCAAGTCAACAGAATATATTATTAGCATTGTTTCATGAGCATCAATAATGTAAAATATTTCTCATGAAATAAACCCTTCTATATTTACTTTTTCCTTTAAAATGATTATGTATTTTATGCTAAGTAAAATGTATTTGCAAATAAATTCTAAACTCATAACCCTATAAGAAAGTACATACTATAAATATTTGCCACCAAAATGAGGCTATTACTCTTGGAATCCAATTAATTTCAATTTTCTTATTTTTCTCACTTTAGTCAGTGAGAAAATTATTGTTATGCATTTGAGATGGAAAATTATATCCCCATAATTTATACTTGGCAGTCATCCTATATTAGAGAAACTTTATTGAAATGCCAGAGGACTAGCAAAATAAGAAATTCAGAGATTTCATTTCCCCTTCATTTGAGTTTTAAAAAGTACATTTCATTATAAATTTTATGCCCTTAGCCTCAGCAGTGTTACTTAAAAGCCTGTTCACTTTCAAAGGTTAGATGTGGCTGCAATAGTAAATATTTTAAACCAATTCAAGTCTGTGTCATTTTCTTTTTCTTTTTTTTTATTAAGTGGCTAAAGCAGCCATTGTGATGAAATACATTTCCCTAGTAATGCTAGAATATACTGATGCATAGATATATAATTACAATGGGATTCTGGCATGTATATGCTTCATTTAATGAATGAGTCCAATCTTCACTAAAATGAAATGACTGTACAAACACTAAAAAAAGTATCCAAACATTTGATAGTTTCCATTAATATTTCTGGAATAATTACATATGAATAGATAATTGTATTCTGAGGATGTTACCAGAGGAATAGAAAAAGACCATTACTCAAGATGGCTAGGATACTGAAAATAATAATGGAGAAATGATAACTATTCAGTTCTTGTTTTGTTTCTCTTTTCTCAGCTTTAGAAGAGAACCCTTGGAAGTATATAACAAAAGTGACCAATTGATAATTGAAACCCTAAGTTGAAAGGAATAAGAAAGCATCCAACTGACTTTCATGTGCTTGACTCACCAGGCTCAGACAAACTACAATTAAGAAACTGAAAGGAGGAGAAGCATCTTCCAGAGACCTCTAGGACACACACACACACACACACACACACACACACACACACACACACACACACGCATGCACGCACACACACACATATACTGGAGTATATATATATATATATATATTGGATGAAATATATGTACATATATTTCCTATCATTGAATAATTAAGCTGTTAGTCAAAACACAATACATATCTGACAATGAAAAAATGGTTAATATTTGGACTAATGCTGGTTGTTTGCCAGCCAAAGACACTAGAAGAAAGATGAAAAGTAAATGGGTCATTGCTATATTTTTCTGTGCCCCAATTAAGTATAAGAGGAATCCCTGATAGAGAAAGGACATTTCCCAGGATGTCTGAGCCCTAAGTACACACAATAAAGTTTTGGTTTGAGGTAGAGGTATATGACAAATATTCTTGAGAATAGAGAGGAAGAAAGGATTCATTAATATGTGGAATAGAGATATGAGTTAAGGGATATTTATTGATTCCAGATAAGTGATGATTCATATTTGAACCAAGCCAGAACAAAAACTACCTGAAAATGTTACTGACCAAGAATGAAAATATGGACAGTAGGATGGGATAATTTACATATCAGTTAATCAATAAGAATTTACTAAGTGCCTACTATGTTTCAGACACTGGTGAGTGCTGGGGATGTAAAAAAAGGGAAGAGAAAGTCTTTGCACTCAAAAAGCTGTTAGTAAAATTGGGAAGAAAATATGCAAAAAACAGGTACAAGCAGTATGTTTGTGATCAGAAATGTGTGACTAATGATATTTATGTATAGTATGCATATGTGCATCTGGTACGACTTAAGGAGTATTAATACTATTATCAAAATCATCATCATTATTGACATTTAACTGCTGTTGTTACTGTTATTTTACTAAGAAGAGTATAAACTTTCCATCCAGTGGAGAAATGTCTACATTTCCTGGAACAACTAAAGAGATCATGTTACTGGAGAAGGAAAAGGACTACATTTCCCATGATGCACCAGGTTTAATACTCATTTATTGAGAGGACAGACTTCAAGGAAAGAGTAAAGAAACCTACTAGGAGATGGGAGTCTACAAAGGGACTGTTTTTGAAATTTCTACTTCCCCTCCCCCATTTCAGCTATATAGATGTTTTTCCCCCTAAGCATCCCCTATTGAAATCATGATCTTTTGCAGGGGTAGACTTCAAGTATTGTAGGGATAAGGGAAATGGAAAAGGTACTTGCTGATAATATGGAAAGTCATTGCTTTCTATTCCTTTATTTTTGTCCTGAATAAAAGCTTTACTGATGCCTGATTGTCACTACTCTACACCAATTAATTCAGGTGTGAGTATGCAGTTATCATCACAATTAAAATCATAAGTTCTCATTTCGTAACTAGGTGGGGGAAAAACTGGCCAGAGAGGTGATCTGACATTTACCAATATATAATCCCAGATGCTATTCATAATATAGTTTACATGAACACAAAGTTCCTGCTTGTTTTCTTACCCCAAAGTGTAAAATTAAATTTCATAGAGAAGGTTGATGACTATTTATTTTCAATTAATAAACACTTATTTTACATGCTAAACCTTCATGTCCATGGATATAGCTGCTTTCTTAAAAACTGGTCTACATAGAGAGTTAAGAGTAACTAAGAAAACAGAACATCTGGGTTTTCCATTTTAATGAGGCAACTAATGGTGTTTACAGAATGATGAACATTTGCCCTGAGATCATAACCAGTATAAAACATGAAGGAAAACCTGATTTAGTGTTTAATCTCATTGCTTTCAAAGGTGACTAGAGAGGGCTCCCAAGAAAGAATCTAATTTGTAGAATACCTTCCTTTCCACTTTTTTCACACATATAGTGTTATCCAGTATGAGGTGGATTAATATTTTTTTTTGTGGTAAATTCTTTTAAGTACCAAATGCTTTTCATTCTTTTAAAGATCCTCTTTCCACACTTGGTAACCTTTGAAGGTTTTTTTTTTTTTTGGCTTATTTATAAAAAATGATTTTCTAACTGACTGACCTCCACTTCTGACCCTATATAAGAAAAAAAAATTGCAAAGAAAACTCAAAGATATAAGATGGTAGAAGTTACTATTTCTCTATCCTTCTATTCACACTAATCCTATGCAAATTAGAACTGTAATTACATTTAAACACTGCAGCTGCTCTAATTCTCATTCTTGTACAGAACTAAAGTTCTGGAATCTGAAAGATTTTTTTTTTAAAGAAACCTTGAATTAAAGAGTAAATATTTTGAAAAGGGAAGAGTTTCTATTTGTCACTAGTAATCCTTCTCTGGCTGGAGGGGGTGGAAAAGTTAAGTCCTGATGGATCAAAGAATAGTGGCTTTCAAGAATAATAACACTGCATAAAAATTCAATCTCCTAGTATTTCTTTCCAAGTGATCCCTGCATGTATTCTATTTCTTTGTCATTTGTTAGAGAGAGAAGCCAAACATCCCTATAGGGAATCTTTTATTGCAAAAAAGGGATATTCTGAACAAAGATGGAATTTGATGGGATGCACACATATTGTGGAGAAAATAATGACACATTTCTTATCGTGAACTATAGGTCAGTTTCTGCAATCATGGTTACTATTCTCTTAAAAAGTGTTTTGTCTTGAACTTTCTAAATTAAACTTACTAACAAGTAAAATCTTGAATCTACTGAAGATTGCAGATGGAAAGTAATTATAATGTTAAACATCATAAAAATAATATGAATATATTTGTATTTTGTATAACGTACTTAAACTTTTCAGTGATTCCTAATACCATTGTGAATCCTGAATTTACCTGGATGTTCTATGACTACTTAAGCTTTTAGATAGGTTTATTAGCATCAAGTGCCACTCCAAGCTGATTAATACAAATTGTGCTCTACCACTTGCAGCTGCATTATGAAAACAGAGGTGTGTGGCAGAAAGAAATACAACTTCATTGAGAGGAAGTGGTAATATGGGTAGCAGTAGAAAGCCAGTTGTTAGGAAATGTGGAAACATGGGCTCACATTAAATATTAATCCAAATGATACATGGCCATACTGTCTTAAGTTGGCTAGCAACCTTTCAAAATAGAGATTGATTTTCCATAATCCATTTCTGTGTTGTTAAGTTCAATGAGACCAATTTGGGGCAGTTCTTGCCACAATTTAAAGAGATGTTTCCATGATATCAAGTTCGGTATTTGAGGCTTTATTTTCTATTCTGCTTGTTCTCTTTTTGTGATAGCAATCTATATTTTCAAATTGTTATATCATTATTTGTGTTTCCATGTTTCATCATCCTGGACTATAAGCCCCCTGTATTTTTGACTAATAATGTTTAAAATTACTCTGCAGAGCATTTATTTTACTTTTTTTATGAGCAGATTAATAGAAGTCTTCTTTTTTGACATTGTCTTTTTGTACTTCTCTGGGAGTAATATGGGGTTTGGGAGTTTATGCTGAGGCACCTGGTTAAACTCAGAGAAAGTCTTGAAATAAATTTGTTGTCCTAGTAACAACTCTGTACCATAGTGGATACATAATAAATGCTTTGTTAGCCTGTGGTGGATTGGAATGGTTTGGAAACTGAGCCATAGTTACATATTGTCAGTTACCACTTATAATTTTCTTACATTTATGTAATACCATGAAGAAATCATTGCATAAGTTTGTATGTTTGTATATATCTAGTAGGTCTGTAACAAAAGTTAGTGGCAATAGTTGCCAATTTTAATTTATATATATTTATTTAAAGATCCTTGTGTACTAATGATTTAATTAACAGTGGGCAGAGGAAAGATGACAACAAAAAACTGAGAGATGAAAGGGTAAAACAAAGAAATACAAATCTCTTTTTTTGTTGTTTGTCTTGGGAGAGTAAAACCTGAGGAAAGAAAAAAAGAAGACATAACATTTGAATCAGTTAAGGAGGTGATGATGGATGTCAAAGAGAGAATAACTGAGAAGGTTTCCTAGTAGCACTAATTTGTTTGGTTTTTATATCTGTAATAACTCTTTCAGGTGGCATGTAGGTAGATCAGAGCAAAGGGTAACAGGACAACACATGGACAATGTACTGTACCATGTCAAGATATCAAACACATAATCACTGTCTCTTTAACAACAATCACAGAGTACAGTAGGGCCCTGTATCAGTGGATAATAAATTCCAAGACCTGATTGCTGAAATCATGGATGTAAGTGAACATCTCCTGACCTCCATAACACATCTGCTCTCTCTGACTCCTTCCCCTCTGCCTGGTGCTCTGAAGCCTCTCCCCTTCCCCCTCAAAAAACAAAACAAAACAAAACAAAAAACCCAACTCTAAACTAAAAAATCTAAAAATGGAAGCAGAAGAGACAACTAGGGCAGACCCTCAGCACTTTGGGTTGATGAAGAGTAACTGAAACCAAAGAAACTGAAGCCACAGATAAGGGGGGCTCTACTGTGTTGATGGGCAATCACATAATGATTCACATAGGAGAGCTAGGATGACACTCTGGAATATCTACATTGTAGTGCTGCCTCCGACACTTATTAGCTGGGTGACCCTGGGCACACCACTTAACCTGTTAGAACTCTGGGTAATTCCTTAAGATTGTAAATTGCAGAGAAGATGGCAACCTATACTGGAAGAGGAAGTTTCCACAATCCCAAACTCCTTATAACATGGAAATCACAGATTATGTTCCTATTATATTGTGTGTACTAGGCACATGCTAAATATCATTCTTCTCTATTTAGATGCTGACTTGACATGACTGTTAATAGCAGTCAATAGATACCTTTTGGTTTATTGCCTCTCCCCAACACTGACCATTCAGAAACAATAAATGATTACTCTTTTCCCCTTTCCTAAGTAAAAGAAGAGAAATAACAGTGGCAGAAGTGCACAATCTGCTTGAAAAAAAAGAGGTCTCTTTTATTTGTAATGATAAGTTATGCCTAGAAAGTATTCTAGCAGTGTTGGCACCTTGTAGGAATATTCATTCTGGTGCTCATCCTTTTGGGAACACCTTATTGTATGCTGTGTGAGTTCATAACAATAACCTTCCAAAAGTTCTGGAGTTGTTTTGCAATATGTGATATAAGGAGGAGAAAATGAGGCAGTCCTCCTGACTTCAAAAAATATTCTTTTATTTACATGTGTTACTGACTCTGGCCAGCACCTTGTTAATTTACTTTGAGGCTGGAATGAAGTGAGGCTATTCAATGTTTGTGTGTTTGTGTGTGTGTGTGTGTGTGTGTTTAAAGAGGTTTACTTATCCTTAACTTAGCTAAGAATAGAGAACCACTTAGTTCTTGTAGATGCTTCCCCTCTTCACCCTGTTTCTACATGGAAATTCATGTAGTTCTAGAGCACTGTGTATAGTGACACTCTTGAAATATTCACCATGTCTGAAGGGTGCCATTTTATTTCCTTGAGTAACAAGGAAATCATGTCAATACATATCAACATGATTAATCTTGCTTTTTAAGTGCTTTTTCTTCTTTTTAGGATTTAATTGTTTAGTGCTTCATTGTTTTCATTATGCTTAAGGTTTTCTTTTCTGAATCACTACTGGGCTCAGGAAAAAGTAAAAATTGTACTTTAATTGTATAAACATTCATGTAAAATGGACTAATGGCTTCACTTGATGACTGGCTGGGTATTGAATAAGGCCTACTTCAACTTTAAATATATTTCATCAGCTGTAGGTATGTTGATATTTAAGAGTGGCAGAAAACTTCACATTATCCTTTGAGAATGCTCAACCTTTGATGCTAGTTCCTTTGTAATTGTATGTCCAGCTTCTGACATAAAATCTAGCCCCTGGGTAAAAGCTTAATAAATGTATGTGGTTGTTAGATTGCTGTTCTTAGTCTTGATCTCTTCTGACCTAAATATTACAATATTGGAATTATGTGAAGTGACACACAGAAAAGTCATACAATATTTCTTAACACAATTCCTGATAATTAACCAAAGGAGTCAATTGATGCCTGAACTTCCTGCATCCTTCATTATGTAAACAGGCATGATGAATGTATTATGTCAATTTTTTTTGTTTAAACAATATAGATCCCTGCCAGCTTCAAAAGGCATAAACCCAAGATTCTATGAACCATTTTAAGCAATGTAAACTGTAAGGTTAGGTTAAAAACATTTTGCTTAATTAAATTTCATCAGATGTCTTGCAGGTGATAGTTGGTTTTTCTTCCATTTTGTTTGCTAAGTAATAAATCATTAATTTCAGCAACTCTAGACAACTGTTTTTTTCCTATTTTTAATATATGCAGAAGAAAATTGGAGAGACAGAGAATAATTTTCCCAGATCATCTTCATTTTTCTGTTTTTGCAATATCTCCTTTTGAATTTTAGACAATCTAAGTCTTTGAGATACCTTTAATTCCTTTTGTAGCAGATTTCCTTTCTCACTTGATCACATGTATTTGACCTTTAAAGTTTTATAATATTTTACTCATATTACTACTTGTGGATTTTAAAAATATTGTCTTATTTGGCAGATGAGGAAACTGAGGCTTGGGGATATTAAGTGTCTTGCCCAATATTACACAACTAGTAAGGAGCAAACCAAGAATTAGACTCAGATCTTCTTCCTGTTACAAATGTGTTTTCTATTATGCCCTTATGCCTCAAAACTCAGACTCAATAGTGGGAATGGGAAAATTGGTTGCCTTCTTAATCTTTCCCCATTTCCCTGGTTCTCTATATTTGGAAATTTTGTATGACATTCTATCAGCTTGGGAAGTTAACTAGTTTTCTTTATGGAATTTGCCCAACTCTCCACTTTTCTTACACCTCTGCCACAGTCTTATAAATTTCTATCATGAATATAAGGAAATAAAAAAAATTACTTCTTTAAACTTGAGGAAATAACTAATGGAAAACAGAAAATCCTATGAGTAGTATGAATGTCCCCTTGCTTAGTAGCCTACCAAATGCCTGAAATTTTCAACAAAATTCTTTGTCAAAACAAATGAGATATTGTAAAGCACTTATCACAGTGCATGGCATATAGTAAGTCTTTACTAAATGACTGTTCTCTTCCCTTTCCTCCTTCTTCCTTTCCTATTCCAGAGATGCCAACTATTGAGGGAGAAAGTCAGAAAACAATGCTGCCCAAGTTCACTACAAAGTCATTTAAATCCCCTGCTTTCCAAAAAAGGATCATCTCTTCTTTAAAACGCCTTTATTCCTCCAAATTGCCCCGTCTTTTCTCTCTCATCCTTTAGTTTCCAAGGCCTATCATTTTTACTTCCATATTTTTTTTTACTTATGCCTTTCTCATCACTTATACAGGCCCAAAGTTGGTTATTTTAGGTCCTTCATAATCTGCCTCAAACATCACATTCTAGTCTTGTTTCATTCTACTCTCATGTACTCCCTGTTCCAGGCAAACTGGGCTACTTCCCTTCTCCTTTCTCTGTGCATCTGTGTAGGTCTCTGTCTGGAGAGCCCTGCTATTTATTAAAATCCTGACCATCTTTCTAAGTACAATTAAACTTCCATCTCTTGTATTAAATATCCCCAGTTCCTTCAGACTAAAAGCATCCTTTCACCCTTCTTTTTATTTTTGTGCAGTATTTTGTCTATAAATTCCTTATGTTATATTTCTTTATGTCTATATTATATTTTCATAGAGATCTGTAAGCCCTTTAAAAGTAGAGACTGTGATATTATTCATTTTTATATCCATAGTGCCCAATACCATCTCTTATACATAAGGAGTATGTCATATGTTCAATTCAATTAATTTTGGCATAGATAGACAATGAAGTTGAAAAACAACTGTCTTTGCTTTTCAGTAGTTTATATTCTGCTTACAGAAGGTTATGACACACACAGCAATAAATATGACACAGGATAGAATTTGATAAGTGCAGAGGAAAGGACCAAAGTGCCATTAGAAATATGAGGGAGAAATCATTTTCAATCCAGTTCAATCTAATATACATTAATTGACTATTATGTGCCAGGCACTGTTCCAAACACTGGGCATACAATTAATGAACAGAAAAATAGTCCTTGCTTTCAAAGAGCTTTCAGTCTAAAAAGAAGGGACATCACACAAAAGGAGACAGGAGAGCAGGCGTGGGGAGGAATGCCAGGGGGTACCCAGTGTGGGTACATTTTATTCTATGGAGTTGAAATTAATCAGAGCAACAGGTACAAAGTAGAGTATATGAGAGTCCAGTTTTTGCATTCTCTCAAGGATGGTTCACCCTCCAGCCTTCTAATCAAAGTACAGAGGAGGCTGAAGGAGGGAGTTTCAGTTAAAGCCATGAGATTAGAAGTGATGAGCAATTCCTGAGAAGGGTACCATATTCCATGGATATGAAAGCAGGAAGAACTACAAATGGAGAATAGAGTAATCCACTTTGAGATAGTGGGGAAAAGTAAAAGCTTAGTGAAGGAATTGGTAACTGAGATGAACCTTAAAAAACTGGTAAGAAATGGATATGGTATCCTACTAAAACACTAGAACATCTAGCAATAGAAGAGTTATTCCTCAAAATAATAAACAGCATATATTTAAAACCATATGCAAATATCATCTACAATGGGCACAAGTTAGAAGGCTTCCCAATAAGACCAGGAATGAAGAAAGAATGCCCATTATCACCTCTATTATTTAACATTGTACTAGAAACAGCAATTAAGGAAGAAAAAGAAATTGAAGGGATTAAAGTAGGCAATGAGGAAACTAAATTATCACTCCTTGCAGATGATATGATGGTATACTTAAAGAATACTAGAGAATCACCTAAAAGGCTAGTGGAAATAACTAAAAACTTTTGGAAAGTTTCAGGTTAAAAGATAAACCCATCTAAATCCTTAGCATTTCTATATATTTCCAAGACAATTCAGCAGCAGGAGTTAGAAAAACTCTATTTATTTAAAATAACTCTTCGAGAATGTAAAATATTTAGGAATCTATCTGCCAAGACAAACACAGGAATTATATGAACACAACTACAAAACACTTTTCACACAATTAGAGCTAGAGCTAAATAATTGGACAAACATTAATTACTCATGGGTAGGATGAGCTAACATAATAAAAATGGCAATCCTACCCAAATTAATCTACTTATTCAGTGCCATATCTATCACACTACCAAAAAAACTTTTTATACAGTTAGAAAAATTTATAACAAAGTTTATCTGGAAGAACAAAAGATCAAAGATATCAAGGGAAATAATAAAAAAAAATGTAAAGGATGTGGGCTTAGCAGTACCAGATCTTAAATCATACTATAAAGCAGTGGGCATCAAAACAATATGGTACTGGCTGGTGGATCAGTGGAATAGTCTAGGGATAAATGACCTCAGCAAATTACTATTCAATAACCCCACAGATCCCAATTTTGGGGACAAGAACTCAGTATTTGACAAAAACTGCTAGGAAAATTTAGATTTAGATCAACATCTTACACCTTATACCAAGGTAAATTCAGAATGGCTAAATGACTTAAATATAAAGAATGAGGTCATGAAGTCCCTTCTGATTATAGAAATACAAATTAAAACAACTCTGAGGTATCACCTCACACCTAGCAGACTGGCCAGTATGACAGCAAAGGAAAAGGATAAATATTGGAGGGGGTGTGGCAAGATTAGGACACTAACACACTGCTGGTGGAGTTGTGAATTGGTCCAACCATTCTGGATGGCAATTTGGAACTATGCCCAAAGAGCTTCAAAAAAACGCCTACCCTTTGATCCAGTCATACCACTGCTGGGTTTGGACCCCAAAGAAATAATAGAGAAAAGTACATGTACAAAAATATTCATAGTGGCATTCTTTCTGGTGGCAAAAAACAAACAAACAAACAAAAATCAAAACAGAAAATGAGGGTGTGGTCCATAGATTGGGGCATGGCTGAACAAATTGTGGTATTTTATGGTGATGGAATACTATTGTGCTGAAAGGAATAATGAATTGGAGCAGCAAATGTCTGAGGCAAGATTTGTATTTCAGTCTTCTTAAATCCAGGCACAGTGCTCTAATCTCTGTACCACCTGACTATTGGCAGGGAAACTTTCATCTGCTCCATTTTGGACTGGGAAAGTTCACTCCTTTTAGGTAGTCTAGCTGTGCTTGCTTCCTGGTGCTCAACATTTTAGAGCTGGTTTCTGTAGGGTAATCCATGCTGTAGCTCAGAACTCCCAGCCTTAAGTTATCCATCAGCATCAGCCTCCCCAACTAGTAGGAGTTATAGGATTGCCACAAAATGTTGGGCCTATATATTCTTTAAAAAAACAAACTTGGAAATTTGCAGAAGTTTTAAAGTTATCTGGTTTTTAAATTTACAATGAGAATGTTCCACTATGGAAGATGAGAATGCAACTGAAGGTCAAAGGAGATATCCTTGCATGCCCTTAAATATGTATTCTTAAAAACCTACTGGGTTAAGTAGGTTAGAATTTGAAGGACTTTGCTCTTGAGGATACTGCCTAACCTTAGTTTTGTGCAATACAATCTGACAATATACAATAAATGTTAGCTAAAGGATAGACAAGAAGAAAGCAGCAAGTTTTTGACTGAATAAGTAGAAACTATTCTAGTAAGGACATTCATTTCTGCATCCCCTTAATTATTTACCCTTTCTAAAAAGGCAAGTTCCTGATGTTCAGATATTAACGATCCTCTGAGAACTTTAGTTATATAGGTAAGTAAACATTCTTTAGCTTACTGAATTCTAATATTGTTCTTCTAACCAGTCTCAGAAAACCACTGAATCACCTTTCCTGGGAAAACTCCCTCTGGATTTCACTTGGCAGGGAGCAGGAATTACCCCTACAGGGAAGCATCAACTTAAATGAGTAAATAAGAGTTTTACCTGGTAGGGACAGGATTGCACCCTAAAGGCAACCTCATTACAGCACTGTATATTCTATGAAAACAGATCTTCTCTTTTTGTAGGGCATATTTCTTTTCTTTCTCTCTAATTAAGTTATGTTTCAGCTTCCTCTATAACATCCTGCCTTTTCTGTCTTGCTCTTTTCCCATAGACTACATTTTTTCCACTGTGTAGAACTCCACTAAAAGCCACTCACTGTGAGGAAACTTATCCTCTTTAACCCCAAACTGTGCCTCCTAGGTATACCCAGTGATTTTCATTAAATCTTTCTATACTGAGGTAGATGGATCAACCTTAGGTTGTCCTCTGTGTTGAGGATGAATATATCTCTGAAGCCTGTAATTCAAAAATACCAGAGCTGCTTCCATCTCTGTGTATGAGTAAAAAGCAAGGAAACAGGCATGAGATTTAGAAGTTCCATTAAGTAGAGATAATAGAACTATTTTTGCATACTCATTGAGATTATTTTAAGAACAGTTATGCTTGTATCACCGTCATTTAGTTCTATATGTTAAAGGCACACTTTGATCATAACTTTGGGGAATCAGAGAAATTCAGAAATGGTAAAGCCATTTATTAAAACTAACAAATGAAAAGAGATTTCTTCAAGTTCTCTGGCTAGTCTCTGAATGGTTTCTAGTGATAGAGGACCAACTAACAAGGCCAACTGTTCAATAACTCTGAACATTAAATTGTTTATTTTCTCTGAAGATATCCAGTGGTCCCATTGAAGGTGTATTAGATAAAGTGCTGGACCTAAGAATCAGGAAAGCCTGAGTTCCAATTCTGATCTTAGACACATATAAACTATTTAGGAATCTATCTGTCCAGAAAAACACAGGGGTTGAGTTATTTAATCTCTGTCAGTCAATAAACATTTACTAAACAACCCGCATAGGTTGAATTTGTACTAAGGTCTGGGGACACAAGAAAAAGTAAAGTAAACTTTATTCCCAAGGAACTTACAGTCTAATGGGGAAGACAACATGCAAACAATAGTTCAATGAAGCTATATACTTGATAAATTAAAAACAATCAATAGAAGGAAGGCATTAGGATTAAGGAGAAGCAGGAAAGGTTTTCAATAGCAGTTGGATTTTAGCTGCAGCTTGAAGGAAATCAAGAAGCAAGGATGAAGATGGTGAACATTCTAGGCATGGGAGAGCAGACTAGCAATTAGAATAAAGAAAAATATGAAAGAAAATAAGTAAAAGATTTTAATGGAGCATAAGGAGTGAATTTGTAATTTTGACAAGCAATGGGTAAATAAGCCTTTCATTCATTTAAAGATTTATTTAACTTTCTCTTCCTAATATAAAAGGTACCTTTAGGAGTTTATTGAAACTAAAGAATATCCTAAAACCTTTGCAAAATGAAGTTTAAGGGACCTATACTCTTCTTTGCCATTACTTTTCAAATATGCTTCTAGACTGAAGGTACTAATGAGGTATTGTAGTTATTGAAATCTGTTTATATTTGAGGACCAGATATTGATGTGCTTTGAAAATACTTTAGTGTAAGGATGAATAGAAGGTAGAAAATAGAAGGAGGAACAATAAAAGTAAAGGGTGAGAATATTACATGAAATAAATTCAGTGTAGTGTTTACCAGGTTTCCCAAGGTTTCTGAATTCCCATTAATTATATAGTTTTATAATACCATTAAATTATTGAACATTCATTTACTATGAAGTCTCTTTTAATTCATAAAATGTTTTTTCTCCTATTAGAAGCTGAGTCACATCAGTTTTATTAAAGCAGGAGATCATATGTTCCTCAGTGTAGGATGTCAAAGCCCTACATTAATTGGCCACACTTTAACCATCCAAACTCATTATGACTCTTCCTGATTAACCAAGTCATACTCTTTTATTACATACACCTCCACCACCTTGTTCAAGTCTCTTTTTTCTCATACTGTTTACTTTCAACCAAGTGATTTCATGGCTCCATTCAGTCAAGTTGCATCCATCAAATCATTCAAGACTTGGTATAAGGTAAACCTACTCTAACAAACCTTTTTTTTTTTAAACCCTTACCTTTCGTCTTGGAGTCAATACTGTGTATTGGCTCCAAGGCAGAAGAGTGGTAAGGGCTAGGCAATGGGGGTCAAGTGACTTGCCCAGGGTCACACAGCTGGGAAGTGTCTGAGGCCAGATTTGAACCTAGGACCTCCCATCTCTAGGGCTAGCTCTCAATCCACTGAGCCACCCAGCTGCCCCCTAATAAACCTTTTCTGACTAACCTCATTCTATTCTTATCCTGAATTTTAGGCATACTCATATAGTCTACATAATCCTCATCTTAAAAGGGAGAAAATATTTGTCTCTGACCTCATAGAGTTGTGATGATTATAGACATAGTTGCTACCTTCAGCGTATTTATAATTGAATTATCAATTTACATTTAAATTTGTAAGCTTTTTGCTCCTCAGCTCATTGGGGAGCAGAATCCTTCTTGGGAAATGAGCTCTTTTATTTTTTTTTTCCAGATTGCTTGTTGATACAGTTTTTAATAATCATTTTCTGATATCTTACAATCTATCTTCTCTCCTCCCTACCACTCCTTCCCAAGAATGCAGGTAATATAATAGAAGTTGTACATATGTTATCATACAATATATATTTCCATGTTTGTCATGCTGTGACACAAGACACATATTGCTTACACTAGAGAACATCTCATTGAAGGAATGAAGTGAAGATGGTGTGCTTGAATCTGCATTGAGGCTCTTTCAGTTCTCTCTATGACAGTAAATGGGCTTTTTGGGAAATAAGCTTTTCTGAGAACTTGCTTTCAATTCTAGGCTATCTGAAAATCATGAAGTCCTACTCCAAATTGTGTACCTCAAGAGTCAGTGTAGGAACTCCAATCATGACGGTAACAATGACATCTTTAGCTATTGATATAGAATGATTTCTTTAAATGCTTCCGAAAAAAAAGTCACAATTTTGTTGATTTCCAAAGTCACATTACTAATGTAGATTGCAACTATTACATGCCTTAAGAGATCATTTCATGGATTTCTATGGCTCCAGAATTCATTGTCTGATCATCTATCTGATGAAGGTCCTCTCTGAAATGAGCTAAGCTGGCCTTTTGGGGGCAGTAGGCTTGGAGTCTTACAAATTGATAGGAGCTAGTAGAGACTGGAATAGCTTTGGAGAAATGTGGTCACACATCATGATGAAGCATAGTTGGAGAATGATAAGAATGCACATATATCTACATACCCATGTATTATATATGTATATTATATAGAGCACATACACATAACTTTGTGTATGCATGCTTAGAAAAATCATCAGAGGAAACATTCTTAAAACTGACACTATTTTTTTTTTCATATTACTTGTATCCTGCTTAGTCAAATCTTGATAGTTTTCCTTTTGGTTAGGGAAACAAAATGATGGTGTGGTGGATATGAAGTACACTGCTCCTTTAACAGTCAAAGTATAGATCTTATCTCACTTTTGTATCCAAATATGCCTCTTTACTCACTAAAACTCTATTCTTCATGCTGTTGACCTGCACTTGTGCCTTTCCTTTTCCTGTGCCTTTAATTAAATGTTAACATTTATGTGCCCTTTTTTTATTGGGTGAAAGATAACCTTTGCTTCCTGTGGAGTTTAGATAAGCTTCACCCCATGACAGGTACCAAACAGGTTCATCTTGATATAAAGCAAGGGAAGGGGGGGACCTTTGATCTATTTGGCTGAAATATTTTAAAATGCCAGACGGAATATTTGTTTAGCACTTACTTCTTTTACGTAATGCCACCATAATAAATTATTTCTGGGCATTGTTGTAGCTAAAAGGTTTAAGCTCAAATTAGTCATACTAAGTGGCTCTGACCCTTCCTTAGCATCATAGAGAATATTGTGCCAGAGATTTCTTAATAGTTGAAAATGTGTCACTGCAGAGATCTACTTATTATGGCTTAGAGGTACATAATAAAACCATAATATTAAGCATTTGTGGCTCAATATTTACTAATATACATACATCTAAAATTACATAATTACTTCTTTCATTCTGTGTTTAATCATTTGCAGAGCAATATAAAGATCTCTAGACAGCGTATTAGGAGGTTTGAGTTCTAGTCTTGGCTCTACTAGTTATTAAATATGCAATTAAAAAAATCACATCTCCATGAATCAATTTTCTCATCTCTAAGTGACTGGTATAGACTGGATGGCCTATGATATTCTTTTCAATTCAATAAAATTCCACTAACCCTAACATCTTCCAGCTACTATATTTCTTGGTCCTAATGCCTGAAAAGATAAAATATTCATTTTTAAAGAAATGAGATCATTTACATTGTAATCATCCAAATCCCTTTTTAATATGATATAAATTATGTCATCTCTTTGTGTTATAGAAAATACATGTATTCTATAGAGGGACATTTCTCTATTGGTTGCATCTCCTAAACCTGAAGTCCATATCATAAAAGGATTAGTAGAAAGAATTCAGGATGTTTGATCTAGAAAAAAGAAGACTCAATGGGAGTCTTTAGGTATTTGTAGGGCTGCCTTATAGGAAAGGAATAAGATTTATTATTATGTCCCAAAGGAAAGAAACTAGAAACATCATGAGAAGGGTACAAAATGGTCAAAAGAAGCTTGATATCAGAAAAAAAATTATCGTAACAGAGCCATGAAAAGGAGAAATGGATAGCCATGGGAAAATTAGGCTTTCAATCATTGGAGATTTTCTTATAGAGGCTGGAAAGCCATTTGTCAGGTATTGGATTGTGGGGATTCCTGAGACAAAAAAGTTGGATAAGGTGTATATTGAGATTTCTTTCAACTACAAATTGAGAAGTCTGTAATTATAATCATGATATTAAAATGTCTTAGAATGTAGTTTGTAAACATAAGATAAAGATAAGATGCAAAAGAGAAGGAAACAGATGG
Organism: Monodelphis domestica; assembly: GCF_027887165.1. Taxonomy (NCBI): domain Eukaryota; kingdom Metazoa; phylum Chordata; class Mammalia; order Didelphimorphia; family Didelphidae; genus Monodelphis; species Monodelphis domestica. The sequence goes on from NC_077232.1 coordinate 104,637,871, forward strand.
GAGAGGGGAAAATAATTGGATGAGGTCCTCAAACAAAAATGCTTTAAAAAATAACCTAAGAATAGTAAGAGAAATTGAACCATTTGTATTGTGGCAAAAATCTTTAGGCAGGTAATCTATTTAAAGTACTTTTTTTTTATTACTTAGTAGCTTCTAAAGGCAGTAAAAATATATTTGCTTTTATTAATGTCCCTGTCATCCATCATTTCTAGCCCAAATCTACATTAAATCACCAATGTGACATTTTCCTAAAATACATTTTCCTGGGAGTTTTAATAACTATTTGACAGGAAGTTTTCAGAAGAAAGACTGATTTCATCCAGTTAAATATTTTGATTTTGTAATTTTATACATTTTTTTCAAAAATGTAATGGATATGCAAATTTTGATGAAGGCCTCCCTTCTCCATTCTCATCAAATTATTACTTTATGCTCCCATTTCTATAGCAAACTCTTAATTGATGTCTTTGTTTCTATTTTCTCCAGTATGTTTTAAGCATGTAACTTTAGAACTGGGAATGAACTTAGAGATCATGTAGTTTAAACTCCTTATTTTTTAGATTAGCAAAGTGAGGACAAGAAAAGTGAATGGACAATCCCAAGGTCATCTTCAGAGAGGTGTCAGTAAAGCAGGGGTTGGGAAATATATTCACAGTTTTAATTTAATCTGCATTATTAACACTTCATCTAAATCATTGACAAAACATTCAATTATGCCCTAATTTGTTGTGGTTGCTGATTTCTGAGATATAAATACTCTGAAAATTTAGCAACTATAGCTAATATGAGCTGGCTGAAGCATACCCCTGGACATTTTACTTGTTCAAGTCTTCACACAAGCAAATGGGGAAGGGGGAATCATGAAATGACTTGTAGAAAGTGGTGCTTGAACTGAGATTTGAAGAAAATTAGAAATTTGTAAAAACAAAGTCTAGGTATGGGCAAAATGCTCAGATATTAAAGATAAGCACATCATTTGTGAAAACAGCAAAAAAGGCTTGTTTTGCAGCAATATGCAATATGTAAAGTATATTAATGTGTATTAAGTCCAGAAAACTTATGTGAGCAGGTTGTGAAATGCCTTAAGTATTTAAGTGTTAAATATTAAAAATTAAATAAATATCAAATAATAATTTGAAAACCATCAAGAATATATTAAGAATATATTTGAATGTATGGGTAATATACCACCAAAAAACTATGATGCTTAATGAAGAGAAAAGTGGTATCATCAGCACTCTATTTTAAGAACATCACTTTAGCAGCTAACTGGAGGATGGATTGAAGAAGGAATACAAGTTAGCAGGCTGTACTGATTGCTCAAATGAAAGGTGATGAGGGCCCGAACTAGGATGGAATGCATGAAGGTTGAGAGAAATGTACAAATGTGGAAGATGCTGGAGAAGTAGAAAAGACAAGATGTTGCCATTGTGGGATAAGTGAGTAAGAAAACAAAGATATTTTAAATTCTTAAAATCAGGATGAATGGAAGGATTATGGTTTCCTTAAATAAAAGAGAGAAGATTGAAAGAGGAAAGATTTTTGAAAGAAAGATAAAAAACTCAAAACATTCAAGTTGGGATGTCTATGGAACATTCATTTCAAAGTGACCAATAGGTAAATGATGATAGGCAACTAATTATCTGAATAGAGCTGATAAATGAACTCATGAGAGCTTATCCATGCCTAGAACCAGAAGTGTAGACAACGATTATGCTTTGTTTACCCACAATTCAAAGCATTATAAAATTCAAAGGGGAAGGGCATTGAAGAACTTAGAAACAAAGTCCCCTCTGTTATAAAACATGGAGTATGAGCCTATATATATATATATATATATATATATATATGTATGATGCTTGCCACCCTACTTTATTACTCTATTGATAATGTGAAAATTTATTTTTATATACTTCATTATTTTTATATTAGAATCCTGGATTATAAAGTGGGAATTCCTGAGCCAGGTCTCAGGATATGCAAAACCTCACTTGTCAGTTTGGGGAAGGGCTGAGGGTCTGATGGACCACCTCTTAATTAGCTATCACCAATTAAATATGATTTAGGATGTTCAAGGACGGGGCTGAATAATGAGCTCCCAAAGATGTATATGTATTTGAGCCAGGAGTTTCCATTTGTCTATGATGTTTGAGTGATTTGGCCCCAACTAGGACGTCTTGACCAGTCAATTAATAAATTATGCCAATATTAAGAAAAAACAAGTCTCACAAGATAATTTTAATCACTACAACAGCATAGAAACGAGGTGTCAAATATGTGCCTAGATGCAGCCCACTATGCTCCCTGTTATGTCCCAAATCAGATGAATATATAAATGGGAAATATTTAACAAATACCAATTAAAATTAACATAATAAATTGAATAATAAATTAAAATGAAAATAAATTGAAAAATGAAACATGAACAATATTATTGTGTCACAAAATCTCAGAGTTGGAATGGCTTATAGAGACCATCTAGTTGTGCTCATAATTGGACAAATGCTTTCCAGAATATATTTGGTTATTAGCCATCTAGTCATTACTTAAAATACTCCAAACTGAGGCAACCCACTATTTCTAGAGATCACCCATTCTACTTCTGGAGAGTTCTAATTGAAAAGTGTGCCTTACAGTAATCCTAAATTTGGTCCTATGAAGCTTTTATACATTGTTCTGAGCTCTACCATCTTTGGTCAAATAAGTTAAGACCTTTCCCTTTTTCATGATGTCTCACTTAATGCTTGAAGATGGTTATCATGTCTCCCCTAAATCTCGCTTCTCCAGTTTCTTCAACTAATCTTCATTTATTACAGTTCAAGGACCTCTACTATCCTGATTACCTTCTTTGTGATGCCACATAACTTAACCATGTTGTTCTTTACAGTCTTATGCTCTAACATGGACTAAATTAAATGATGTCTAAATGCCAGCAGATCAACTTAAAATACATTGGGCTGTCACAAACCAAGTTTAAGGCAGAATGCTTCTTTTAATATAGCATAAGTTCTTTTTTAGAGACCATGCTGTCTAACCACCTCTCCTTTATCCAATATCACAGCATCTAGCACACAGGAGATATTTAATATATTCTTACTGGATTGTTTGATGCTGCATGTGTAAAGTTTAGTTTTGCTATTTGTGTAATATATTATTTATCCTTATTCAATTTCACCTTACCAAATGTGCCTCAATATTTTAGTCTGTCAAGATCTTTTTTGTATCCTGTCATCCAGTGTGTTAGCAATTCTGTTTTTTGCCATCTGCAAATTTGATAACCATACCGTTATGCCTTTATCCAAGTCGCTGTTTAATTGCTTCATTTTTTAGAGAAAGAGAGAAGGCCCAGAGAGATAATGTGTCCAAGGTCATCATGGGATTAAGTAGTAGGACTGGGGCCAGAATTTAGGTAAGAAATATTACAGCTCAGTGCACCATCAACATCACACTGATTCTACACCACTTTACCATGGAAGCTAGTTCTCTGTCCTATACTTCTATTATATTTCACATAAAGCTTAGCAAAATTACTCCTTACATCTTTGCCACATCAATTTGAAAATTTCAGTTACAAAGCACTGAATTCAATCCTTCAAAAGTAAAGCTATCATTTCAAGACTCAAGGACACAGTTTTCTAACACAGAACACTGTTATTTCTATAGTTTCTGTTTTTTATATTTAGTGTATGTAGTCTCTTAGAAAAGAAAATATACAGCTCAATCTTTTATTTTTGAACTATTCGAGAGATTGAAATAACTTTTTTTTCACTGAAACTTCTTCAAGAGTTACTGAAAACTCTCAGGTGTATTGCTTTAGGAAAATGTCACATTGATGATTTAACATAGAATGGGACTGGAACTTCTAGATGACTAGGATATTAATAAAGGAATATATGTTATATATGTATATATACTTTAGTGCGTTTGAAGGCTATTAAATACTAGGAAAGTGATTTAAAATAGATTAGTGGCCTGGTAGAAATTTTCGGCACCTTGCAAATTGTCCTGTTTGTTCAGCTACTTGGAAGCTGTGTTTTTTCCTATTTACTCCCTACTAGTCTGTCAAGATCTTTTTTGTAGCCTGTCATCCAGTGTGTTAGCAATTCTGTTTTTTGTCATCTGCAAATTTGATAACCATACTGTTATGCCTTTATCCAAGTCGCTGTTTTTTGTGCCCCACTGAATAAGTTCATGGAATGCATTTGCAAATGCCTAAGAATGTGAACTCTGTGGAAGACTAGGCTTTCAGTGTGCCCTATGGCACTGGATCAGCCTCTGGACACAGAGAAACTCTATTTTGAAAGTTATTTTCAATTACACTAGACATAAGATCAATGTTATAGCAAAAAAGACATCTTTGGGAATCATAGAATCCAAACCTCTCATGTGACCGTGTTTTCCTTTCCAAATCAAAATGGATATAAATGATACTTGAACATGACTAGGTCACAATGCATGTTGTAGAGCATGCATTTAGAACTGAAAGGGAACGTAGTAACTGTTTGATCCAGCCTCCCCATTTTACAGGTAGAGAAACGGGGATAAAGCTGAATCCAGCTTAGCTGGGCTCAAGAGGTTAAATGACTTGCCCAATACTCTACAGATCATGATAGAGAGATTTAGATACATGTCATCTGGCTCTTTATTTCAATCACAAAGAAAGGACTGAACAATTGATCTAGTGTCTCACACTCCTATGGAGTTATAAAAATATTGGGGAAGGCTAGAGAGGAGGAAAGAACAGGATTTGACTTTTTCAGACCTGGAGTCTTCCACTTAAGGTGGGTTTGATCTAAAATCTTCATGAGGGAAAAATGAGACTATGGAATAATGACAATGTTCACCAACCAGAAAAAAAAAAACTAGAATAAGAATAAGAAAAGGAAATAACAACAGAGTTTTCATCATATTTCCTTGACCATCATTTGACTCCTGTATCTTTATAACTGAAGCAAACCTTCTTTTATCTTCTTTGCTTATATTAGAATAATCTTTTACATTGTTCTAAGATCTGATGTTAGTCTATTACAAGCAGCCTGAGAGAGCTTTGATTCACAATCTGATGAATCTCACAAATTGGGAATATGAAAAATAAATATTAATAGAAATAATGAAAGAAATTAATAAAAGATTATTAAAATAAAATAAATCATTTATGTTTAATGGAGAATATAATCTAGTTAAAATTGGAAGAATTTTAGATGAAACTTTGATGAACTTACAAAACGGTTATATCAGATAATAAAAAGCATATATTATGATATTTTTCTCACTTGCAGAAATTTTAGCCTCTTAAATCTTGGGGGGAAAGTAGAGCTAGGCTCCATTTTAAAAGGTTCAATCAATCTCTCTCTCTCTCTCTCTCTCTCTCTCTCTCTCTCTCTCTCTCACTCTCTCTCTGTCTTTAAATATTTTTTAGCCTTTGCCAGAGATTTAATGAAGGGCACACAAGGCAAATAATCCAATTAATAGAGGAAGAAATGAAAAATATTTAAGAGCACAGGAAATGTGTTCATATTGTGTGAGCAAGTAAGATTCAGCAAGATGCAGAAGCACAATATACAGCAAAATGAGTCTGACTAATTCAGGTAATGCTTTTGATTGCATTGATGAAATGATGGACAAGGCCACATTTAGGCAGCTTCTTTCTTAGACTGAATGTTTCCCATAGCTTTGAGTGTGTTGCTAGCATGAATGCTCCAGGGAATAAAAGCGAGAGGGAGAGTGAACAGAAAGGAATTCAGCGGAAGTGCTGAATTGGAAAGAAACCAGGCAGAAAGGATAGAGTAGGTGTATCAAGGAAAATATTACTCAAGTGAATCAGACTTGCTTTGGGCTCTGGGCTGTCAGATTCAATACATGGGTTAAACTAGGTAAAGTGAAATGACCATATTCAGGCATTTCCTCTCATTTTTTTCTCTTCACTTTTGTTTAATAGATGTTATTAAAGGCCTACTATGTGTTATGTGTTGGAAATACAACAAAAAACAACATATGTTAGATTCTAGGGAGATCACAGCATAACACAACCTGGTTCCTGGCTTCAAACCAACAGAGGTATGAATATAAATTGCTGTAATTTAATCTCCATTATAAGTATATAAGATAAGTCCAAACAATGTTATGACAAATTTGAAGAGAGAGGTTACATACAGTGAGCATCCCAACACAAAATATATAAAAATGTTGGTACTGAAGCTGAGCTTTGAATGAATGAACAAAGAAGATGGGAGGGATGCCCAGTCCAGGTATGGGATATAGAATATATAAAAGGTATTACAGTTAGAGAAGGAAGGGTGAAAACAAGAAACAACAACTGGAGAAAGATGACTGGATAATGGTGACAGAGCATTCCAGTTTGATTAGAATGTAGAGATCATGAATGTGAACAATGTGGAATTACTGAAAAGATAAAATGAAGACAGATTGTAAAGGATCTTGAAGGGAAGGGTATGAAATATATATTTAATTTGATCAAAGTATAGAGCCATTGATGGTCTGAGCAGCAGAGTGATATATTCAGAATTGTGAATTAGAAAGATTTATTTTATAAGGTAGAAATAAGGAATCATCCCTAGCTATATGGGGGAAATATTCTTTGTCTGTTGCTCTACTAAAAAGGTATTAGATTCTTCCTACATCATGGAAACTCCTAGAAACTTAATGAAAGTGAATACAATCCCAGACACTTTAGGTTATAAGTTGAGCAAGGCAAACAAGGCAAAGTGAAAAATTATCCTGTTGTTTTATCTTAATGATTGACAATATATTTGACATTTCTTTTCTTTTGCTGTTTCTCTTACCTTGAAAACCCTGTTTTCTCTTCTCTGCCTTCCCATCTCCTATTTGACTTTTGAGAACTGTTAAGAGTTCTCTATCAAATCTTTTCTAAATGCCCCATTTCTCATTGATCTACTTGATTTGAGCTGTCTTTCAAATCTATTCTATTTCTGAACTCCCCTAGGACTAAATATCCATGTTACACAGTTCAATATTTATTTATCTCATCGTTATTTGACTAACTAGGTGTGTGTTCTTTAAGGTTTGAGATCAATCAATAATGGATCAAGAAGGAACTTCAGAAACCATTAAGGGCAACCTCAACAAGACCAAGGAGGTGGTGATTTTCCCAAGGTTACATAAGTAATACACATCACAGGTGGTAATTGAACCCAACCTTTGATTCCGGGGTCAGTGTTATTCCCATTAGCCTGCCTTTTCAGGACTCTGTCCTCTCTGTGCGTCTCCTTCGTGCCTAGCACAATGTTGACCATGTAGGTACCATTTTCCAAATACCTATGAATTTTTCTCCACCACTACCCCAAATACAAAGAACTGGACATAAGCCTTTTAGAGATATGCATAGTAATTTAAAATCCATGAGAACTTGGAGAATATAATTTCCCCTCAGAGAATAGGGCAGAGTATGCACATCCTCATCATCTCTGTACTGTTTATGCTTAAATAGTAAATACTGTTGAACACCAGTTTCTAAAGTGTTTTACTTATTATTATATTTCCTTTAGAACTTAAAGGGTTTTTTTCATAGAAGTAGGAGGCTAATGAGTAATTTTAGAATGAATTAATTTAGAAATTTTTGCTTTGTGTCGTGTAATTTTATTATAATGCACACAAGGAAACTTACCATTACTCTAGAGATCCATGTATCCACAGTTGTCTAAGTGATGTCCTTCTCTTCAAAAGAACATATTTAATTCTAAATTGTAAAACTCATTAGACAACTTAGCAAAGTGAATAGAGAGTGGATAGACTCAGAACCAGGAAGGTCCGGGGTTAAGTTGTGTCTCTGAAGCATATTAGCTATGTGACTATGGCCAAGTCATTTAAACCCTTAGTCATACTGGCAACTGTCTAAGAGTGAAAGTTGCAGACAGAAAGGAAGTACTGATTTGAATTTGAAAAAGGGAATTTCCTTACCTGGGAGCTCTCTATCTGTATGAAATCAGGATTTCAGTCCCTAACTGCAGAGCACTTAACAGACTTGGCCTGATACAGAAGCTTTCTAGCAGGGACTAATGCAAGGGATTGTATCACTTTGCATAACCAGCAGAGTCCTCTGGTTTTATTTTAAACAATTAAAAAAATATGTTTCTTTCCTATATTAATTAATAAGATTTTACATTATTCTTGATGGCACAGGAATCAGCATCAAGTATGGGGTATATTGACAGATAGATTATAAGGAAACTCTCTGATGTTTCTGTGGTCCATTATCAAGAAGAAATCTGCAAAATACTCTACATTTATGGATCTACCTAAAAATAAATAGTAATTAAAATAATTATTTATATTCATGAACATTTTCACATTGACCATAGAGATAAAGAACAGTGGAATTACTTAGGTAACTTCCTTTATAAGTCTTTAGAAATGTGTATCAGGGAGGCAGCTGGGTAGCTCAGTGGATTGGGAGTCAGGCCTAGAGATGAGAGGTCCTAGGTTCAAATCTGGCCTCAGACACTTCCCAGATGTGTGACCTTGGGCAAGTCACTTAAACCCCCATTGCCTAGCCCTTACCATTCTTCTACCTTGGAACCAATACACAGTATTGATTCCAAGATGAAACATAAGTTGTTTTTTTTTAATAAATGTGCATCTGATAATCTGAGGAAATATCTTCTAAGTCAAAGACTTTTGAGTCCTTTCAATAGATCTTTCTGATAACTGCCCAGGTTTTTAAAGAATTAATTTCTTGTTAGTGCAACTATAGCATTTCCAGGTAACATGTTCTAATTAATAAGAATTATGGTGTTATAGTAGCATAGGAAAAAGGCTTCTAATGAATACTTTAACTACTAGAAATACTGGTCTCTAAAATTAGTTGATACTCACTGAAAAGAAAAATAGGTATTTTTATTTTAAAAATTAATGATTTGTTTAAGATGAGAATCTGCTCTCATGCTAATTCTCAGTCCCTATTTATCTGAACATTGAATCAACATGGATAGAAATATAGCCCCCATGAAGTGTTTGTGTTATTCCCAGCATGATTTAAAAAAAAATCACTGAAGCAAAAGTTATTAATTAATCAATGTTTATGGATATCCCATTATTCACAAGGTACATTGGCCATAAATATAAAAGTTAGTTCATATTCTCAAGAAACTTATAGTCTATTTGGAGGAATAAAACATCCCAACAAACTACAATGATGTAAAGTGTTACCAATATATGCCTTTGAAGAAGTAAATGGAAAGAATAGACTTCCAAATAAAGTGATAAGGGAAAGTAGAACAGCTAGAACTTATCTCTGAAGAACTAGTAAAGATGTGGGAAAGAAAGTATCAGATGAAGGCATTCCTGGTAACTAAATATATATTTGCAATGATTTGGAGATGGCAACAAATGAGTACAGGTAGGCAAGTAAAGTATAGACATAGTTGTCAGGTGGACTGGGGCATATTTGGAAAGGCTTTTCATGTCAGACTAGGAAATATAGCTATCAACATCAGGGAGACATAGCAGACTTTAGAGCAGTTGACAGTAAAAGTATTGTTTTAGGTAGCTAAATTTGTAGGTAGCCTGAAGAATAAATTGGTGGTTTATACCAGAGAAAGAGAGATATTTAAAAGTCTATTGTAGGGGGGCAGCTAGGTGGCTCAGTGCATAGAGTCAAGCCCAAAGATAGAAGTTCTTAGGTTCAAATCTAGCCCCAAACACTGCCTACCTATGTGAACCTGGGCAAGTAACTTAACCCCAATTGCCTAGCCCTTGCTTCTCTTCTAAGGTAAGGTTTTGTTGTTGATGGTGGGTTTATTTTTAGGGTAATGTAGGAGTCAGGGCATGAAGATTTGAACGAAGAAAGAAATGAAATATCAATATCCTATCTTTTGAATAGTAACAGTAATATCTGATATGTGTAGAAGGGCATTGGCTAATAAGATACAAGTTTTAAAACATTTATTTTTCCTTGCAACTTTGTATTTCTCAAACTTTATAACAGTTGTCCATGGAAACATTCATTGGAAAACGGAACAGTGTTTTGATGCATCTATCAGATTACAAGTTGAAAAAAAAAACTAGTTTCTTCCCAGATTCTACAGAATCAATAACCTTAAATAGAATCAGTATAGATTTTTACAGCTTTGAAAATGACATCATCGTCAAAAGGCATACAATTTTCTAATGTTAAACTTCTGATAGTGACAGTGTCCTTCCCATATCCAAAAGATAAGCAATCATGAAATACAAAAAAATGAGATAAAAGCTATTCCTTTATTGGCCTAAACTCCTTTGTATTTACATGTTCATAGGATCATAGATTAGAACTGGAAGATATCCAATTTAACATCTAAGCCAACCACACCTCATTTATAGCTAAAGAAAGCACATACAAGAGAGGTTAAATGATTTGCCTAAGGTCATATAGGAAATGACAGAAAGAAATAGGATCTGAAAATAACAAAAGAGGTTGAGATCAAATGCCATGGGAATGCAATCTTTCCCTATGTGTACTGTGTCTCCAAATCCATTTTTCAATCGTATATTTTTTTTTTTTGTGGTGGTTTGGCTCTATATATTATTTCCCCATTAAAATTTGTACTTAGAGGCCTTTTTTTTTGTCATTGTAGCTCTGGAACCTAGAACATTACTTTGTATGACAACAAAAGTGTTGAACGAATCTTAATTCAGACCATTAGATAAACCAAGGAAGAACTTCCAATTTATGAAAGATTATACCCACTGGAATATTTATAATAGGACTAAAACACAATTGGAGTACAAATAGAGATGATATAGAATCAGGCTCCATTTATTTTGGATAATTGAAAATAAGGTCTTAGAAAGTACGAAATATTTTATTTTTTTTCTTTGTGTTTCTAGCACAAAGTGCATAGTAGGTATTTTTGAGAAATGAATGATTGTTTGCTGAATGGATGGATGATTTAGGAGAACGTCTATTTCCTCTACTTTGCCTTCTCCATTCAATAGACATATTAGAAATATATTTTCTACTTCTCCACACTGGCAAATGGACAAACAAAACTATATTAAAGGACCTCTTTAGTCCTAAAATTCTAAAATTACTTAACATGTCTTTTTGATGAATGATCCAAACTTATGCTCAGCTCAGCCACATGGCAAACATAAAGAACTTTTCCAAAGGTGGGGCTGACTTAGCAAATAGTTTCTTATGTAGTTGAATGCTATAACTGTGAAGATTCATTTTGTTGAACTCTATTTCTTTATTACAAAGGCAGGGACTAGAGTTGGTGGGGGTGGGGAGAGGAGCAGAAAGGAAGAGGATGCTACTATAAAAACAGTAATAGTTGTATAAAAGCAAAAAAACCCTACTGATAATAATAACAATTATTATATATCTCTATATAATCTCTTTGAACAACAGCTACAGAATAGTATGGTATAAATACTGGACTTGAATCTATAGAAGTTTGGCTTTAAGTATTTCCTCTGATACTTACCAACTCTATAATTATGGGCAAGTCATCTGGCTTCTGTCACCTATAAGGATAATTTAGGGCTGTGACCTAATCTAAATTTGATTTTTGGTCACCAGGGGATATCCCAAATAAAATGCAGAAGTCAGTTTGGAAATATATGGTGGTTTAATCAATATATAGGGAAGAAATCAAGGAGAAGAGAGAGGGAAAAGGTATAGGATTCCTCCTGCCCGGCCTGTGCCAGGCAAGTTCAAAGTCCTCTGCCACGAGGTTCTTGAAGATTAGAGGCTTTCTCTAAGAGGATAGTGTTTGGAAGGTAAAGGAGAGAAAAATCAGCCTAAACTCTGAGAGATCTCAGAGAAGAGCCTCACTGAACTAGGTTACTAGGCTTCCTCCAGTATGGTATCAAGGAAAACTCACAGCTAAACCTGGACAATAGTAGCCGCCATGCCAAGATGCCAACACACTCAGAAAGCCACCTCTCCCCATCAAAGAGGCTGGAGAGAGGAAGTGACACACAATATATAGACGGTTTTACATCACTTTCCTGCATCTCACATTTACCAATGATATCTTAGGCTTGACTTAGGACAGCCCAAGGGTCCGTCAGTTGTTTCTGATTTGTCATTTGCTAGCACATGTCTGTCATAGGCCATCCTCCTAAATACTTAATCCTTAAGTATGGGTGTAGACATTCCTGATTTTGTTAGATTAAGTAGGGTGGAGTAATCTAAAGTTCACACACCCTCAGTATGTTTTCATGTAAAATAGATGAAATGTTGTCTGTAGTGTCTCTTACACAAAATTTTGGTGAGTATTAAAGGAGATATCTGAAAAGCACTTTTTATAACTGAAAACACCTTGTAAATACCAACTATTCTCATAAAGGGCATGGCACTACACTATTTTCCCACTATTCTTTCTTAATTCAAATTTCTTTAGCTTTTGCTAGATGTAGAGATGCATCTTTTTTCTTTCAATTGTGTTAAATTTTTAAAAAATGTTTTAACCCAAATAAACCCAAATATAGCTAAGATTAGAAAAGATACAGTTAACTAGAAGGTATCTTCAAAGGAAGTTTGCTAAAAAAGTATTAATTTCCAAGATAACTAAGGACTAAATTCAAATTTATAAGAATGACACTCAACTCTCAACTGGTAAAAGGTTTAAGGATATGAAAACTTTTTTTTCTCAAGGAAAAAAGTCCATACTCTCTATAGCCATATTGAAAAAAAAAAGGTCCAAATAACTAGTATTTAGAGAGACATAAATTGAAGCAACTTCAAGGTTCCACCTAAGAATTCAAACTGGAAATATTGATAGAAATAGAAAATGACACGTTCAAGGGCTCTGGGAAAAGAGGCATTTTAATATATTTTTTGTAGAGCAATGAATTGGGACAACAATCCTGGAAAGTAATTTATAATTATGAACAAAATGTTATTAAACAGTTAATGGTCTTTGACCCTATTATGAAAGTATAAAACCTATACTCTAAATGAAATAAATTGAGAAAATTGCCATATATGTACAAAAATAATTGTTGCAAATCATTTTATGTTGACAAAACTCAGTAAATGAAAAGAGTCCCCACCAATGGGGGGGGTTGAACAGGTTGAGGCATATAATTATGACATATGATGGAATACTGTTGTGCTATAAGACTTGTATAAACTGATTCAGAGTGAACTAAGAACTTAAAGAATAATTTAAAACATTAATATTGTAAAACTGAATAATTCTGAAAGACTTGAGAATTGTAATAAATCTTGATTCCAGAGAACTGATGAAGAAAAACCCTTCCCTCATGAAAGAAGATAGGCTAATATGCAGGAGAATAACACAAATTTTGGGATATGACCAATGTGGAAAAATTTTTTGATTGTTTATGTGATACCGGGGTTTCATAATTCTTTCTCCTCTTTATCTAATTTTCCCTCCCTGTTTCTCTCCCTTTTACTCTCTTTCTTTCTCTCTACCACTTCCTCCCTTCATCCCACCTTACTCTTTTCTCTCTCATCATTAGATGGAAAAGGTAGGAGGGATAAAAAATGAATTCTTGTAAATTGAAAATAAAAAAATAGAATATATAGCAAAGGAAAGGATTTTAGCATATATTATTTCTATCACTCAGGAAAGTGTTATTTTTAACATATTAGCAGGAATAGATTTATAGCAATTCACATTTATATACCATTTAAATTTAGAAAATACTTATAAAGACAGCTATGAGATAATTTCTAAGCCAAATCCGGACAGGTGCCTTGTACATTAAAGCCATATGATGAATATTCATTGAATAAGTAAATTAATGGAAAAATTTGTAGGCTTTTACCTCTAAGTAAGGTAGCAGTCTCTTGATCCAATATTTCTTTTGCCATATTCATTTGGCAGTGTCTTCCTGATATTCCCCAAACCCTGTCATCTGTGGGCATACTTCATGATTCCATGTACTTGTTTTGTCCTTTTGTAATTGCCACAGTTATAAAGATTCTTAATTTGCTATTTAGCATCCAAAAGTAGTCTATGAACCAGAGACAGACAGACAGACAGACAGACAGAGATAGAGACAGAGAGACAAGGGCAAAGAGAGACAGAGAGAGATAAAGAGAAAAACAGAGACAGACAGACAGATAGACAGAAAGATGGAGACAGAGAGAAATGGAAAAAGAGAAAAAAGAGGAGAGTGCAGGAAAGACATTGTGTAATCTTACAACTTGGACTTAGCTTTAGAAAGCTTAAGATTCTGTGACCTAGGGGTGAAGACGCCACACATTGCAGATACAGGGGACAGTCTGTACAAAGGCTCTGAAGAGAAAGGTCATAGTGCTTATAAATTTCAAACAATTAAACAAGAGTAAGATTGGGTTTTTCCACTTTGGTCTCTGTGTGCAAACATTCTAATTCTTACAGATTTACTCTTAAGATGTTATTTCTGTTTAGAGGCTATGTGTAATTACCCACAAAATAGTAGTTCATGCCATAGTTAAGAATGCTCTCTGTGGCATGAAGCATATGGTCTGGGCTTTGCAGTTTCTGTACTCATACATTAGGTCAGTAAATTTTTCATAACAGATTTTAAGATGATCTACCAAGCAAACATGCCCTTAGGCTGGGAGAGTTCCTTTAACAGATTGTTAATTTTCTGACTTGCTGGTCACCAGTGTTGTAACTTGACAGCTGATAGATTGCTTACATATTGCAATTTTGGCAAAAATACCTAGACTGGTACAGAAAATGCTCAGAGCTTTGGGGGTATCTAAAAATGTTTAGATAGGAACTAATTGACATTCTTTGGGCTGATCAAACAGAACAATAGGAGTAGCAACAGCCTCAAAACCATCTCTCAAACCAGAACTATTGCAGAATCTCAGTAGCATTGAGTATTTGCAAAGATATCAGTAAGACAAAATCAAAAGTGAGACAAAAATTCTATGATAACAAAGCAGTTCTTAATGGGTGCTGGCTATAACCACTAAACCTCTTATAAGGAAATATAATCTTGGCAATGAAGAATTTAAAAAGGTTTTCCAATTGTTTGACAGCAAATATCTAACTTGGCCTATAGCACAAGCATTATCTGAGTACCAAATGCACACCTGAAAGGAAAAGTGATAGTGTCCCTGGCTTTTCCTGAAAATTCATATGTTCTTTCCACATTCTGGAGGGCCAAGTCTATCCTGCCTATTCAATGGAGCTTCTTTTGAACACCACATTCAAGAGTTACATTTCTTTTTTCTTATCTTCTGCTGTTCTAACACAATTTAGTCTAGGATCATATGTTCTACCATTCTCTAATTATTTCTTGTGATTAATTCCTGTTTCCTGCTAAGGTTCAAGATTGTAATTTTATGGAAGTATTTGAGATTAAATAATGATATAATTCATTTGGAGGAGTAAAATATCTCAGACTTCATGGAAAATAATGAGAAAAGTAGCAATGAAAGGGCCATAGTATTATCAGTCTTAAAATATTATAAAACAATAGTAAAAATGATTTGACATTGGTTACAAAATTGAAAAAAATATATCAATGGCATAGAGTAGACAAACAATAAGATGAAATTTAAAGATGTGCTCAGTATTTGATGAGTCCAAGAACACAAAATATAGGAGAGAGAGGAGTCCTTTTTGAAAAGATCTGGAAACAATTAGAACACTAGAAAGAAGTTTGGTAGAAAGAGGCTTTGATGAGCATTTTCAGTATTTTATGGCAATTTCAAAATCCATATGGGACCTGAATATAGATGCTGAATAAGAAATTACAGGAGATAACTTTGACATCTGTAAGTAGGGGGAGACTTTTATGGCCAAATGAAGTATAGAAGTAATTATAAAAGCCAAAATAGATTACATATGATTATATACTATGGTTATATAAGCTATGATTATATAAATGTAAAAAATTGCATGAACAAAATCATTATATGTGGAAGAAATGCCATTGAGAAGGAAAAAGATCTATGCATCAAATATAATTGTTAAAAGCCACAAACATACATACATACATATATATATGTGAATATACCTGGATGACACATATATATGAAAAACAACCTTACCCAATAAAGAAATGGCCAGAGTATAAAAATCAGTTTTCAAAAGAATAATTAATAATAATGAGTGAGCACGTGAAAACATGTAACAAATCATTAATGCATATCAAAATGCTTTTCAGCTTTCACCTTATTCCTTGAAAATTGCCAAAGATTACCCAAAATTAAATAATAATTCTTGAGGGGCTATTTTAAGATGGGGATACAAATGTATGCTTTGTTAAGCTACATATTGGTTCAACTATTCTGGATAAAGACTTGTAATTATGGAATTATGTTATTATAACAAGGATAGTCAAATATACCTAGGTGGTATATTAATTAGAACACTGTATCTGGAGTCAGGGAGGTGGACTTCAAAACTGATCTCAAGCACTTAGTTGTATGATCCTGGGAAAGTTACCTAACCTGTGTCTGTCTTAATTTCTTCATCTGAAAAAGGAGGATTATAAAAAGTATCTAACTCCTAAGGCTATTTTGAAGATGGAATAATATTACTATGTGGTACTTTGAAAACCTCAAAGCATTATATGCACATCATTATTATCAATGTTGTCATCATCATCATCAGCATCTTCTTCTTCTTCTTTCTTCTTCTTCTTCTTCTTCTTCTTCTTCTTCTTCTTCTTCTACTTCTACTTCTTCTTCTTCTTCTTCTTTTCTTCTTCTTCTTCTTCTTCTTCTTCTTCTTCTTCTTCTTCTTCTTCTTCTTCTTCTTCTTCTTCTTCTTCTTCTTCTTCTTCTTCTTCTTCTTCTTCTTCTTCTTCTTCTTCTTCTTCTTCTTCTTCTTCTTCTTCTTCTTCTTCTTCTCCTCCTCCTTCTTCTCCTTCTTCTCCTTCTCTTTCTTCTCCTTCTCCTTCTCTTTCTCCTTCTCCTTCTTCTTCATCTCTTCCTCCTCCTCCTGCTCCTCTTTCTGCTCTTCCTTCTTCTTCCTCTGCCTTCTTTCTCCTCTTCCCCTTAAATATGTTCTAATGCCTTACTAATGGACATACATATTTAGTAACTCTTGATTGGTTTTCTTGTGTCTTTCAGCAAGGGGAATGAGCATGTGGCCTAGGAGAATGGGACTAGGAACATTTACAGCCTATAATCCTTGTTAAATAAGAAAAATTATAAAATTGGTCATATTATTTGATTCAGTGGTCCTAACTAGGTAAAAAATAGAAATTAAGTCCCAATATATATATTAAGCATAATTTTTGTTGTGGTAGGGAGGCAAAGTATAGTCAACTAAATGTATGTCCATTAATTGTGGAATGTACCTGAAGAAACTCAACCATATGAGTGTTATAGGAAATTATTCATGGGAATTACAAATATTAGGGAATCAGAAAAAAATCTATAAGTTTTTAATGAAATAAGCAAAATCAGAAGAATTATTTATGTAGTAAATAAAACCATCAATGGTATCAGAAAAGAGAAAATGAAACATACCTCCATCCTCTCAACAGAGAGGTGAAAGTATAGGGATTGAATATTGCATATATTAGTACATAGGTATTCAGAGATTTTGCTTGTTTTTTTTAATTATATGAGATGAATTCAAGAGAGTAGGGTTGTGATAGGAGAGGAGAAGGCTGGTGGATATATAAATAAGGAGTTATTTAACAGAAATAAGGAGTAATTTAACCTCAGTTGGCCTCAGTTTCCTCATTTTTAAGATGAGGATTGTAATAGCATCTACCTCCCTATTGCTGTGAGGATAAAATGAGAAAAAAATTGCAAAGAGCTTAACACAGTTTCTTGTGCATAGTAAATGCAATATAAATGCCATTTATTTTATTATCATCATTATTGTTGCTGTTGTTTTTAATAATAATAATATATTTTAAAAGAAAAGAAAAAAGTTTTTGAGATTAACATCTATTTTAGGAATTTCCTCTTTCTACTTGGGCTAATGCCAATCTGAAGTTGGTGTCAGATATTGATGACTTTCAATAGTCTAGTCTAGACATTGAATATAGATATTATATTCTATAATCGTTGTAAGACTTTATTTATAATCAAATAAGGAAAAGTGAATTAATTCTATCAACACATAAGTGGGTAATTATGATAACACACAAGATACAAATTCATAATTATAGCTACTAGATTACATATTTGATTGCTTTATCTTCTTTGTTTTGGTCCCCATGACAGAATTTTATGAGCTTAACTGTGGCCTTGTTCTGTAAAACTTCTTCACATAGCTTTCACACAACTGCAGTCTGTTTTTTAGTATCTGGTTAATTGTTTTCACTAACCCAATTATTACTCTAGATAAAAGTTCTCATTAGCCTAAATAGTTCAGAAGTAAGTACTCTGACTAAAGTAAAGGTAGGAGTTATTTCCCTACTTGACTCTGTCTTTTTCTAAGAGATTCACTTAAAATGTTTTAAAACTATTTTTTTCTTCTCTCGCTTATTCAGTACAAAATCTTATGCTGAAAATGAAATTCATCAGGCAAATAAAAATGAACATTTTGAAAATGGTTCATTTTTACCACATTCACTGACCAGAGTATAAGCTGATTGATTGTGGGTCCCAGACTGCCTATCTTTGTATCCCCTCGAGCATCCAGCACAAAGATGGACACAGAACATCCAATATTCAATAAATATTTATTGATCATCTGGTAACTGAAAAAAAAATCCACAGTATATGCTCAATAGCATCAAAGCATACTGTGTGGTTATGAGTGTGTCAAGTATTTCATTAATGTGAATTTCTAACATTATGGTTTGACTTGTATACTTTTGATTAGATTACTCTTAGGAAATACATTTTCTTAACCATTTAAAAATTTCTGTGACACGATTCATTTGTGGATGGGGTTATGTAAATTCTTTGGCTCAATTTCTATGAGAATTTTCCAGCAGATCAAAGGCCACTGATCATCTATTCATCATATCCCAACTGTGAGGAACTAAAATAGCTACCATTTTATCACTCATTTGATATGACATATTTGTGAAATCTTTTGGAAAGCAAGCGTGAGACCCTTGAAGCTTCAATAACATCAATAACCTGTTGATTTCCAGCCCCATTTTTCTTTTATGTTCAACCCACTTGGCATAGATGACTGACTTTTCCAATATGTGCCCAAGGTCGAGCCACAGATAAGAGCACACTCTCAATCAAGGGAAGAAAGGAAGGGTGCTGAAAGACAAGGGCACACATAAAGAATATGATCTAGTTAATAATGTTTTCTTCAATAGGGTGAAATTACCTGCTCTTTACCACTGACGCTTGCTATATGACAGGATGCCATGATTTATTGTGGTGGGTGAATTGCTAGGAATAATGAATCTCTGTGTTCTGGGAACCTTTTATAGGCTGAAGATATTACTCTTGGGTTTTTTCCTGCATACACTCAGGTACATATTTTTAACTAAAGCTATATTTCAATAATGTAAATTTTCATCATACATGTCCTACTCTTAGGTGGTACTTAATCATTATGTATGAAATAAAGGAAATGTCTCTTCTGAACATACTATTTCAATGGAGAAACATAATTTCTTTGAAGACTTTTGAATAATTTAAAATACATATTTCATGTGTAAGCAAAAATAGCCAGGTAATTCAATGGATAAAATATTGGGCCAGAAGTCGTGAAGGCTGGAGTTCAAATAAGGCCTCAGACTTTTATTTGCTGTATGATCATAGACAAGTCATTGGAGAATCTGTATGCCTCAATTTCCTATGAAAAAGGAGAGAAATAGTAACTTCTTCCTCCAAGGCTTAATCCTGAGGGCAAAATTATATCATATCTATAAAGTTCTTTTGAAATAGTAGAGCTTTATTTAAATCTTAGCAAGTATTATTAACATTAATATTTATCTTTATTATACTAAAAGGTATGTGATAAAAAGGTATTGGGTTAGAAATTAGATGTTGGGATTGCGCCTAAGCAGAAAAAGAAATAAAATAAATGAATAACATATTTCTTAGATACTATTCAAAGAAAATTAGAAATACAAAATAAAACATTTTGGTGAAAAATAGTCTTTCGAACTGATTTTCAGGAGCAAAATGATCACTCATATAGTGTACTTTTATCTAGGCATCAAGTGTTGATCTGACGTTGCTACCTACCGCCTAGGCTCTTAGTAAAATGTGTAAACCTAGAGGAGTTATCTAAGCTTTTGTTAAAATTATTCATAAATTCAATAAATATTTACTAAGTGCACCCAGAGTATCACACACGTAGTACTGAGTAATCAAAAGAGATAATATAAAAATAATATCTAATATTTAAGTAGCAAACATTACATGCTAGGCATTGTAATAAGAGCTTTACAATTATTATATCATTTCATTTGATCCTCAAAAATAATCCTTCCAATTAGATGTATTATCATTGACCTTTTGCTGATGAGGAAATTGAGGAAAAGAGAAGTTATATGACTTGCCCAGAGTCACAGAGCCAATAAAAATCAGAGGCCATATCTGAAATCAAGTCTTCTTTATTTTATGCCCATCACTCTAACCCCTCAGCCACTCACATGCATTATATTATTAGCTAATTAACATGCATTACTATCATAGTACTATTATTATTGGATTCTCATTAGATAATTCATATACATAAAATACATTAAATTCTTCACAGAACTAAGGACTTATTATTAGTATCATCATCATCATCATTAATATTACAGAATTAAGTGCCAAAGGAGATAAAGAAATTTAGACAAAATGCAACATCTACTCTCATGGAATTTATGATTCCATAAGGGTTATATCAGAAACAAAACTATCTAAAACAATAAGTACATTAGAGGGATACAGAACAAAATCTTTATGAAGTCACGGGGGAAAGTTGTGTTTAACCAGGGAAATGAGTTATAAGTTTGTCCTTCAACTAGAGTTACTGCTAGGACCCTGAGAGAAAGTAGTAGCAGTGTGTCCATTTTCTCCTGGGAAACGATGTTTCCATGGAAAGTGAGCCAACCATAAGGCAGAGAGATAATAATAGGATTTACATACACATTTAGGATTGCAAAGTGCTTTACAAATGTTATCTCATTTGAGAAGAATTATGGGGGAAGCATCAATGTCAAACCTAAGCTATATAAGACCATTCACTCTGCCTGTAAGGAAATCATTAGTGACTCATTTGAGACAACAGCTTCAGGGGAATGGTAAAAATGGAAGTCATATTTCAAGCTACTTACTGTTAGTGCTTAGTAAGAAAAGAAAGTATAAGCTACTGTATATAGAATTATTGAAAGGAAAGAAAGGTATTAGGCAGTAACTAAGACAAATAAAAGAGTTAAGGGAAAATGCTACTTTTAAGAATAAGTAGATCTGAAAATGGTAAGTAAAGTGGATAGCCAGTGAAGTGCCAGAGTCTCAGGGGACGAAAGAGAAAAAATAATTCTTTGAATAAGGTCCCAGAAAAGGCAAGACATGAGTTGCTGTAGAATTGACTCATTTATCAAAGACTTTTGGTGACAAGTCAACCTTGGATGACAGCTTGAGGGGATGAAAGAATCAAGTGAATGATAAATATGTTGAAGACAGATTGTTTGTAGGCATCAAGGAAGGAGTCAGTAATGAAGGTAAGAGTGAAAAGCATCAAGAGTGGGAATAATTTGAAGAATAAGATGTCATATAAGATGAGATAAGTGATAATGGAGCCATGGACATGAGTACAGTAGCTAGCCCTGGTTAGGAGAATGACTACCACTTCCTGATAGCCTGAAGCAAAGGAGAAGAGAATGGGAGGGGGTGCTATAGAGATATATCATAGGGAAGAAGAAGATCCCAGAATGTTGTCTCTTTTCTCAATAATATATGAGACACGGTAGTCTGCTGTGATGGAGGTGGGAAGGGAAGGGAAAGTATGGAAGATTTCAAATAACCTCTATGGAGGATGATATAGAAACAAAATTAGGAAAGACTAGGAAAGATTCTCTTGCTGTACAGAGGGTCCAGTTCAGTTTAGATAATATGAATTTATAGTGAATCCATTCAGCATAGCCTTGAGACTTCCTTTAACACCATTCAGTAGTGTACCCATAAAAGGAGGGAAGACAGTTGGTGGAAGATACTTAGTATTGGTATTTGGCAAGGCATGGCTAGCCAAAAAGAGACAAAGGATTCAAGCATGGAGGATAGGTTATATTAGAACTAGTTAACTATAAGATCAAAATTAGGAAAAGAGGAAAAGAAAATTACAACAGGAGTGATGGTAGTAGAGTAAGGATGCACTGAAAAATGTGAACAAAGGATGATAAAATGGGAAAAAGAAGATGAGAAGGATTTTAATGTGATGATGTCAACCTAATTATTTGGATGTAGAAGAATAGTTAATACATCCTTTTCTCACTGTGAAATTTGGAGGTTAGGAAGAAATAGACTCAAGAGAGGCACTTGGTCTAAAAATCAAAGGCTTAGTTGGTAGGCGGAATAAGAATTCTGCAAGAAGATTTTGTCACATTAGTAGGGTATCAAGGAAGCATAAAGTCTACTCAAGTTAATCACAGTAGTCTAGACGAGGTTATTCTGGGGCAAACTATTTTCCAGAGAGGAAAGAGTCAGGATTTCTTTCTAGCTACATTGTCTAGTAAAGTCAATTTTACCAGGAAGGATGAGACTAGAAACAACTAGTAGAATTGTTCCAGAAAGGAGGAAGGGAAATGGGTCAGTGGTGAGGGAGAACACTTTGGTAAGTTTTTGTGTCCTCAATTTCAAGTCTGGGAAAAAGGGACTCTAGGAGACCTTTCTTCCTTAAGAGATACAGGATAAAGGAAGTAGTCTCTTATAGCCTACCAGAGGTAGCTTTTCTAAGTGGGCACTGGAAAAGAGAAGACAGGATACCTAGGGATATTTCATCAAAAAGAGGTAAAGTCTGAGAAAATCTAATTATCAAAGGACTAAGATTCTTACAAGTCCACTAAATTAATGTATACAAATAAAAAATGATTGTTATGTGTGGGTAATCACATTCCATTAAACTGACTAGATTTCATGGAATAGGACTGAATTTATCATCATCATATTATGGAGTATACTAAGATTGTTCAATTTTGAATACACTTGGGGCCATGTTGAATTGTTCTTCAATCAATGGAAATAAAAGAAATGCTCATACATCTATCTGCTTTAAAGTAGAGAATTCAGACAGATATGGGATCTGTAACACTACTGAGTACCTGGGCAAGATTAAAATAAAATTGGAAAATATCTACCAAAATGAATTAAAATACTCTAAGATATAGATAATATTGTATTTTAAAACTAAGCCAATGAGTGACCCAAAGAGATCCTTATATTTAGATTCAAGGTCATTTCATTTGGGTTTGTCATCTCTATTTTAAAATTTTATTTCATCAGTACATTGTCTTTTTACTGCATAATAATTATAGGAATTTGCAGAATTTTTGTAGAACAAGTTAGGTAGCACAATAGACAGTGCTGGGCCTATAATCAAGAACATCAGAGTTCAGATTTGGTCTCAAAAAATTACTAGCTGTGTGAGTCCCTTAATCTTCATATAGCTCTGTTTCTTCATCTGTAAAATGGAGAAACAGCACTACCTCTCAGGGTTGTTGTTAGGATCCAACTAGGTAATAAAAGTAAAATGCTTAATACAATGTCTGGCACATAGGAAGTACTACAAAATTGTTACTTGCTATTATTAATATTATTATTATTATTATTATTGAATAAGCAGTTAAATGTGCTCCACTTAACAATTACTTTGATTTCCCTAGTCAATTAAAAATGTTAAAAACAATTGATGTATACATAGCAAACCAAATTATAAGCTTTTTATTAATTTACTAATAAATTCCTTATCTTTTCTGAATAATAAAATATTTTCTATTTGCTATGCTATTTCACAAATACGCTAATTCTAAGACTATTCTAGTGTAGTAAAGTTATGTGAAAGGAATCATGTATCAAATATAGATTGATTCTATTTATAATATTTAATACAAACATGCAAATCCCACAGAGAGGAAAATGTTTCTCCAGATCAATTTACTTTTATCAAGCTGAGCCAGGGAATGTTAATTCCACTTCAATGTCTATTGATTCTGATTCTAAATATATCTTTTTGATCTGTCATAAAATATTCAAATTTAAGATTATTTGAACTAATTAGCATGTATTCAACCTCTGGTTCAAATACTTGATTAAGATGTATACTGAAAAATGTATGTGTGCATACTAACATGCATATATGTGTCTCTGTATACAATCAATCATACACACAAATTTAAATGCATGAATATTGAGGATTAAATATATACATACATGTACACCAACACACAAATATATGTATATAGATATATATTTACATATATTATACATATATCTATAGAGCCAATCCTCATCATTTGTGTCTTTAATTTAATCCTGGAATTTTTTAAATAAAGAACAATTTTTTTTTTGGTAAAAATAACATCTTTGTGTATGGAGTATCTAGAAATAAGTTGATGAGAGAATAAAAGAATTTTAACTTCCATTAGCAATGACTTTATGAGATCAATTGGAAACAAATATATGACAGAATGTTAATAAGTTTATTTTCAGAAAACAAGAATTTAGGAACATCAGATAATGGAAATCATAGACATATATAGAAATGTGAATGATTATTTTAGAGAGAATAATTTTAAGGAAAACAGTCAAAAAGAACTAAATGGAATACTAATGAGGTAAAAATAACTCCAGGGAAAAGAGACTATAAAATGGAACTAAGTAAAATAGCAATAATGATTAAAATTATGTTCATAGGTTGTACATAGACTAGTATCTCTTATTATTTAAAACATAATTATGAAAAGATAATGAGTAATTTCCATCTCTTTTTTGTCTTTCATCCAAGATTCTCTAAATGCTTTATTAATTAGTCCATAAACAGTTCCCATGAGGTAGGCAGGGGTTTTATTGGCAAGAAATTGTTTTGGGGGACATCAGATTCTTTATGCAGAAACTGAAAGGTAGAAGAAATGAAAGAAGAAAGGAATGAAAAATGATAACTATTCTAATCACTCATTCTATTATTGGGACAAAGTACCTATTTATAAAATCTCAGAATTTCAGAATTGGAATGGACCTCAGTAACTGTTAAACTGTAGTTAATAGGTAACGTGGTATAGAGAAATTTTAATCCAGAGTATTCAGTATGTTAAGGACAAGTGATTTAATTGGTGTGGACATTTTCTCAATCAATAAAGATGGAACCCTGCTTTAAAGTCGCAGACCACCTTTTAGAGTTACTACGGCTAAAAAATTCATTACCTTGAAGTTAACCTTGTGATGATACTCTCTAAACCTAGCTGGGCTTGTCATCAGATAAAAGACCTACAGACCATCAATTACTCTAATTATGGCAAATGCCTCAAATGATTGGCTAATAAGCTTTATCACAGTAGAGAAACCACATATATAATTACAGCAGATATCTTTCAAATTGAATTTGAAATGCGATCACTGATAATTCAATCATTTCATTATTGTCACATGATTTTTAGAAAAGGAACTGGACAGTCAAAGCTATTAATTTTGTTCTTGATCTGATTTAAATCTGAACTAGAATAGCACAACTTTAATCCATGTGATCAGCACACAGGATGCTCATGTAGGAAAAGCTGTGGATTTCTAGACTACCTGTTCTGGATGACTTTTTCATGGAACAGTGCCCCATTTTCTTAATTGGATCCCATTGTATATTTGGTTTTTCTCCAGGGTACTACAAAGCCTCCCTTAAAAAATCCTTGGCTCAATGTTGCTGACCAAATGCCATATTATTCCATTCAGAAAGGAGAAGGAACAAAGAGGGAAAAATGCATGAGATAGAATGCTTCCCACTTCTACCCATAGCAGCATCTGAATACCAAAAAGAGCACTTCTGATTTAACCACCAGTCCATGACTATAACAGTTGGCAAGTAGAGCCACCTGATCACTATTATATTGAAATAATGCCAGCATAACTGGATGAAAAGTCAGTCATAAATAACTTTTATTTTGTTTATCTGACAAGAGAATCTCTTTGAACATTTTTTTGCACCCACTTGTCTAAAATAACTGTGTATTAATATGTATACGAGGTTACGTCAGAAGTTTTAGACTTCTCTAGTCTTAACAATTTTTATTTAGTCAACAGAGCTTTCTATTTCATCTCTTATTTAATATTTGTATGCAAATAATTCATTAAATTCTAGGTTTTAGTTTCCTCTTCCGTAAAGTGAATGACTGGGACTAGATCAGCAATTTTTAATGTTTTTTTTGTTTGTTTGTTTGTTTTTACATCTTATAGGCTTCTTTGGCAGTAGGGTGAAGACTATGAACATCTCTGAATAATGTTAAATAAACAAGATAAAATACATAGAATTACAAAAGAAAACTGATTATACTAAAAGGCAGTTGTCCAAAAAAAATTTTGCTTAAAACCTAGGGTTTTTTTTAAAAATTAAGTCTTGGATTTATTAAAACTCAGGCTCTAGGTTAAAGACCCCTGAACTAAAATATTTCTAAAATTCTTACAGCTTTACATTTTATGGTCTTATGATTTGTGTCCCAAACCGTTACCCTTCCAAGAGAAGAATATAGCCAAGGGCTAATGATCATGATAAAATACTTTAAAGAAATAATATCTTTTTTTTAGAGATGATATCTTTTAATAGAAGTTATCTTTTGTAGATGAGGAAACTGAGCTTAGAGACATTAAATGATTTGCATGTGATTATACTACTAGTAAAATCAGAGAGAGAATTTTAAACCAGATTTCCTGGCTCTGGGACCTCCACACTATCTAGTGGCTTTTTTCCCCATACTTCCTCATTCTTAAGTAATTTTTAATTGGGTGATATAAATTTGGAAGAAAAATACAAGAGTACCAGGATAGGCTTGAAGGTTTCACTTACATAAAGACATTTAGTATCTTTGTCAAAGGATGATGGCAGTGGATTTTTTGAGGTGCTTATACAGATTTAGAAGCTTAAAACTGCCTTAGAACTTTGGGGATATTCTCTATCTGAACTAAGATTCAGTTTTAATTAAATTCAACAAACATTTATTAAGTGACTGTTGCTTTCAAAGAATTGTACAAGGCACTAAGGAGACACAAAAACAAAATTGTTGGTGCCTTCAGAAATCTTACATTCTACTGGGCACATATAACATGCTTTCATATAAGTTAAAGTAATGCAAAGTAATTTGGAGAGAATGCTAATAATTCATGGATCAGGATGGTCTGGTGGAGATGGAATCTGAGCTAGGCTTTAAAGGAAACCAGTAATTCTCCAAAGTAGGGATAAAGAAATTGTAAATTGCAAGAGACAGAAAGGATCACTTGAATAAAAGCATAAAACTTGGAGATAGACTGTGCATGAAGAATAATGAAATCCATCTGACTATACTAGAGAGGAATATGAAATAAGACTGGAATGTTAGGTGTGAGAAATTTTTTATGGCTAGAAATACTAAACTGAGACATTTGTAGTTTTCCAAGAAGAAGATTTTTAAAAGGGTGGTAGAGTGCTACTGACAGATCTATGTTTTAGGAATGTTGATTTTGCTGCAATATGAAGGATGGATCAGAGGAGAGAAACTGGAAGCAGAAAAATGAATATGAAGCCATTGCAATTATCCAAATAAGGGATGTTGAGTGGTTGGACTTAGTTAATGACTATTTGAATAGAAAGGGAATGGATATGAAATATTTTGGAAATATGATTGACTTAGACTTGGCAACTATCTGGACATGGGAATTAAAAAAGAGGGAAATTTCAACCTTGTTGATTTGAATAATGTTGGTGTTGTTAAAAGAAATAGAGAAGTTATGGGGAGGGATAAATTTACTTTGTAGTGTCAGATGCTTCCTTGACTGAGTGTCCACTAGTATAGGAGACCTTGGGTCTTAGATGGTTGTCCCTAAGGATAGTTTTGTTTGAAAGGACCTAAACTTTACCAAGTCATTTGTCAGTGCATATTTTTAATGTCAGATAAATATTGATTGGGTCAGCCAAGTATAAAGCAGGAACTAGTGGTATTCAGTGGCATTATGAAATTTATACATTTAGGGCTTTCCTTCTGATCTGTAAGACTTTTTGTGTATAAAATAAATGAGTCTATCTCTCTTATCAAGTAAAATTTAGCTACCTCCCTCACCACAGTTAGCATATCTTTCTCCTGTGTGTACATTTTTTAAAAAGACATCATATGTAAAGGATATCTCCAGACTAACGTGTAGTATTATAAAATTACCAAAGAAAGACTCTGATTGGTGCAGATGAACTAGAAGGGTTAAATGGAGGGAGTGTGAAGAAGGAAAGCTTTGGTCTAGTTGGGGGAAAGTATAGAAATAGAGAAAAAGTCCACATGGGGCAGAAGTCATAGCTGAACGATGTGTCTGTATCATAGTGATGATGCCTAATGTCTACCCAAGGGACTCTAGAAATATTAGAAATGTTTTACCATAGTACATGATACTCTACCACTTGTAACATGAGTATAAAGAACCTGTACCATTCAGTGATATTAGAATTAAAAGGATGAAAGGAAAACTGGATGAAACCTTTTCTTGCAGTATAGGCACTTTGTCACACTTTGTGAAAGGGTGCTAATACTACTTGATTCATTTCCTTGATATTTCCATTGCTTCTTGCTCTAATTAAATGCTTTAGTCTATAGGTTTGTTTCAGGCATACTGAGCAAGAAAGTGATATACTGAGTCAGGGTTCAGCCATGATATCAGTATTCCCTTCACCCCCATCACCAACCCCTAAGGGTCACTCTGAATCTGAAAGTGGATATGAAGAAAAAGTGATACACCTGTGACAAAAGTCTCAGACCATATTAGACAAGCACATGAATAGATGAGAGATTTAAATGTAAATGAAGTGTCAAATATTTTAGACACGAGAAACTGAATACAAGTATTACAAGGAGTATAACAAGGTTTAAATTTAGTCTATAATTTATAACAATTTATATTTTATTTATATAATTATATTTATAATATGATATACTATGAATACATTTTTCTTATGGAGAGCCAGACCCAGAGATGGTAGGTCGTGGGTTCAAATTGATCTCAGATAATTCCTAGCTGTGGACAAGTCAATTAAGCCCCATTACCTAACCCTTATCACTCTTTCAATACACAGTACTTATTCTAAAACAGAAGGTAAGAGATTTTGTTAAAAGATACTTCTTCTGATAGGATCACTAAAATCAATTTTGTTCATTTAATTACTGTTCATTACAGCATTAATAATAGTCCTGAAGCAAGAGTAGTAATATATTAGTCATGCTGATTTTTTGAGCATTTTTTAAAATGACAGGTTATGAATGATTTTTTGATATTCTTTTAGATGTCTTAAGAAAGATCGTATATAACTGACACATTTCCTAGAGGCATAAGGAAAGTAGTAAACATCTTCAGAAAGGTTGAAGTATTCAATTTCTTCCTTTTTTTTTCCTTTTGGAAAGACTTCACTGAAAAACCGCAGGTGGTCATAAAAGCATGCGGACAGCCACAGTCTTACTTGGAACTACACTACAGTACTGTGAAAAAATATATTTCATTAAAAGCTCTACAAAAGGTATTTGCTAATAATACGAAAGAACACATTTTCACAGAATTGGAGAATTCTGCAGGATACAAAACACCTTTGCTAAGCTAGCACAATATTTTCCCTTTTTATTCAGATGTGAAACCTCCTTCTGCCAAACAGAAAATCAGTATGTATTACACTCAAGTGGAGGCTTAATCTTTCCAGTCCTTGGTTAGCACTGCAGGACTCCAGGCATGCATGACATAGACCCAGAATTTTGACCATTTTAGCCTCGGAACAAGACTGATTTGATTTTACAAGGAAAGCACAGACGGCAACGTCAAACCCTCTATAAAACATTTATTAACTTAAAAAAATTACAGTCCTGTATGCCACAGAAATGAAATATAAACATATAAAATAAAATAAGGGATTTTAACATTAGAAAGAACATTTCAGTTCTTTAAAGGACCTACCAGAGACTCTTGATCTCTTTTGAGGGTCATCAACCCTCATGAAATAAAATAGATAAAATTTCAAAGGAAACAATTATATTGAAATACATAGACATATTTACATATCCCTGGTTAAGAACCCTGATGCATGTGATCTTTTCCAACAAAATATATTTGTATGTTAGACTATGTATGTTAGACTATGTATGTCAGACTAAATGTCTTGGAACATTTTTCTATCTTGTTTCATGTGTAACATCAAATGATGCTAAGAGGTTTGCCCAAACTCAAGGTAGTTCATTTTATATCTAGACCAAATTAGACTTCAGTTATATTTCAGTCTCAGGGGTTAGTATATAAGGCATGGAGGGCAAATGCTAGGGAGGATTTATTTACTGAAAACTTTATTTTACCACTGCCGTGGAGCAATGAAAACCTCTTTGAGAAAGTGAACCAATTACAGAACCAAATGATAGCACATTATCAACATTACCAAGTCCAGAAGAAATAGTGACAACTTTAATACAACCTCTGTACTTCATTACAAAGAAAAAGAGCATCTGTCAAAAAAAAGTCCCTGTACTTTAAATCGATAATGAGAACATGACCCTGACAGAACACACAACTCAGACAGATAAAAGCTTAAAGTTGAAAACATCCATCTTTGGCAGTTAAGTCGATGCCTTTTCCTGTAAATACTTCTCATCAAACTCATTATTAAAGAAGAGTTTTCAAGAAAGTTTAGAGGAGAAAACATGAGGTCTTCCTGTGAGGCAGAACACCTGGGTTTTGTCCTAGTGGACTCCTGGAGGAGTCCAGTTATCTCTTGACCTCTCAATTTCAGCCTTTGTGTCATCTGTGTAGTAAAAACAACACTTTCCTTCTGCCTTACAAAGAACCCCTAAAAGAATAAATGAAAATTCTTGGGGAGTATTTTAAATTCTTCCAAATGTTTTATAGATGTACAGAGCCATCTATCACAGAACCCCATTCATAAATTCCTTTTATATCAAAGGAGTTTCACACATAGGATAATATATGGGCACTAGCATTGAAATTCACTTTCATTTAAGTAACTGTGACACAATTTTCCCTCCTTAAGTGGATGTTTTGATAGGTAGCCTTGACAAAGACTGACATTCCCTATTCATAATTCTATATGGTACTTCTGAGGCTTTTTCTTTCCTCATTCAGCTGATTCATTAAGTTTCCTGCATCTAAAAGAAAAAAAAAACACACCTCTCCCACTGGAACTACTAGAAAGGAGTCCTCTGGGAAGAAAGGACTGTATTCTTGTGTTCTTGTGAAGGATTTAGGACTCAGTTGTTCTTTTGTAGACCTAAGCCACGTCTAGGTCAGCTAAATTTGGTTATCAGAATGCAAATAATTCTGGAATTAGAATAAATCACACATATACATCATTGCTCCATCTATTGTCATTTGTTGAAAATAACTTGTGGGCAGAATTTTGTGGTAGATAGTCCTTGGTTCCAAGAAGAAATAGGCATATATGGCTTGGCCAGCAATGTTGATGATCTGCCAGGAGTCAAACTTTCTTTTCAGGATCTTCTTTGAATATTCAAAGCATATTCATGATGACTTCTGTTATCACTCATTGCTGCCACATCTGTTATCCAGGTCTTCTGCACTGTCACAAATTTATGTACTGATCTCTTCTATTTCTGTTGGTCTTCTTGATGTCTGCTTCCTCAGCTGGTATCCTCTTTTACCTGTCTGACATTCTTTTATCATTTGATATCCTACCTGCAAAAATATCATCTCTACCTGAATGTCTAGCCCACACTTAAAAACTTAACATGTCTAAAGTTGGAACTAATCATCTTTTGCTCAAATAGGTGGTGGCTCTGCTTAGTTTTTCCATTACTGTCACTCACAATCTCACAACACTTCTGTGTCTTTTCCCTCTATTTCCATTCCTGAAGTTACCTTTGATTCCTATTTCATCTGTAAAACCCAGTCAATTATTAATCCCCCTAAATCTGACTCCATTTCTACAGCTACCCCTTCATTCCAAGTTCTCTCCATATTATATCTGAATGTAACAAAATACTATGGGAAGTGGAATACCATATAGAATGTTAGAGCAAGAAGCTACCTCAGAGAGAATATTGTCCATCCATTTCCCCAAATTTTATAAATGAGTAAATAGTACACCAGAGAAGGAAAACCATTTTCCCAATGTAACTGAATCAGGGAAAAAGTCTGGTCATGAATCTAGGTCTATTGACTTCTGGACCAACATGCTTTCCTCTACACCATGACATCTTCATTTTTCTTTGTGACTATAACCTGTCTGGTCCATATCATCCATTAAATCACTGCAGGTAAAAATACCATTACCATCATTTCAGAACTTTGCTCAAGGAAGCTTACTACTTAGGTTCTTGATTGCCCATAAAGTGAAATCCAAACTACTTTGATAAGAGACTCTGAATATAATCATTTGGCTTTAATCTATAAAATTTGGTCTAGTTTAGATCTTTTTAAGGAACAAGGTAAAAAAACAAACAGAAACTTTTCTGTACCTTTTACTAGTCCATAGGTCTATGGGTAGATTTCAGAATCTGAACTATATATATGGGGGGAAATTCTTTATTTTAATTAAATTCTAATTTAATTTTGTGTTTCTTTTTTAATTAAATGGACAATAACAACAACATAATATTCTAAGAAGTTCGCAGTCTTCACCAGATTTCCAAAGGAGACTGTCCATGTCTGAAAAAGGGTTAAGAACTCCTGTACTAGAACCACTCTGAAAGGATTATAAAGATGAGTCATATGCCTGAGAAGGCACCATCTCATATTTCAGGTCAACTCAAATATTCAAAACCAGCCTGTCCTCACCTCACTACAAAACATGAAAATTAGATCTCTTATAATATCTATCATGCATATGGAGATGCCAATAATTTTCCTCTAATCCTGAGGTATTGCTGAGGAATTGTGTTTATGGAATATAGGAGGAGAGAAAGTAATTTTTCCTCTTCTTTTAAATAATATAAGTATACCAAATGTAGTAGGAAGACTATAGGAAATAAATATAGGATTTATGTTCATTTTTATTGTGGCTTCTTGTCAAATTTGAGATCCCATCACTCCTAGCTCTCTATCAAGAGCAAGTCAACAGGAAGGCCATTTATACTCTCCCACTGTCTTATTATTTGCCCAAGTATGCTATGTGTCTTCTTGCTTTAAAAAAATCTCTACACAGTAATACACAACAGTGTATTCACAATTAGAATTGTGAATTGATCCAACCATTCTAGTAAGCAATTTTGAATTATGGACAAAGTGCTATAAAACTGTAAATACCCTGAAATATCACTGCTATGCCTGCATTGTAAAGAGAGAAACAGCAAAAAAGGAAAAGAAACTATGTATACAAAATATATTTTATACTAGTTCTTTTTGTAGGGGCAAATAATTAGAAATTGAGCAAATGTCCATCAGTTGGGGAATGGCTGTGGTATATGATTGTCATAGAACATTATTGTGTTATAAGAAATGAGGATTGGTGTGCTTTCAGAAGAACCTGGAAAGACTTTCATGAACCAATGCAAAGTGAATATGCACTTGTTAAAGGTGAAAACCAATAAAAAAGTGAAAGACTTTTGTTGTTGCATTTTTCCTTAGAGCTAATAAAATGTTCCTCTAACAATTCCTGGCTAGCTGGATAGTACAGTGCATAGAGTGCCAAGACTAGTATCAGAAAGATTTGACCTCAAGATGGTTCTAAGACACTACCTGTGTAATCCTGGGTTGGTCACATAACTGTTTGCCTCAGTTTCCACTTATGTAAAATGAGAAAGAAAAGGAAATGGCAAGTAATTCCAGTATCTTTGTCAAGAAAATACCAAATGGGGTCACCAAGAGATATACCTGAAAAATGAGTGAAAAACACAACATTCTTCACTTCCATTTTCATTAATATTGGAATAGTTCCCTTTCCTGTTTTGGCTCACCTAACCCCTACCTAAGACAAATGGGACATTAGCTACATAATCATATAGTTTCATGATCTCCTTACTTTATAATAAAATAATAATAACCTCATATGCTTATATAACACATTTGCCTTTCCAAAACAATTTTCTCACCAAACATTTATTTTTATCTTTATAATACCTTGTGTGGTATGTATGTTCCATTTTATTATGCCAGTTTTCAGAAGGATATAGAGGGGATTAATTGACTTATTTAACATCACATAACTGCTAGTGACAAGTCTGGGACTATAACTTTAGTTGCTTGACATTTCCTTTTCTTTTTTTTTTAATTGACCATACTGTCTCATTAACTTAAGTCTTAAAAATGCAAGTTGCAGAAGCCTCTAAAATGCCTTAGCAATAGTTATGGATTCACCCTGGCAACTGCAGAAAACATTGTTGCTGTCTAGCCAGGAGAGTGTGAAGAATCTACTTTTTTTTTTAATCAGATTTATTATCTTTAATTAAATCCATCATAAATTCTACCTTAACCTTTTCTTTGGGGGCATTTGGGGTCTGGATATGGGTTTTTTACATGAGGCTAATACTGTGAGTTTTCTTTCTTATCTCGTCAAAACAGCCCTAATCTGCTGCTATAAAATTCTCTGTGTTTTCTCCTCTCATTTCATCAATTAATTCTGTTTTTGAATTTTTTTCAAGGCTCCCATATTCTGACCTCTATTTTTAAATTAACAGAGCAGTGCAAAGAAGCTGGCACTCTCTCTGTCACGCTGTGACTAATTCTTGCCAATGTTATCAGTCTTTCTTCCTCTTACACCCCAAACACTTGTACACATAGAAAAAAATGCTTTTAACTTGACAGAATTGTGATAATAATAAATAACAAAATGTCTTCCATTTGTAAAATTATAGTTTTTTAAAGCCCTTTTACATTTTGTGCTGTTCAAATAATATTTCCCAAAATATTGACTTTATCCTAGGAATTATGCCTGCCAGTAAGCCCATTAACATCCCCCCATCCAGTACAAGAACTCCATGGGAGCCTGAATGAATGAACATCTCTCCCCTTAGTACCCAGGACTAAGCTGTGGTTTAGACACTGAGGATAACACCTCCCTTCAGTCAACCTGCCATATTTTCAAGCTCTCTGATGTTCATTTTTTAATGATTTATATTACTTTGGATGTGTCTACTGAATCCCTCAAATACCACTTAGAAAGTAAAGAATATAGATAAGTAACTGGGTTTTTGATCACCAGGACTTATACCAAGTACTTTCAATGGTTTTTCCCCCACTTAAATAACCAATACCTGAATCTGGACACATATTGAACTTTTAAGGAGTCAAACAAACCCCAAATGAAAAATAACCAAATAATTTATAAGATTTAAATAACCACCAAAACTTTAAAGGCAAAGGCTAGTAATTCTGGCTCCTGGTGAAATGCAAGCTTTTTGCTTATTATTATTTTTTAATAAGTGGTTTGGGATGGGGGAAGAGACCTTGCCATGCCAGGAGGCTGTTGGTAGCATGGTAGGGCTAAGTGGGTGGGCTACAAATGTTTCTAGCTCAGGTGTCTACCTGAGAGAAGATAGACACCGTGTAATAATTTCCTGTATTAACAAATCATTCTTGGTTACTAAACACTGAGCTTAGTTGTTTATATGCTGAAGATGAAATGTGATTATTGTTAACTTTCAGTGTTCTGGAGCAAGACTTTGGATTGCCTTTCCCTACCTAAAGGTCTTGAATAGGTAAGATGTATTGGAAGAAGATATTCAAAATCAAGTGGATATAATCACATCTGCACATCTGCATTAAAATGCTTGTGTTTATATGTGTATATATCTATAACAGTATTATTTAGGCTATATAATTATATCTATATTACATTTTTATGAGTAATATTAACCAGTCATTTGTGTAGTTAGCTTCATAAAATTTTTTGATAATTATATTTCAAAATAATTCATTTTATGTATTTTATTTTATATATTTAACAACATAATTCTGAGGTGTGCAGGTTTCATTAGATTACTAAAGGAGCCATTGACAGAAAAAGCTTTCTAGACAGAGAGCCTTGGACAAAACCTTGAAAGAACATTCCTAGTTGGGGTAGTTGATGTGGATGATGAGTCAGCAAAAGAAACCATGGAGTGGTCAAAGAAGAAGTGAACCAGAAGAAGAATGTCAAAAAATGCGAAGAGAAGAAATGTAGTAGAAGAGGGAGTTCAATACCAATTTGCCTAGCACTGCCAAGGAGGGGGGCAGTGCTGGTGGTCTTTTAGGACAAACTAAATGTTAATGACTAAGTAAGTGTGAAAGACAGGGGACTCCAAGTTCTTGATTAAGTTAAAAATAAACAAAAAGTTTAAATTCTCTTTCACACTATCAAATTCTGCAGATTAAGAACTATTAGCACTAATTAAAAGACATAGGATTTAGTGATTAAAAGAGAAATTGGAAGGCTATAGGTTTTGTTGAGTAGTGAATACAGAAGCCATATAGTGAAGGGAAAAAAAACAACAACTTCTTACCTTCCAATGACAGTCTACTTCCAACTGCATCCCATTTCACTTTTGAAAAGCTCTAATTGATAGTAAATTTTGCTTGATATAAAATTAAATTGACCTCTTTGCAACTTTTATCCATCGCTCCTAGTCTGGGAAGAACTGTTCATGATCAACCATATGATTATTATCACTACTTTCTTTTTCTTTCTTTCTTTTTTTTAGAATTTAGATTTCTTCAGAATTCTCTGAACTGTTAAAATCCAAAAAGTCATCATTGGAACTTCTTTTGCTGATTAATGGTCAAGAGGAATGTGAAAACTGATGTTCCAAAGGCTCAGTGAGAACTATCCATCTAGGCTTCTAAGAAGCAAAGAATGACTAAACAAACAACCAAGAAGACAGTTGCATCTGTTGCTAAGATTCCTACAAAGGCATCACCTAAACAAAAATTGTGAAGCATGTGAAAGTTCCTATGCCTCAAGATGATAAAAAAATATTGGCTCCTAAATTGGGAGTAAGTTAAATAATATTTAAAGTAACAAAAAGAATAGATTCATTAGAAATCTTAATCTCTCTTTAAAATAAATATTTTATTACAAACTGAAACATCAATACAAACAACTTACAAAACAGCTCATTAGTAATATATTCTAAAAATTTTCAATTATTAAAACTCACTGTTCTCTAATTTGGCATATTCTATTCAATCTTCTTTATTATCATATTGAACTAAAAATAACAATATTCATTTTGAAGAACAAAAGGCTAAGAATATCAAAGGAATTAATGAAAAAAGTAAAGGATGGGCTTTTAGCAGTACCAGAGTTTTAAACTCTATGATAAAGCAGTAATTATTAAAATTATGTGGTACTAGCTAAGAAATAAAAGAATACATCCATGGCATAAAACAGATATACAACAAATAGCTGCAAAAGATTAGAATAACCTTGTGTTTGACAAAAGTAAAGCTTTTGGGATCCAAGGTTTTGGGTTAAGAATTCACTATTTGGCAAAAACATAGTGTGGTATTTGGAAAGCAATCTGGTTGAAACTAGATATTGATAATATCTTACAACATTTACCAAGAAAAGTTCAAAATGTATATGTGATCTAGGCATAATAGAAGATATTACAAAATTAGAACAAGGACAATACTATCAGATTTCAGTTTAGGAGAAGAATTTTCAAATAAAAAAGTAATAGAAAGTATTGTGAGATGTAAAAGAGGTAATTTAAAATTTCTTAAATTTTAAAGACTTTATTAAAATAAAACTAATATAGCCAAAATTAGAAGGAAATCAGTACTTTGGAAAAATTATCAACAGTTTATAGAAAAGAGGTTTTATGTCTAGAATAAAGAACTTTATTAAATTTATAAGAACATGAGCCATTTCTGAATTGATAAATGGTCTAAAGCTGTGTATGGACAGTTTTTGGATGAAGAAATCAAAGTTATATATAACTATATGAAAAAATAACCTAAATCATTATTGATTAGAGAAATGAAAAACAAAACAATTCAGTTATCATTTCATACCTATAAGAATGGGTCAAATAGTAAAAAAAAATGAAAAGTGTTGGAGGGGTTGTGGAAAAACGGGGACACTAATACACTGTTGTTCAAACTGTGAGCTGATTCAATCACTTTGGAGAGCAATCTAGAATTATGTCCAAAGAATTATAAAATTGTGTATCCCTTTTAACCCAGCAATACCACTATTAAGTATATTTCATAAGGTGAACAGGGAAAAAGAAAAAGAACCTATAAATTCTAAAATATTTATAGCATAACCCTTTGTGGTGGCAAAAAACTGGAAAAGGAGGGGATATCCATCAATTGTGATCTAGGCATAAGAAATGAGCAGATTAATAGGAAAAAAATAAGAACAAAGAGAACATTATATGCAACAGTAGAAATATTGTTTGAAGAATGACTTGTATATATTAAATTTCAGAGAAAGAAATGATAAATAGAAACAATCAAGATTTACTTTTATATATGCACACACCTTTTTGTCAAATGATGTCTTCTATGGTATAAGGTAAGAGTTATTTAACCTGGGAATTTTAATGTTACAAATTAATTTTAAAAATTTAAAAATATCTCCTTTATAAATGAGACATTCTTTGACCTCTAACTCTATGGGAGTATTTGAATGTCATAAAATTGACTTTGGTGGGAGCATTAGGGAAAATTCTATAGTAGAAGCAGTATCTATGTTGATCTCTGACTGAACATGAGGGCTTTGAAGGGTAAAGATTGTGATTAGTTACAATTTTGGGGTACTTTATAAGTAATATCCTTTCATTTTGGAGAATAGGTAGAAGTCAAAATGTCTGGAATCCAGAGTACATGATAGAGAGAAGTGTGAAATACATTTTAAAAGGTAGATAGAAGCCAGATTTTTAGAGGCCTTTCTGTCTATAAGGAAAAGGGGTCCTTGGAAGTTTTAGTAAGCAGAGAAATGACATGAATATATCTGTGAATTAGGAAGAATATTTGACTTTTTATGAAGTACATACTAGCAAAGAGGGGAATCTGGAGATAGGAAAACTAATCTAAAGGTTGTTACAATGCTCTAGGGAAGATGTTAGAACAAGAGGTGTGGAAGCCTGAGCAAAAAGAAGGGAAAAGATATGAGTTGTGTTTCTAGAATCAACAGGATTATGAAACTGAACAGAAATGATAGATCAGAGAGAAGAAAGAATTAAAGATGAGTCTGAGGCATCAAAATGGAGTTTACTTAGTGGATGGTGGGCTCATCAATGAAAAGGAAAAAAAAATTCTATCCTTTGTCCCCTTTTTGACCACTATCACCTTGTTATAGTGCAGGAAGAAGCAGATTAAAGAAGATTGGTTACTTTTGTTTATATTTTGCTATTCCTAAGAACTATAATCAAGTATCTAGATTTGTAGTGATGAGGCTTTCCACATTCATTTAGAGAAATTCTTGAAAAAGTAGACTCATTCTATCATTGGTACTGTACATGAAACCTTTCCAACATCATGAAATTGTTACTTCTTCGGCAGAGCCTTTGAAAACCTGGGGTTACCTCCAAACCACAAAGAAGCATTAGAGTAGGAATTTTTATACAATACACTATATAAAAATTTTAGATAAACAGGCTCTGGATGATTTAAAAATCATTTGGGGAGATATTCTTAAGTGTATATTCAATATTCTATTTTCAATTCCTATAGCTTTTCTATAGTGCATTTTAGAATGTCGCTTCAAATAAATAGGGTTCTTCCTGTATCAGTCATTCGATATTCATTAGATTTTCTTTGGTTCCACTAGATGAGTTTTCTTCAACAAAGTTAATAAATATTCAAATATCAATGTGTATTTTTGAATTTGCATAATAATATCTTAAAAATGTAACTGGTTCCAGCAGTGAATAAATGAAGAACAGGTCTTTCTGATTTCTAATAGGACATATTCCACATGGAAAATGAAGTGTCTAATATCAAACCTGTTTTCTCTATATTTACACATTCAAGTGTACTTATAAAATGTACTTGATAACATTTCCTATTATACTTCCTAGATAAGTATAATACTTTACAATATTGGTTACTAACTTTATTTTATACTCATTAATTTAGCTGTTAGTGTTCTACAAATTAATTTTTATGATATGAATAATTGAAAGACAAGTGAATGAGCACATCTTTAGCTCTGTGGGAATGATCAAGATAGGTAGCAGTAAAATTGAATGAGGAATACCTATGGCATTTATTTAAGCAAAAGGCAGAAGTACATGTTTCATATGTATTCATGGGTCTGTGATATTTGAGCTAAGCAACTTAGAATGAGCATGTGCCTAGACATAGGACCAGATCTTCAACTTACAAGTCTGCCACTGATAATCCTAGTTGAACT
Organism: Monodelphis domestica; assembly: GCF_027887165.1. Taxonomy (NCBI): domain Eukaryota; kingdom Metazoa; phylum Chordata; class Mammalia; order Didelphimorphia; family Didelphidae; genus Monodelphis; species Monodelphis domestica. The sequence continues at coordinate 104,678,175 of NC_077232.1, forward strand.
TTAATTATTTTTGCCTTCTACCATAAACATTGGGCTAAGAATGAGTATGAGGAAGGCTTTCTTGGAGAGGATTGCTTTAGTCTCTTTCTAGACATAATGGAATTTATATTGACATTTTAGATAATATCCTACAAAAGTGCTCCTATGTTTATGAAGGATGTTTTATTATAATTCCACTCTTCAAAGGTATGACTAATGCAAATATGATACAAAGGGAAAGATACTGCACTGGCAGGCATCAGTTTGACTCCCAACTCAGTCAGCCTAGATTATGTTTCAGGATCTTCATTTGTTCATTTGTAAAATGGAGATTGGATTCATCTTTAAGGTCCCTTCCAGCTCTAATGTCCTACAATTTATTATTTCTTCAATTCTTAAATAAATTTAAAATGGTTTGGATGACTGATTTAGAGTTATTTTTATTCATAAAGAAAAAATAAGTTTAAAGGTGAGGCAAGAAATATAACTAAACTGACTATGGCTTCAGTGACATCTACTTCCAGGATACCACCTAAACATGTTTGAGCAGTTCAGCACTCCCCTTAGCAAATTATATCTATGTCTAATCCAATAGGTGAAACAATTCATTACTAGCACCATGATCAAAGGAAAGGATTAGGTTCTTCTCTGTGATAAAGAAAACTGTTTATAATTATTGAAGACAGTAGAGTGTACAAAGTATTTCACATATATTATTTTTGTATAATAAAGGAATTCCCACAGTACACCTGATATTATCATTATATCAGATTACAGAAAGAGATTCTGAAAGAAGAGACTTCTCTCAGGCCCTTCTGGATCATCCAATTTGAAATGCTCATTCTATAGATGAGGAAACTGATAGGAAATAATGAGACTATAAGGTCAAGTGATTGAGCTAAATTTACACAGAAAGTTATGGCAAAGTTGGAATGAGAATCTTGGTCTCCTAAGTTGGTCTTTCTATCTTGTTAAGTAATTTTTTACATCATGCCATATCTCTGTAATTGACTTCCTACCAGGATACCATTTTTGTACAATAGTTAGATTATCTGTAGGTAACAACTTTAATTAATGATGATGGACTTCAATCTGTACCTTGATTGACCAAAAAATCTTTGGGAAGGATTACATCAAGTTCTTTTACTGATTCCATTATGATTTCTACATTCAAAGGGAAATGTCACAGAAGATAATTTCTGTTCTTTGTAAATATGAAGTAGATTGTCAAGAAGAAAAGTAACAAAAAGGTTATATTCTTACCCTTTGGTTGCTGTTACTATTATGATTTAGAAATGGAAAGGATCCCAGAGACCATCTTATTCAAATCCCTTAGGAGGAAAAAGCTCCAGAGAAGTAAAGTGTTTGTCCAAGGTCATATAAGTAGTGAAAAGAAGAATCCAAATTTTTAGCTCCAAGACATTATCCATTGATCATTGCCTTTATATAAAGCTTTGGAGGATTAGTAGCAATACAAAGCTTGATAAGGGAAGATTTTTAGTCACAAGAACTGGTTTTAGATCTTGGTGTTACTTTCCATATCACTCTAGGAGATTCCTTTAAGTTTCTTCATCTGTAGAATGATGAAGTTGAAGTAGAATCTCCCAGAGCAAAAATCTATGAAACAGGGAATACACATTTATTTATGCTTTAAGAATTGTTACTTATAGTTATTTTGCTGTATTAATTCTAGAAACAGTTTTCAAAAAGTAGGATATCCATATTTCCTAAAGAGCTGTCAGAACTGAGTGATAACAAAAAGTGTGAGAGGGATGATGTTTCCTGTTTATAGTCACTGGGAAACAAGAAATGTTACAAATTAGTTTTACCTTGCACAAGTTGTATTTTTGAGATACTACCTCATATCATGAATAAGCTAGTAAGCTGAACATAGATGGTATATAAATCACCAAACTGCCAAAAAGTCTAAGCTCCTCTCCTCAGAGCCCGAATCATTGTAGGATAAATGTAGTTATTGCAATTAGGGGTAGGAAGACCAAGAAGTGGGAAAGTGATTATGTGGTGTAATAAGAGATCTCATTGACCAGTCCTTGGTTGCAATGGTTTAGCTGATAGGATAAAAAAAAAAAGAAATCATTAGGAATTAGAAAATAAGGCAGGCAGTTTGATGGAGACAAAGGCCTCCAACTCTGTAAAAGGCACAACAACTTTTGTGTTCATGCTATTTCTAGCCATTTTGCTTTCCCCCACCCCCAATGATGATCACCTACCAAAAGCATTAGGCAGAAGGAAGGATTCCACTCCCAGGTGGATTGCATTACTGCTCTGAATTCTGGCCACCGAGTTGGTTCTCTCAATAATAGAAAGAGGCAGCATATCTATTTTCAATTATATCTGACAGTTTATTCACTTTTCTTCACCTAGTAGTAAAATTACCGAAATATAAATACTCTAGAGGCCAAATTCTAGGCCAGGAAGAGAAGGATTTGGAAATTATAGATGTTTAACTGAGATATAACAGTTACTAAGGCACTCTGCTTCTCCCATCATGCTATATTTAAGAACTATTGTTTTACATAGAAAATATAAATGTCTTTTTATACAGTTTTCCTGGCCACTGAAATGATTAAGTTCCCTTCATCTCAACAAATATTAATGAATTACTACAATGTGCAATGTATGTGCTAGAGTGCATTGAGCATGCAAAGGTAACTATTTCTTGGTTCCTGTTTCCAAGAGGTTTATATTCTAATAGAGAATATAGGACATTACCCACATAAATGTGACTCAAAGTAACTTTTTAACTGGAACTTAAGGATGGGAATTATACCAATTGGTATAGCCTTGAAAGAGTGTTCAAAGCATAGATAAGACAATAAGTAAAGGCAGAAAGTTGGAACCATCAAGAATATGTTTGGAAATAAAGACTAACATGAATTTGCAAATTACATAGAGCAGATAAAGTGGTATGTTAAAGGATATAACTGGAAGGAAGCTTTGTGGAAATTTAGTTGTGGAGGATCTTGAATGACAAGCTAAGATATTTAGATTTTATTTGGTTAGCAATGTAGAAAAATTGAAAGTTCATGTAGAGAAGTGGCATATTGAGATAAAATAATAGGAAGACATAAATGTTGAAGAATGGAATTTCTAAGGATATCTTGAGGAAATTTAATTTTATTTTTTACAGTTAACTATGGAACAGCTAAACCCATTGTTACCTTCATTATCTCCTCAAACTATCACTTCCTTTTAAATATTGCATTACAAGGGCAATTGAGTTATACATATGCATATAAATTGAGTTATACACACATTTCATTAAAACATGCTGTCTCTGATTTCATTGTCAAGACTTTGGGAACAGTTTTCATTTAGTCCTATTTTATATTTTCACTGACACTAGTAACATTGTTCATGCATTGCACACAGTCTAGTATTCATCAACAGCTAAACAGACAGGATTTTAAAATTCCCTTTTTCTAACATACTTAAGTCCTGCTAATATTCAGTAGAAACCAATCTATGAAGAAGGAAACCAAATCCATCTAGGTTTTATCATCATTTACCCATTTCTGCAATGAAAAGCAGGAAAGAGCTGGTCAAGGGAGTATATAAAAAGAGTATCCTAAAGCAGGGTTTCTATATCAACTTTGATTCATTTTATGAAATGATTTGAATTCCATAAATGTGTCCAATATAAGGAAAAATGTAATTGTAAAATTACATTCCAGAGTCAAACAGAAATACTGTGTGCACCATTGATTTTCAGATTAATTGTGGCAGTCTTGATTAATAGTGTAAAATACACATACATGCACAAAATTATTTTTCTTTATTTCTAGTCTTTTGAGTAAAATAATGAGCAGAAGAGAACTGGATTAGTACATCCTTTGATCCCTGGGTTGGGATGCTCTGACATTATCCCTGACTTCATTCCAATGTGTCATGGTCTCCATTTTTGGTCATACATTTCTTTGTAGATATCATATATCTTGGATCTCTATTTATTATTTGCAATGCATTGAAACATTCATATCCAAAATGAACATCTAGATGCTGCTCAGTTTGAATTGGTCAGCCCCTTGTGTTCCATGCCTGCCTAGCAAGTTCTGAGGTAGAAAGAGTGTTGGAGTTGGAGTCAAGAATATCCAGGCTTAAATTAAGCCTAATATACTTACTAGCTCTATGACATGGAGCAAGCCACTTAAATCCTGTTTGCCTCAGTTATTTTATCTCAAACAGGGATGATAATAGAACTCCCATCCCAGAGTTATGATGGGGTTAAAAGGATATAACATTTGTAGATTTTTGTGAAAGTATAGGGGGATGCCTCATTTGGTTCTATGTTGCCTGATTCAGTTATGTTTTATAGAAGATGTGAATTTTAAGTTTTGTTTTTATTTTTTAAACTCTTACCTTCTGTCTTAGAATTGATACTAAGTATTGGTTCCAAGGCAAAAGACTAGTAAAGGCTAAACAGTTGGGGTTAAGTGATTTGTCCAGGGTCACACAATTAAGAAGTATCTGTAGTGAGATTTGAACCTAGGATTTCATGTCTCTAAGTCTGGCTTTCTATCCAGTGAGATACCTGAGTGCCTCCTTGAGTTTGTTTGTTTGTTTTTAAACCCTTACCTTCCATCTTGGAATCAATACTGTGTATTGGTTCCAAGGCAGAAGAGTGGTAAGGGCTAGGCAATGGGGGTCAAGTGACTTGCCCATCTTAAAACCCTTACCTTCCATCTTGGAATCAATACTGTGTATTGGCTCCAAGGCAGAAGAGTGGTAAGGGCTAGGCAATGGGGGTCAAGTGACTTGCCCATCTTAAAACCCTTACCTTCCATCTTGGAATCAATACTGTGTATTGGCTCCAAGGCAGAAGAGTGGTAAGGGCTAGGCAATGGGGGTCAAGTGACTTGCCCATCTTAAAACCCTTACCTTCCATCTTGGAATCAATACTGTGTATTGGCTCCAAGGCAGAAGAGTGGTAAGGGCTAGGCAATGGGGGTCAAGTGACTTGCCCAGGGTCACACATCTGGGAAGTGTCCTCCCCCCCCCCTTTGAGTTTTGCCTTTAATACTAGAAAGACTAGATTATGGCTGCTGAGAGCAGTCAAGAGTGATTTAGGCAGAGATGTCAATTTAGAATCTGCAGAAAATGGTCCACCCTTAGAGATATAGTAAGAAGTCTTATCAATTTGGAAGGGAGAGAGAATGGGGATGGGTAAGTAGGGTGGGCCCAAAGTGCACAGAACACTGCTTTCATGATCTCACTGGACCTACAGTGGGTATTCTGCTATTGTTCAGTCCCTTGTCCATTTCCAACTCTTTGTGCCCCCAGGACTGTGCCATGCCAGGTGCTATCCTTTCTCTCCTGAAGTCTGTCCAAGCTCATGTACAGTGGGACTAGCCACCAGCTGCTATGATTTACCGTCTCCTAATGATCCATTATCTGAGGGTCACTTGTCAGGAACCTTCCCCCGCCTCCATAGTTGTCCCTAGCCCTTAGGTAAGACTCTGAATAAGACAGTAGTGAGGATTTGTCTCAAGATTTGCCTTGAACTTACAAAGTATCCATAATATTCCATGCCATTCTAAAGAAGTGGGTTTAAGAAGAACCCAGTCAGACACAGAAGGACTCTCATTCCTCCCTTTGGGATATGGCATTTAACAAATTTATTTAAGATCCTTTAAGACGAACAAAGCAGAGAGAGAAGCAGGAACACTTGTACTAATCATATCCCACTTCAATGTAGAAGGTCACACACCTAACAAGGTTACTTCAATGGAAAAATTCAATTACCTGAGATTTCCTAATGGGCCCTGCTTATAAAACACCAGAGAAAGGTACTTATCGTCTTCCATTTCTACATGAAAGCAATCTCCCCTCCTCCACAAGCAGGGCAATGAGTTTTTCACATAATTATTTATAAACACATCTGTTCTCCCCATTAACAATAGATACAAATTCACAATATCGATTTAGGAACCAAACACCTAAAAATAATATCCACATACCTTCTGCTTTCCTGACAGTTAGAAATGTTTCCTAGCCTGAACTTTATATAATTGCATGGCAACTGGGCCATGATTTCTTTGAAAAAGAAACAAAATCTTGCTACTTAAAGCATCAAGAAGATTAAAATTTTGTTTAGCTTTAACAAAAACAAAACAAAAACAAAATATCACGATTCTCACTTTTATAAGTTCAAGGATGGCTCCCAGTGGGAAAGTATGACTGATGGCTTTTCTCCAAGTTGTGAGTCACAAGAGAGTCATTTTAAATATTATTATAAAAACAGGAAGAAAGGAAGGGAAGAAGGGAGGGAAGAAGAAAAGGAAAGAAGAAAGGAATGTGGTATATAAATATAGAGAACAGCATGGCAGAATGGCTTGAGAACTGGCCAAGGAAATAGGAGATGGAGTGAGTTCTGTTTTCAGATCACATTGGCTGAATGACACTGAGCAGGGCACTCAATTTCTCACTGCCTTAAGAGTATCTCTTAGGGAGCAGCTGGGTAGTTCAGTGGATTGAGAGTCAAGCCTAGAGATGGGAGGTCCTACGTTCAAGTCTAGCCTCAGACACTTCCCAGCTGTGTGACCCTGGGCAAGTCACTTGACCCCCATTGCCTAGAGTTCTTCTGCCTTGGAGCCAATATACAGTATTGACTCCAAGATGGAAGGTCAGGGTTTAAAAAAAAGAATCTCTCTTAGATTATTAGTTATGGAGGGAGTGCCTCTCTGCATTGGTAGAAGGTGTTTCTTGAATTGGGAGTTCCCTAGGAAACAAGGAAGGAAGGAAGAAATTAAAAGAGGGAGGAAGGAAGGAAGACAGGTTAGGAAGGATTGAAATATGAAAGTTAAATCAAAGCCATTAATTTAAGAGTCTAATTTGGCTCCAGACAACTTTTTTTTTAAAACCCTTACCTTCCATCTTGGAATCAACACTGTGTATTGGTTGCAAGGCAGAAGAGTGGTAAGGGCTAGGCAATGGGGGTCAAGTGACTTGCCCAGGGTCACAAAGCTGGGAAATGGAGGCCAAATTTGAACCCAGGACCTCCCATCTCTAGGCCTGGCTCCCAATCCACTGAGCCACCTACCTGCCCCCCAAGAAAACTTTTAAGGAATATCTTTCCCCACTTTGATAAAGTCTTTTCTGGGTACCTCTCAATTAAAAACAATGTTCACATCTGTACTTAGTATTGAATAGCATCTGTTTAAATTCACTTCCATGGGTATAGTTATGGGTTTAAATTTTCAGAGTCTGAAATAATAAATTCCTATTGTACAAGAAAGTACAACTCTCCTGTCTTTCCTAGGGCAGACACTTTGAATGATTTTTCCTTCTGAAATGAATGGCTGATTTTCCCTAATGAAGTCACATTCTCTTGCTACATTCTCTGGCATAGTCTCCCCTGGGTCCAATGGTACTCATCTGTGAGATGACTGACAAGGATAAGGGAAACTTTCTTTGTCCATAGAATATAGTAAAGCTAACTATCACAGGAACTAACTTGTGATTTTGGTCTCATTCATTTAGTACAATTTAATCCAATGAATAAATATTTCTTATGTGTAGAACATTTTAAAGCATCAAATAAAAGATATAAAAATCAATATACAAGTTTCCTAACTTCAATTAATTTCAATTCAAAATTTTTTAAAAATAAAAATAAAACACTACTAATTGCAGTATACTGGGCTACAGCCTGTGGTATATCAATAAAATATCCTCATAACTGCTATTAAGGAGCTTGTATTTTCACCGAATTTATAACCTAGTTTGGGGCATCAACATAAATACTTACTGAAAATAAAGTATAGTAAATACATTAGGGAAGAAGAAACAGAGTGGTGTATAAACTCTAAAAAAGTATTCTCTTATGGAAGAGGAAAAGATGATAATAAATAATCAATTTAGAGCTAGATAGGAGTTTAGATACACTTAAGTACATCACTTTCATTTTTCACATGAGGAAACTGAGGCACATAGTGTTTTGGAGACTTGCCTCTGCTTATGGCTAGTAAATGTCTGAGGTGGGATAGGAATTCAGGTATTCCTGATTTTAAATCCTGCACCTTATCCACTCTGTTATGTCACCTAAGTAATTAACAATTCCCTTTTGAAATACGTTGAGTTCGAAGTGATTCTGGAGGATGGGTAGTACTTCAAAAGGAAGAATAGAGGAGGTGGTCATTTCAGGCACAGATAATCATGGAAATATCTCCTAGACAGTGAGTATTACTATTTGGGAATTCTCAATGCATACTTGGTGTTGAAAACATGGTAAGTAATTGTGCAAGATCAAAGGGTGCTGAATGTTAAGGAAAAACTTTATATGTTATTTCTAGGTTAATGTACTGAAGTGTCCAGAGCTGAGAACTGATGTGATAATCTAAGTAGTAGAAATTAAGACCATAAAGATAACTAATATTTTGTTATATTTACCTACTATGTGGGTATATATGTATTCATGTATGTATCCATCTGTCTATGTAATTGTTCTTTATTCATGAGATAAATATTTTGGAATTCAGCTAATCTAGACTTTCTCCTCCCCTCTTCCTCTCTGAAGCAATAGTTCTCAAACTTTTTAGTCTCACAATTGGTTTAAATTTATAAAATTTTTGAGGACACCAAAGAACTTTTGCTAAGGTAGGATATACATTGTTGATATTTACCATGTTAAAAATTAAAATAGATAAAATTTAAAATGATTATTCATTAGTTCATATTTAAATAATAAATATCAATTAATACTGACAAAGTGATTCAATGAAAATGGATATTTTTCAAAGCAAAAATTTAGTGAAGATGATATTGTTTTACATATTTTTGGCAATTATTTTTCATAACTACCTTAATAAAAAATAGTTGGTTTCTCATATTTGCTTCTGAATTCAATTTGTTTTTATATGATTTTTTATCTAAAGTTTGTGAAGAAAAATCTGATCTCACAAATATATTAACAATTTGCCAAACATATGTGTATGGGGTATGCTGAGAGAGCCAGAAGCTCTTTTACTAGAATGGGATTTACTAGAATCTAGAGACCAGTGGGAGTGAGTATAATCCTTGGAGCCTCTTCCCTCTTTTGCCTCCCATTCATTTCTCCCTTTACTTGCTTGGGGTTGGACGGAGGACACATATTAGTTATTTTGTCAACACTGTGTAGTTGGAAGCCACTCCAAAACCTTCTTCTAGAGTCTTTCCAAACAACTACCTGACCTTTGTTGGCAGTGACTCTGTAAAGCAAAGCCCAATTCCTATCAAGGGTCAGAAAAACTGACTATGCCCCTCCTTTCTGTTCTCATTACTACATTAATCTGCCTCCAGTTCAGGGACTGAACAAGGGCAGCTGGGTCAGAGAAAAATCAACCAGCACATTTTTTTTCTAATTTTGTCCTGCATTATTTTCTGAGGCTCAGCTCATACATAATTCATATACTAAGTTATGGTAGGTAGAGGTGAGAAAGACAAAATAGTAATAATAATAAAATGAAGGATAAAACTATAGTTATCAATCTTAAACACAATTATTTTCCACCCATGAAAAAAATGTGTAACTAAGAAACAAGAGAAAGAAGTACCCAGTTAGAAAAAAAAAATTAAGGAGACTAGGCTAAAAAATAATACTTTAGGATAAAAGGGACAGTTTGATTAAAAAGTGGCCTTTGTCAAGTTTGTATTTTTTAAAATAACATTTTGTTTATTTAAAAAAAGTAGTTACATTTTAGTTTCCTTAGTATGTTTATGAATGGAATAATATCCATTATTATGCATATTAAAATGTTGACCAATATGAAAAAAAATTAAATTCCCTAGAGTAGACATTATAATAATTTGTTTTTTCGGGACTATGCAGCCAAATTCCTTGTATTACATTTGTGATTATTCTCCAATTGCACCTTAGTATTCTTTTCTTTAAACTCAACATTAGTAATTCCTTTATTTTATTCCTACAATGTAGTTTTAAGATCATTTACCATATTGATCACTGAATCATAAAATTGAAATTCATAACATCAAAAATGAGAAAAGTCCTTTGAAGATATTTAGTTTAACCCTTGCTGATTTTTTTCCTCCCTGTGCTTTCTAATGCTTGTGTTCTTCTTACATATGATATCTAACACTGAAAATGCCACTTTATTGAGGTTCAAAACTGTTATGATGAGAGCAACATGATTATTTTGATCATAGTTTTTAATCGAACCTTTAGAAATAGTATATCATCACTATAACCAAAATTAGAAGGGAAACAACCGGCAAAAATAAATTTATAACAAATTCTCTGATAAAGGTCTCATTTCTCAAATAAACAAAAGGACTATATCTAATTTATATGAATACAAGTCATTCCCTAAATGACATAGTCAATGATATGAATAAGCAAATTTCAGAGGAAGTGATCAAAGCTATCAGTAATTATGTGAAAAAATGTTCTAAGTCTCTCTTGATTAGAGAAATGCAAATTAAAACAACTCTGAGGTACCCAAACCTATAAGATTGGCAAATATAACAGTAAAGGAAAATGATAAATTTTGAAAGGGATGTGGCAAAATTAGCACACTAATGCAGTGTTGGTAGAGTTATGAACTAATCCAAAAATTATGGAGGACAATTTGAAACAATGTCTAAAGGGCTGTAAAACAATGCATAGCCTTTGATCTAGTAATACCACTACTAGGTCTGTATCGCAAAGAGATTTTTAAAAAAGGGAAAGGAACTACTAGTTCAAAAATATTGATAGTTGCTCTTTTGGGGAGTGGCAAAGAATTATAATTTGAAGGGATATCCATCAACTGGGGAATGACTGATTAATTGTAGAACATGATGGTGATGGAATATTATTGTGCTACAAGAAATGATGAGCAGGATTTCAGAAAGAATCTGAAAGGCCTACATGAACAGATGCAGTTATATAAGCAAAACCAATAGAACATTGTACACAGTAACAGCAATACTGCTGAATGATCAGCTGTGATAAGCTTAGCTCTTTTCAGCAATAAAACAATCCAGGACAACTTTGAGGGACTTAGGACAAAGAATACTCTCCACCTCCAGGGGAGAAAAAAAACTGTTGGGGTTGGAAGGTAGATCAAAGCATGGGATTTTTCACTTTTGTTTATTTGGTTTTTTTGGGCAAGGATTTTGTTTTTACATAATTATTCTCTTACAAAAATGATCAACACAGAAGTATGTTTTGCAGGATAATATATGTATAACCAAGATTAAATTGTTTATCAGCTCAGGAAAAGGGAAGGGAAGGAAGGGAGGGGGCCAATTTGGATCACATAATTTTGGAAAACTTAGGTGGAAATTTGTTATTACATGTAACTGGGTAAAGTAAAATATCTTTATAATTAAAAAAACTATATGATAGTGGGTACTTTTCAACACTATATGCATCTGAAACCACACATTATAGTTGTTTGTTGATTTGTATTTGTTGGAAGATGTTTCCACACTGAGAGCTCCCTGTACAGATGAAATAATAATTTTAGACAAATCAACAAAAAATGAAAATTCATATACATGAATGTATATGTGGGCAGCCAATTGGTATGATGGATATAAATATATTTTCATCTAACAATCCATCCATCATTTGTCTGTCTGTCTGTCTATCTATCTATCTATCTATCTATCTATCTATCTAACCTGCCAGCCTGCCAGCCTAACTAACTACTGCACTTTAGTTTTCTTAGGTGCAAAATACAATGGGATGAATTAGATGATCCAGTTATGATATTCATTGTTCTTTGATTCTGATTAATTTAGATATTATTGATGTTGAAATATATGTACTAACCATAGAGAAAGTAGAATAATAAAAGTAAATAATGTGATTCAAGATTCAAATGCAAGAAATGAGACCCAATTATCAAAGCAATATAATTGTATGAAGGTGCTATTTTATCAAAGTCTACTTATGAGAATGCTAAGTTATATAATTTATTGTGTTTCTGACTATTGCCCTAAAAAGTACATATCTTTATATCTTGTATCTGATAGCAACATACTATCATTCTCCTTTTATTTCATGGTATAAAAGGTGCTCCTTGTCTCTAAGCTAGTCTTTCCTAAATTGACTCTTTATGTTTTTAATGAAAATTATATTGACAGAAATGATTGAAGATTGGTATGGCAAAGCAGGGCATTTCTGTGGAATTTGGTTGCTTTCACTATGTAATTGTATTCGTATTCCTCTGTGCTGCCATAGTGATGTTGGAGAAAGTTTTGTGCATTGATACACCAAAAGGCAAGGCTATGATTACTTTGTGTTCCCAAGGTTAAGGGTAGCTCAGACCTTGGCAACACTTCCTAAGACTATAACTGTTCTATTGTGTCTAACTATGTCAGAGATCATGAGTTTTTGGCAGTCAATGGTCACTGGGACTTTTACAATGTCACCTGAATAACAGTTCCAGGTCATTTTAAGCTTTCTGGTCATCTCCCAGAATAAGTTGCTGAGATCTGGGGCAATAAAAATGACCTGCCAAAAGAGATTTAAAGTGTCTAAAATTTTTTAAAAGGTCAGAAATTCCTATTAAAGGCATTTTTAGTTAGATCATATAAGAAGGGAAATGAGAGGAAATGGTGCTATGCATTTAAAAGTAAGAATCTTTAGTATTTTTAATAAACATTTGAAATAATGACAAAAAACCCAGCAGAAGGAAGTATGAATTATCTGATGAAAGATAGTATTAATAAATATAAAAGAGTAATATTAACTTTAGAAAAATCCGTATTACCTCTTCTATATGATAATTTTAAAAAGCCTTGTACTTCAGATTAAATGGAAGAAATACAAATATAGCCTAAAATATTCTAATATATAACATATTTACAAAATGCTTTCTTTTGCTAAAATGAACAATAGACAAATGAAATAGTACCATGTCTCATAATAGGCAGCAGTTCATAGGTCTGATTCCGTTTTCTTGGTGGAACATCTTTTTGATGTATATGAATATAATTAAAACTTATTTTATTAAGAATGAAGTGAACTTTAAAAGAACATTTTTCTCTCCTGTACTTGTACTTTTAAGTTGAAGAGGAATTTAAATAGTTAAGAAAGAACTCAAGAGGAATATTATATGGCTTAGTCTTCTTTGAGTCTCATTTTGTAGTAGCTAAGATTCATTCTAGCTATACAAGTTATTATTCTATGCAATTAGTGATTAGAAATTAATATATCATATTTTATGAACAGATGGTTATCAAATGCTTCAAGTTCTTAAATTTTTTTTCCAAACATTTTAAATATTTACTCCAAACATAATTATTAATTTCCATTGCCTATGAAAAGAGGAAAAACTTTCCTGTAAATGTGACCTTCAGCCCAGGTTTTAATCCAAATATCCATATGACAAATGAGGATTCTAAATTATTTAGGTTTTACTGTATATCTTGATATATTATGATAGCTACAATATTAAAGGAAAATGGAAAATTATGTCAGGAACTAGTGGACAAATCATTTCCCTGTCAAAGACAAACAATGCAAACAATGCTAAGAAACCACAATCTCAAACTGCAATCTGCCCTTCATACAGAAGGTTGTGTTATGAAATAAAAAGACAAGGGATAAATGACATGATGCTTCACAAAAGACAGCAATCCAAGAAACTGCCTTTTTTTTCTTAAGAGTATATAATTTTACTATTTGTCGACCACTTCTTTCTGCTCAGTTCAGCATCCTTTCCATTTACGTGATTACTTGAGATGCAGAATGAATAAGATATTTCCATTACACTTAAGTTGTTTATTCATGTTCTCTTTCTACCTGCCTTCTCTTTTCTCAATTCTCTATGTCTGTCTCTGTCTCTTAGTTTCACTCTGTCTTTCTGTCTTTCCCCTTTTCTTTCCCCTTTACTTTCTCTATTCCTTTCCTTCTTGTTTTGATTAACACTAACCCATAATCTTGCTGAGAAATGAATAACTTAGGATCTCAGAATTTCAGAGAATTAATGTGATTTTGTGAGGTGAGACTCTAAGCATGAACTTAAAGTGTGAAAACAACAAAGTGAAATGTATGGTTAAGTAACATATGAGAAAAAGAATTAGATTTGAATTTTTGGGACATAAGTCTGAATAATCTTCAAGCAAGTCATTTCCTTTTTCTATCCCTCAGTTTCATTGTTTGTAAAATAACATGAATAGTATCAAGTATACAAAGTCAGCGTGATCAAACTGTTTCATCATTCTTATTTGGTTATTACCACTATTATTGCTACCACTTGGATGGTAAACCAATGAGACACACTGAATGAGATGAAAAATGACAGGCACAAAACCAAACGAAACATTTCAAGTATTAAATATCTATGTATCGAGTTGCAAGATAACAATGGGTAAAGCATAATCTGGGATGCCTCATGAAAATATATTTGGTCTATGTCCCAGAAGCATTTTAATTAATAGGAAAACACCAGACAGGATAAGAAAAGTTAAACTCTATTCCACTTACCAGAAAATTGTAGAAAATAATTTCCTACTAGTTCACCAAGATCACCCAGAAATACTGTCTCCACTTTACAATCCAATGTATTCATATTTATTTAAATTTTCCATGGAGATTGTAACATTCCTAATATATAAAGATATGCAGAGATATTCTCCTTCAATTTCTTCTAACTTGGAATATGGAAATTAAACTACAGAATTCCTTTTCTTTAGCTGCTAGTACTCTTTCTCCCTAAATTATCTTGTACTTACTTATTTTTACATACCATTTTCACTCAGTAGAACTTAAGTCCTGTGAGGGCTGGGGATGTTTTTTACATTTATCTATTTCCAGAGCTTAACAGTCCTTTTCATGGATTGACTGCTTAATAAATACAGATTGAATAGAAAGCAGTTTCCTTCAAAAGGCAGGGGGGAATCTATTGAATCCTAGAAAGATTATCCCTCAACAAGCATCTACTATGTGCCAGTAACTGTGTTAAATGCTGTGGATACAAAAGGAAGCAAAAGGTAGGCCCAGTCAGTGAGTAGCTTACAGTATAATGGGGGAGACAACAAGTAAGAAATATACATACAAAGGAAGCTGTTTACCACAGATGGCAAATAATTACCAATGGGAAGGCATCAAAAAGGAAAATATTCTTTATATTTTATCAGGCATATCCTCACTCCAAAGTCTATTATTCTATTCAACATGTGCTACCACTGCCTGAATCTTCTGCTGCAGAGTTGTTGGATTAGGACCCAAATAGTTAAAGTGATTTTAACTCTAATAATCACCTCCTCTTTTCCCTTCCTTTTACACTCTTGGTGTTAAATCCTTCAGTGCTCCTGCACTTTCTGCTCCTCCTATTACCTCTGTGCTCAAATTCTCTGGTCAGAGCCCAGATCTGGGAGTTATATTTCAAGACTTGCAGTTATAAACTAGAATACATTAGAGAAAGATAGACAAGATGTTGGGGAATCTTCAGATTATGCCATACAAGGTTCAGTTGAAATAACTGGAGCATTTAGCCTGAAGAAGAGAGTGCTTAGGGAGAAAGTAATAGCTGTTTTATAATATTTAGATGTCTGTTCATGTCATAAAGACTCAGATTTGTTCTCATTCTTGGTCATTGAGATAAGAATTAGTCTGAAAGGATGGAAATCAAAGAAAGACAGGATTCAGGTCATTGTAAAAATCTTCCTAAGGAAGACCTTCCTAACATAACTGTTCAAAAATGAAAAGTTCTGCCTTGTAGGAGACTGAGTTTCCTAATCTGATAGTATTTTAGGAGAACCTAGGTGACCACTTGTCAGTCATAAAATGAAGACTATTTAATTGGGTAATTATAATAATAAACAAATTAAATTTGTTAGATTTAATAAGTAAGACTTTGAGATACCTTCAACCTCTTAGATTCTATGATTCTTCTATTCTTGTCTACACTTGCCTCCCATTCCAATACTCTTTCCCTTTTTCTATATGATATTTTAGAGACCATAGAATCATAAAATCACAAAATTTGAGAGTTGGAAGGGATTTCAGTGGCTTTTGATCCAGGCCAATTAGGACTCATCTTGAAGATCTCTAGTGAGAGCCTGTTGACTACACATTAAAACAGGACATTTTGCTTAGCTCTATTAGGATGTTTTTATTTTTCATTAGAAGCTTAAATTTACTTCCTCTAAACTTCTCCCCATTGCTCCTGGCTCTCTTTTCTTAGGGTAAGAATTGTGCCAGATTTTTGGAAACAAAGTTAAAAGAAAAGAAACATCAATAAAGTGCATTGGCAAAGGAAGAAAATTCATAATGAATCAAAATAAAAAGTAAATTGATGAGCTACTCACAGATGGTAAAGCTGGAACAATGTTGGTAGCCAGGAACTTTGAATTAATTAATTTAGTGTCAAAGATATGTTTGTGTTGTTACAACCATTTTCTCTCACAAAATCCCCCTATTTGCCAAACAAAAGCAATTCTGACCTTTCTTGTAAGGACAATGTAAGCTTCTTGAAGGCAGAGGCTGTTTTATTTTGCCTTTATATCTCCAGCAATTGATAGATTAGATGGGCCCTTAATAAACAGTGATTAAATAGAATGACTGTAGATTCACTCAGAGTATTTAAAGCTCACAGAAGGAAATCATATGCAAATGTGGGCATATAGGTAAAGGAACATCAAAAGGCAAGGTAAATATCATCTTAACCATGAAAGATTAAAACTTGTGGAAACTATAGGACATTTGTGAAAGAAAACTGAACAGAATCTGAATCAGGTTGAAAAATGTGCTTCTTGTTGTATAAGAAGCTAGCCTATCATGATTAATAATGGTTAAAGAAAGTTTTGCGGGGAAGAGAGGATGAGGTTTTGTTGAATAATCTATATTATCATTTTGTTTCCTGTTTATTTATGAACCTATGCTGGACCTGGTTAATGGTAAGGTCTGTGGTGAGAGAAAGGTTTTTCTTTGGGGTCTATTTGGGTATTCTGTCACAAAATGAGCTGATTGGGAGCAATAGTACATGTAATTGATTTTCATCTTAAGAAAGATACAATAGTAGAATTGAAAACACTCCATTTTCTTATTTTTTAAGGAGCTCTATAAGACTATCAAGTTGTAGGGTAGATTCTTACCTGTATAGACAAAGAATTTTCTTATCTTGAAGTTCCCTATACCAGTGACATCACTAGTACAAATGCCTATTTGACAATGAAAACTTGGGCAAATCCAAATATATTTTATGTTCTATGATAAAGGGAGTTTTTGTAAATGATGTAAAAAGAAGGAAGGCAATACAATATCCCTGTCCCAAATTCAAACAATTGTGTACACACCACTTCAGAAATCTTGCTAATAACTTTTATGGTACTTTGGAGTGATGTGCACTTTATTTTAAAAAGTCTCGTTTCCAACTCAGGATATCCCTTTGTCAAATCTCTTCCTCTTCAATACTGGTTTTCAGTATTCCAGAATTCTGAGTAAAGATTTTAAGTTGCATGGCAAGTAGTCAGGATTTAAAAGGTGACTCAGTAGAAGGGAAAATTATAGAGGGAAAGTATGCATGTTCAAAACACGCTGCAATTTCCTATTTTATACATTCCCTTTCTGACACATCATACTCTAAAGTCAATTTTTCCTTTTCAGGAAAGTACATCAAAAAATCCCCCAAAAAAGTAATCTTAATTTAGTGTCTCAGCTAGATGATCGCTGAGATTTTTTCTGACTCTGACAACATATAAGTGTGTTTATGCCATAGGTTTATGTCTAAGGGTTTGAAAACTAAAACACTAGAAACAGAAAATCATGTCTTATTCTTAGAAAAAAGAATGTTAATCATTTAGATTCTCAGTAACTATTTGGAGTAGAAACTTTTATGTACTCAGTACTTTACCAGAGATTAGAGAAATGTTAGGAATGCTATACAATTTGAAATAGGAAAATTGTATTCAAGGTAAAAAAAATTTTGGGGGGTGCTGTAATTAGTCATTGGAATCTATGTAGCCAAATATGTGAAATTAATTTTCTTTCTGAAGCTTAAAAACCCAATCAACTAACAACATAAAACTATAAAATCCTCCAAATAATTGAACTCCTAAACTTATGTATTTAAGTATTTAATTTAAAATTATAAATGACTTTTCTATATAGTTGGTTTCAAAGCTCCTTTAAGAGTTACAGAAATATCTGCATCTGCATTTTCCCTTTTGAGCTACCCAATGTGCTTATAGAGGAAAGAAAAACCTCTTTTTACAAGCAAATGTTTTGACCCAATGAAATTTTGTTGGAAGAATAAGTTGAAATACAGTTATCATATAGTGAAAATTTAACTGAATTTGGAGTTTAGATGACCCAAGTTCAAATTTTGGTTCCGCCACTTATTACTCATATAGTTTTCATCAATTCCCTTATTTCTCTGCACCTCTTTTTTTCACATCTTCAAGGAAGTTGAACAAGGTGAGCTAAATTCTTTTTCAATTCTAAACTTATGGTCTTATGATTCAATGGAAATATGATAGAGACAACAAACAAAACTTCAAATAGATATGTGGACTGGTTGTACTAAGCCACTGCTTATTTCTATTTCTATCTCCATCTCTCAGGAGACATTTAACTTGGGAAGTGAATGGGAATTGTATACCTTTATAAATTTTCTTTATGCATAGAAAAGTGAAAAGATTTTCTTTTGCTTTGAGTTGAATTATCTGTGTACCTAATCATGCTGGTTCAATACAACCAGACAGAAACAAAGAAGGTCAAAGGAAATTAACATTTGGACAGAAGAGGAAGAAGAGAATAAAGTAGTTAGAGAAAAATCTGGGAGAGGGTGGTAGGAATCAGTCTTAATTAAAAATTCTAATGAAAAAAATAGGAAGACAATATTTGGAAGTTTTAAGGTAAGATTTAACTGCTTTCTATGACTTTAACTGTCTTCCAATTATTTAAAGGCTGTCATGTGAAAGAGATTGGTTCTCCTTGGCTCCAGAGGGCAGAACTAGGAATAACAAGTAGGAGTTTCAAAAAAGGTTCATTTAGATATAGTGTAAGGATATACTTCCTGTAAGAGCCTTCCAAACATTCAATGGACACCTAAAGTTGTGGTTTTCTTCTCTCTAGTAGGAGATATCTATTACAAGACTTTGCTGGAAAATCTCTGTGCATGCAAAGGGCTGACTGGAGTTCTCTTATGATTCTAAGATTCCCAAGTTCTGATCTGTTAAGAAAAAAATACTCTGAGAAATATAGACACAGATTTTATGTTAAAGGTATCAAAGTCTTTAAAATGTCCTTATTAAGGTCCTTTGGAAATATGTCTAAGTATTGACTTTCTAAGAGTCTTCTAGCACTTTGGAGAGATACAGTACAGGAATGATGACTATTAAGGTGTTAATCAGCTAGTGCTAACTGAGAAAGCATAGGTATGCCTTCCTTTTATGTGACTGAGGTATTTGATGGCCACATGACAAGGGTAGAGTTTAGGAAGATAATTCAAATATTACCACAGATACTTAACTGCATAATTCTGGAAAAATTACTTAACCTCTCAACTCCAACTTTCCTTGTTTATTAAATGGTAAAAATAACAACACCTACCACACAAGGTAAACTTCAGGATAACTGGGTGGTACAGTGGATAGAGTGCTAGGACTGGAGTCAGGAATACTCATTTTCCTTAGTTTAAATCTCACATCTGACATGCACTAGTTATGTGACCCAATATATGTTGATTAACCAAATTTGCCTCAGTTTCTTAATCTGTAAAATGAATTGGAGAAGGAGATGAAAAATCACTAGTATCTTTGCCAAGAAATACCCATATGGGGTTACAAAGAACTAGAAACAACTGAGAAACAACTGGACTATCAATTTATATTTTACAAATAAAATAAAATTCACTTACAAAAGAAGAGGTCACTAATTGAAGGACATTTCCGTAAATTCTGAAGTAAAAGTCTTTTTTTTTCATAATTATTTTTGTTAATACAAATTTTTAGGTGTCAAGATTTTTTAAAATTGAGTTATGTTTGAATTCTACTAGTTTGGCAGTTTTAAAAATAATTCCTTAGATTGTAATGGCAAATATATTACCAATTTTCTAATTTTTATTCCATATTATAAATAGTATGATACCACTGATAAGAAGAGAGATGGAGAGGTGACAGGTATACAGATATAGTATAGTTATAAAAATTAGCATACCTTATTCCACATATGCCAATGATTCTTCTTCAAATTCTAGAAGACCATAGTTCTATAAGTTTGAGTTAGGTTACTGTGATTCTAGGCCCATAGATGGAGAACTATGATGGAATTTAAAAGACTTCTAGTACAGCTGTCTCATTTTTAGATATGATTAATCTGAGACCCAGAAAGGTTAAGGACAGGATCAAAGTCACACAGCTAGCAAGTCCTTTGGCTCCAAATTTAGCACTCATTCTAGTGTTTTATAGTCTTCATCATTTGAAAAAGATATAGTTCTTAAGATGAAATTTATTTTGAGCTAGCTGGTACCTTAAGGAATTGTGACTTGTCTACGGTCATATAGGTATTAAATAGCAAAAATCTATTTCGTGTGAGGAATAGGAATTGGATTATAGCCTTTAGAGCTGGATTTAGGAACAGAGCTGGGGATTTAAGTTTGAGGTAGATACTGGTCTAGCATCATTAAGATCACAGCATTTTGCCTATGGATTAAGTTTCAGAGCTGAGTGACCCCCAGCCCCGTCACTTGTTTCTATACATATTTCTTATTGTAAAATGAAAGGATTAAAAGAGACAATCACTAAGACTCTTTCCAACTTTAAATCCAATGATCTACAAATATTTAAAACCATATTCACATAATTAATATAATATAAAGTGAACCCTAGATATTATATAAATAGCATAGAACTAGAATCTAAGACATGGGTTCTAGCTCCTTCTAGTTCTAAAGAAGGGAAAGAGATGAGCAATTATATGGTTCCTCTCTTGTGTGAGGCATGTGATAAGTGCTTTACAAATGTCTTGCCTTTGAGACTCACAGTATCTCTGTAATAGGTGCTATTTATTATTCCCATTTGAAAGTTGAGGAAAAAGACAGATAGATGTTAAATGACTTGCCTAGGGTCACATAACTAGTGTCTGAGACTAGATTTGAATTCAGGTCTTCCTGACTCTAGGCTCTATCCACTGTGCCATCTACCTGCCTCTATTAATTATAGGTTATATATTATAACAAATCATAGCACTTTGAATTTTGTAAAATTCTCTTCTCATAACACTATGAAGTAGGTAGTTCAAGTATATTAATTCCTCTTTTACACATGTGGAAACTGAGGCTCTGAGAATTTGACTTGACCAAAGATCTATATCTAGGGCTCCTGAATTCTAGCCCAATCCATTATAAAGCATTGCCACATGTTATGGTGGGATTGTTTATGGGAAAGAAGACAGGAGGAAACATAATCACTACACACACTAATAACACTCTACAACCCTAACTGTTTAGTCAAGTGATCTCACTCAACTGCTAAGAGTATAAGAATATATTCACCTAAAATGCAGGGATTAGACCAGATATTTTCTAAGCTTTTTCTCCAGCTCTGACACTTTTAAAATTTTAAAAAGATATGTTGTATGCATTTGAATTTGCCCATCCCCTACTATCCCCATTATGAGCTCATCCTACTTGTGGGTTAAAGTAATTAGTTCCATTTTATCCAGAGGCGTATTCTAACCCAGAAATTCCATCTTCAATCAGATGATCACTTAGATTCTCTCATATAATTTAAGAAGTTTTTATAATAATATGACTTTCATGAAATCTGACCAGATCAATTTAGGAGTGCCAGGGAACTAACATTTTTATCTATCCCGAGTCTGGGTTCCCAAGTTGTTTTGTGCATATTTCTATTTCCACCATTTAAACAATGCATCTTTTAAAAACTTACATTTGATGAATTCTGTTCATTTTTCTTCCCATTCAGCCTTGGTTTAAAGTCTTTACCTTTTTAATATTCATTCAGGTAAATGTAACTGGTTCCAGACTGTAAAACCTGATATAATATATAGATAAGTATGCATAAATGTGTATCTATCTATCTGTCTATCTATCAATCTATCTACATATAAGAGGGAGAACAGACATGAATATCTCGATTAAATATAGCCATCTCTGTGATATAGGGTAAATCCATACAATCCTTCTCTATACTGGATTGTAACCTGTCAGAGGGCATGTTATGTATAGAGGCAATATGTTTTCTGTACAGTGTTGTACCCTATGATCCAAAATGCCTAAAAAGTGACGATGAAAGCTGAGAGCTGACTATATCCTTGATTCAATTATCCCCCCCCCCATTGCTAAAAACATTGGCTGTCAACATCCTCATACAACATCTAAAAATAGAACATGTGTTAAATTGGATCAGGTTTTGTTCACTAACTGCACTACTACTAAATGGTAAATACTGCTGTATCCCAGGAGATTGTATGAATTATATGCCTCCAAAGTGTTTCATTTACTTTGAAGAAGTCATTTAGGTGCAAGGTGAATTAAGCCTGTAAACTCTAGTTTCTAATTTTAGTGATTTATCCAGCTCTTTATTCTCTTGGTCATGTTCCATCCAATACTGTAATTTCAGACAATACATCAAGGCTCCTTTAATCAAGAGGGCTTTTCCCAAAATGAAGGAGATTAAGGGACTGGAGATGAGAAAAATAAAAGAATGTGTATATGACTGAAAGAAATCAAATATAACTAATGGATAACTCTTTTCATACTTGCTAATATAGGTAGAAATAGAAGTGGGCCTAAATTCTTTAATATCACTAAATGCAAGAATATGTAATGCATGTCTATGCACATGCACATATATGTATATAAATATATTATTAAATATACATGCATTTTAAGTAGATATATATACACATATATCTATCAATCAAATATATTATCATTCCCTAGGCATTATGGGGCAGAATGACTATACTGATGCTCCTAGTAGACAACTGTGTTTGGATCACAAGGCAGGTTTGGTGACTTCAGTTTTGAGAAAAAGAAGCAAGAATAACAAAAGTGACTTAAGAGCTTCTTGCATTTCTAGTCTGCAATTAAATTAGTTGAGATAAAAATAAGGAAGCCATTATCTATTCATCTTTATAATCCTCAGCAGCAATCAGATACCAGATTGTGGAATAAAACCCCATGTGTTACTTTCCTGTTTACATATGCTAATTAATCTAAATAGTCAAAATATCTATAGATTTGACATTTTTACTAGAAAACTAAACTCCACTGACTCATTTACATTAATTCCCTTCCAGCTCAAAGTCATGTGTTAAAGAGATTAAAACAGAGATTTAGGTGAATTAGGTGAGAAGTTACCTCTAGGACACCACAGGTGAAAGGTGGAAGAGATGCAACAAAAAGCTCTTTTAGAAATTACTGCTTTTCCCCAGAAAATCCCACTCTAAGTGACACATCAGTATTTACTCTATAATTAATCAATTTGAATCCATTACTGTAGAGGCTCAAACCCTCCAGCTCACACTAGTAAGCAGGATAGAATGTTGAAACTTTGCCTAGAGAATCACAAATGACTGCTCTTGGTTCTGCTAATTGTATTATTTGACTCCTTAAGGAAGTTTTAAAGGAGTACCTGACAGTTACTGTGAAATCAATGCATGTCAAAGAAAGTCGGGTAGTTTCAAATCATTTTGATTTTAATTTTGGTGATTTTAATTACCTGATTTTTCATGACAACTAATAACAAAACTTGTCTATTTTGGTTTTAAGCTGGAATATGCCGTCTTAGGGAAAGTTTTAAGCAGTAACATGTTCATTTTGGTATACTTTTCTCATATATATAATTGATGTTTATAGGTAAGTTGTTTTTAAATCTTCATAGGAACTCTTACAGCATGGCCTATTAAATAGCTAAATAATAAGAAGGGTTTTATCCCATATATTAATGTTGAACAGAGAAATAAAATACCTTTTACCATTTCAAATTGGATAGTTTTTTCAGGTTTTCAGAAAATCATTTCAATTACTAAAAATCATTCTATTGCTTTGATATGCCAATGATATTTTGAAGAGAAAACTATCTAAAAGTACCTACTAGTTGGAGAAATAACATTTTAAAATATTAGCAAGTATAACATTCAATAATAATATATTACCTGAAACCAAATTTTTAATTTTGGCTCAAACTCTTTTCAAGGTTTGATTATCATTTACATTTTTGTGGTATAGTTATCCTATACTCATCTTAAAGTAAATTTATTTCTGATTAACCTTTTGAAAATAAGATACCGCAATATTAAAAGTATAGCTAGTACCTAGCTAATTTTTATATATGTCTATATTTCATTTATATTCTGAGAAGGCATCATAAACATAGTGAAACACAATAGTTCCAAACATAACAGGAAATTCACATCCCTCTCTACATATTCCTCTCCCGTCACATGAGGGGGTTGGACTAGATGACATCTAATGTCCCTTCCTAGCTCTAACATGCTAGCATTGTGTTATAACCTAGAGCCTGGATCAAAGGACAAACTCCAAGTCTCTGAAAGTATAATGAAATATTCTCTAAAGGTCTGATAAAATATCAATTCCAATTATGGAAATAGTCAACAAAATGCAAGTTCTAAACCAATTCTTTTCTTGTTATTTTAAAATAGGACCCTGATATTGACACATTAAGGGACATACAAGCTTCAGTTACTAACCTTCCATAATATGTACCATTATAATTACTTTGCAATTTATTCCATTAAAGTATGTTTACTTTTTAGTGCTTACTTCTTGTTAGTAAGCATATGCCAACTGCTTTCCTTCTCAGTAAGTGGGAAGGGAGGAAGAAGGGAGAGAATTTCAAAGGCAAAATTAAAAAATGACAGAATTAAAAAAAATAGAAATAGTAAGTATATAACATAGTTTGTGGAACTCTGGGTATTTTTTTTTACACAAATATGACAGTAGCAATCACATTGTCACAAAAATCTTTTAAAGAGACCAACTACAAGTATAAATATTCCAAAATTATTAATTTATTATTGTTTACATCAACTGAATTTGTATTTAATCAATATAACAATCACATTATAAAAAATTCATTCCATATGTACATGAACTCCATAGAAATATTGCATTAACAACAAGGCATAAGAGAAATTGCTGAGTGATAGTGGTTACAATATAAAAAGTAGAACTTTCATAGCTGAAATACTTTAGTCATATAGAAATTAAAATTCTATTAGATACATGTATATTTCTTTAGTTTAATTTGAAATCAAGATTTTTTTCTCTAAATACATTTTCGTAACTGAAAACTTTCAGAGCAAGCCATGAAAAAGATGAAGGATATCAATTTTAAAAAACTGAACAAAAAGAAACCAAATTCCAAAAATAAAAAATCTTAGTGAAGTGGCCACCAGCTATTATTTTTAATGACGTAGGAGTGTGTAAAAAAATAATACTTTCTCAACAATAAAACATCTTCCCTTTTTATCATAACATCTTTGTAAATCCTGCTATTTTCTGATTTATATACTGACTAAAGTCAGTCTCTTGCAATTAGTACATTATTAACTGACTATCATTACTATAACTTAATATTTCTCTTTTGAATCTGATTTCAAACTTTTCTTAATTCTATGATGCCCAGTGTTGCTACAGAGAATTTTTCACTAACTTTATAATAAAATTTTTGTTCTTTACCTCCAGAAGTTTCCATGCATATAAGTATGGGCTTATTTCTTTTGAATTATATCAGTATTTTTCTATATTAGTTACTTCTGTCTAGAAAATCTGGAAAGAAGACTTGGATTTTATATTTATACTTTTCTAAATGCCAGTTTCCATAACACTTATTGACTGCAGACTGGAAAATGCCAAGACTGCAAAAGATAAAAGAAAACTCATTATGCAAATATAAACCAGTACTTTGGTAGGTACTTCCATATAAGAAATAGGAAGACAGAGAAAATACCAGAAGAATAATCAGCAGTACTTGAAAAGGTCAGGGGGACAAAGGAAAAACTTATTTTTCAATTGTGAAGGTGTGTATAGAGTGTGTGAGTTATAAGAATTCCAAAGCATGTTTTATCACAAAGCCAAAAATAAAATAAAAACTCTTAAGATGCTAACTTATAAACGAGGTAAAACAAATCTGACACAGAGATCTAGAACTTCTAGCATTCTATTTAGTGTATCTGCCACGTAATAAGAAGCAAAACTTAAAATAGAGACTTCTATTCACTTTCCTATTTAAAAAATATTGAAATGAAAACACAATGACCTCAAGTAATTGTCTTTACAATAATGAAAGAGAAAAAGCTACATTTTAAAGAGAAATAACCATTTCAAAAATTACAATATTTCCTCTGAATAGGTCTTAAGATGTTTCTAACAGAGCTGGTAGCACCTTTGTGAGAACTTTCTCATTTAAAATTCATTTTAATGAGACATACTTTCCAGCCTTCCCAACTCCTCCCACCACCCCCCAAGAGATTACGGAAACAGGAGTCTTATCATCCTCAGAATGGTGACATACTTAGACTTTAACTATCTCTTTTATTATGTATCATTTAGAAAGCAAGCCTGGACATGACACAAGTAGAAATTATCTGGTACATTGGCTGAGATGTAAGTGGAAAAGTGAGCAACTTACATATTTACTCCACCCCAGCACGTGCTTTAGGATACATTTTGAATCAATCAATAACTTCTTTCCAATTAATTTGCTTCTTTGTTTTAATTTTATCCATGACTTTGACAAATCTGAAGAAACAATGAATAGCCTATATGCTGTTTATAATATATATGAAAGAGGTATACTATGTATACTTTGAAAAATGTTCAGAGCATTAAGACAATCACAAACTAAATTTTCTCAGATACTCATAGTAAAGTTCAATTTAGGAAATGATATATGTGTAGTGCACATGCTTGCTAATATGAGAGATTTGTTGTTAAGAGTATAAAAATTATTCTAGACTATTATAAATATCAGAACTCAAAAAAGAGAAGCTTTCCAGAACATGTGAAAGTTTCTCCTTTCCTTGAGTTCAAATCTTTCTTCCCGTGACAGATTTCCATATTTGTAAAATAGATATTACTGAAAACAGATATCCAGCTGTCCAAATAATCAGCCACACAATTTTAAAGCATGGGATATGAAGATACAGACACATACTTGTCTATATACTAAATACATTTGCATTAAAACAAACAATTGCCCTTCTGAATTTATTAATATTGAACTGCTCTTACAATTCCCAAGTAATTCCTAAACAAGTCTTAAAATAAATAAGCCTCATCTACTGGTAAATCAGCTGGTCTTAGTGCTATCATCAGTATAATATATAACATTCATTCTGAAACTTCTCTTTTTAAAATTCTTTCTGTATAATATTTTCATTTTTTTCATGCATGGTAGTTATGAAAATACTGCTGACAACTTACATAAAGTTTATCCTATACATCGTCCATAAACAGAAAAGCTTTAGCTCTCTGTGTTCATCTCAGTACACAGTTTCTCTGGTCTAGTTTCAGGTACCTCTTTTAATCCCCTTAAGAAATAAGTATGATAAAACAGAGCAATGTTAGAAGTCACTAAAAAGCACTCCCTTACCTTCTAAACCTGCTTCAATCAGCCCAAACTGTTCCAATAATTTTACAAAAAGCACAATCACGATCAGAACTGCTATCATTTCAAGCCCTTCCAAGTTCATGGTGAGCTAGGTCATGGTCCGACCACAGGTACTGAGGTAAGTGCTCTTCTGCCTGGCTTTCTTTGTACAGCCATTAAACTACATTAAGAAGGCTAGTGCTGAGAAGGGAGAGAAAGAGAGAGAGAGAGTGATGAGTGTGAGTGAGTGAGTGAGTGAGTGTGTGTGTGTGTGTGTGTGTGTGTGTGTGTGTGTGTGTGTGTGTGTAGAGGGAGAGAAAGATGGAGAGAGGTAAAGGGAGAGGTAAAGAGGGAGGAGGGAGAAAGAAAAAGCAAAAAGAAGTGGGGGAGAATAAAGAAAGGGAGAGAAAGAGAGAGAGAGAGAGAGAGAGAGAGAGAGAGAGAGAGAGAGAGAGAGAGAGAGAGAGAGAGAGAGAGAGAGAGAGAGAGAGAGAGAGGAGGATGCAAAGAGAAAAGGATGGAGAAAGAGACAGAGAGAATGCATCCTGTCTACCCTAGCAGAGGCCAGAAGTAGCAGCCGGATAAACTCAGGCCTGTCAGAATTATCTGTATCCTCGTTATCACTCTTACACAGAAAGACAGCCATGCATGAAGTAAAGCGCCGATCACCCAAAGACCCAGGAGGTCATCCAGTAAAAGTCCCCAGTAAAAATGACGTGCCCGGAGTGATAGCTAGACATCTGGGAATATGCTGCTCCTGGTGCCAGTCAGGGCTGCTGGTAGGCTTGTTGTGGAGAGTCAGTTGCCTTGGTAACAGAAGCTAACTAATGTGTGGACTCACTCATGCTGGATACTAAGGGATGAAAAAGGCCTCCTCTTAAACATGAAAATTGAAAAAAATATAAAAAGGAGGAGTTACAATTCTGACTTTGCTGCTTCTGATGCATTATTAGCCCAGGAAAAGGGCAAAGAATTTTAACTAAAATGGCTAAATAGGACAGAAAAATGAGGGTTTAAAGGATTCATTGAGTTTTAAATTTTTACTTTGCAAATAGTTCCTTCTTCTGAAAGCTCCATGTTGATAATTATGAATTAACTCTTTCATTTCATTATCAATGATTACATTTCAATATTTCAGATGTATTTGTGAACACATAACAAAAATATATTTTATTGTTCTCTCTGTAGTTGTCTTTTTTTTGTGATAGAGAAACAGTTGATCAGAACAAAATGCTTCCTTAAGTTTATTGAAATGTTTTATACAAATAGTCCATACTTGTGGAAATATTAATACCAGAAGAAGAAAAGATCACATTGCAAATAGACCACACAAACTTTGTAGCATTTTAATTTATTCATCACCCCTAATAATATTGGTACCTGAGAATTTTCCAAAGTAGTAGTTAATTGGATGCATAGATCTTCCTTCAGTTCATTCACAAGCTTATTACTCATATGTACAAAAATATGCAAGATTCCTATCGGTGAATTAGATGGACCATTATGGCTAAGTGCCAGCATTTATGCTGGTTCTCCTCCAATCCCTCACTCCCACTTAAAGGAAAATAAAGTCAAAATAATTTTAGTTAACACCTTATTCTAAAGTTAATTCTTTGCTTTCATAATACTCTTTCTAAAACCATACAAATTGTC
Source organism: Monodelphis domestica (assembly GCF_027887165.1). Classification (NCBI taxonomy): domain Eukaryota; kingdom Metazoa; phylum Chordata; class Mammalia; order Didelphimorphia; family Didelphidae; genus Monodelphis; species Monodelphis domestica. The sequence continues at coordinate 104,707,341 of NC_077232.1, forward strand.
TAACTGTGAATATGTGAAATGGGTTAGTCCTTCCTATTCAAAATTGAATAGATATTGATCCTAGTGGGGTTCAGAGAGAAGTAGTATTCCATAGAAGAATGATGTTAAATTAAATTAGAATGAAATTATATTTATAAGATGTGAGTCCATACCCTCGCTTGGTTATTTAATTACATTTGAGACCTTGAGCAAATCACTTTAGCTGTCTGTCCTCTGTTTCTTTATTTGTAAAATGAAGTTGCTTAAGATCCTTTTTATGTCTATTATCCAATAGAACCATCCTTTCCCTATCCAACAACCATGAAAAAATTAATTAGAAAACATTTATTAAGTATCTATAATGTTAGAGAAACCTATGGTATCAGGTAACAGGGATGGATACAATGACCAAAAAAGATATAGTTCCTGTCCTCAAAAAGTCTATATTCCGTCCATGAGGAAAATGACTCAGAGTTTATGTTATAATCAAACTTCTAAGTTTCTTTAGACATCCTATTCACCCCCAAGACTTCTGAATGCTTTTTTTCCCTTCAAAAAACTTTTCTGTCCCTGATTTCTACAAACTGAGCCACCCTTTTTGAAACCACTCTTCCTTATTATTGTATGCTCAAATTTTACTGTCTGAGGTGGTGTTGCAGCTTTAACCCCATTTGCCCCCTTTCTTATGTCCATTGTGTAAGTTGTTGTCAACTTTAGTTTACTCCAAAGGAAGTGAGCACTTAGTTATCCTATGATTATGTCCCACATCATCACATGTCCTATACAGAAGAGCAGTGATTCTGCTATGGTTTATTAATTTCTTTGGATGACTTTATGTTTGTACTCTTTACCTGTTGTTGGAAAACCCTCTTACCTAGTGGGTAAACTCTTCTTTTGCTTTCAAATGGGATTATACTTTGGAGAAGGCAGCGTAGGATTGCTTATGCAAGAAGTCCTTGAATCAAAGTAACTTTTGGTCCTAGAAGCTAAAGGACCTCAAATTATGTCATGAGTAATAATTTCTAATATTTATTCTTTGGGGAAGGAGTTGAAGGATGAGTAAACTCCTTTTATCAAAATGGGTTAGCCTATGTTTTCCAATTTATAGCCTAATACAGATGGGCATAGTACTGAGATATTAATTTACTTGCCCAGTATATTGGAAGTCTAATTTGACTCTGGGTTTTTTTTTTCACTTGGGCATTTTTTTTCACATTGATGCATGGAACCATAATGCTTCTCATTTCTATAGGGCCTTATATTTACAGTTTTCCCCCAATTATGGTTGATACTTAACAATTAAATGCATTAGATATTGCTAATATTCTTGTGTCCATTTTACAGACAAAGAAACCAAGGCTCAGAGAAAACCATAAAAGCATAGATTTTAAAATCAAGAAAGAAACATTTGAGTCCTTGTATTTAGAATTTGAAGGAGCTTTATGGTCATTTAATCTAGTCCATTGTCTTCATTTTACTGTCAAAGAAACTGAAACCTAGAGAAATTAATTGGGTTTCCCCAAGGTTTTTGAGGTAGGTTTTTTACCTGAGTCTTCTGATAGCAAATCTGGCCTGTTTCTCCACAATACCATGTTGCCTCCTAGTCTCCTCCTTTTATAGAGGAGAAAACTGAAGGCCTGAATTGATAAATATCTTTCCAGAAACATAGAGCTAGTAACAGAATTATAAATGAAAATCAGATTTTGACTCAAAAATCCAGTCATATTCCCATTATAACACAGTTGCCCAGTCACTCATTGCTTTCTTCAGGTGGTTTTATTTTTTAACTTTTTATTATCATAATGCAAATGCTAATAGGAGATGAAACATTTAGTAATTAAGTCCTTATTCTTATTTAGTTATTTAGAACACTTTCAATCCTTGGGAGGAGGGGCTTGGTAGAACTGAACATTATTTACATTGCCTAGGGATTGAGGGACAAGAAAGGGAGTGATGTGTAGAATGAAGGTGGTTTGAAATGGGAGACTGTGGTGTGAGGATTCCATACCTTTTGAATAATATTATTTTGCTTATGGTGCCCTTGGTTGCAGAGCTTGAAGAACCCAAAGTAGCCTGTAATGGGAATAGAGATCTCATAAATTCTCTAAAAGGTTAAGCATCACTTCTTTTGGGTTATTCCTTCAATTTACATCTGGAATTAGCAGGTTGAATCTCTACAGGGTAACTGCTATCTTAGGTGATGGGGTAAATCTATGGGAGATTATTCTCTTAACACTGTAGTCCATGAGCCCTTGTTCATATGATTTCCCTTAACCAACTAGTCAGTACATTCAGTACTTAGAAAAGATGTTTTTCTCAAAATGGTGTAGGGGACAAGAACAGTTAGTTACATAGCATCCTCCCATAAAAACCTACACCATGCTTGGAAAAAGGGAAGGGGGTAACCAGCAACTTAAAGTATAATGGTAGTAAGGATCATGTAACCAAGATAACTTTGGATCAGGAAAGTCTCAATATCATTTCTTTTTCTGGAGAGTCCTCATGAAGTTCACTTTGGTGTAGGTCTCTGCTATTAGAAATGGATAAGTCGTTATGATGCTAGGCTGATTTGGTTCCTCACAGGCTATGGCATTTCCATTGAATGGAAAACTCATCAGTGCTTGCTACTCATAGGGTACCTTGTCTTGGTTAGCTGTGTCATTCTGAGGCTCTGCAGGGACAAGAGGGTCTCTTGGCTGATAAACTGGACCCTTCTTGGGCTCAGCTGTTTCTGGTCTGGGCCAGACAGGTGGTTCAAAAACTGGGTAGCTTCGATCATACTTGGCTAAGCAGATTCAAAGTCCCTTTGGAACTGGCCTTCATCTACCTTTCCCGTTTCATTAAATCTTACTTCCCACAATGACACTCTTCAATCCAGTGATATTGGCATTCTTGTTTTTCCATGAATAACATGCTTCATTTCTTGTCTCCAGTCATTTTTCTCTAGCTGTTCCCTTGCCTGGAATGTTCTATCTTCTCATCTTCACCTACATACTTCCTTTTAGTCTCAACTAAAATAGCAACTTCTATAGGAAGTCTTTTCAACTCTTTCTCAATTTTAGTGCCTTTCTTCTCTTAATTATTTCCCATTTCTCCTGTATAACTTGTTTGTAAATAATTGTTTGTTTGTTGCCTTTCCCATTAAATTGAGTCCCTTGAAGAAAGGAACAATTTTTTTCCCTTTTTGTATCTCCACTACTGAGCAAAGTGCTTGGCATATGTATAGTAGCTGCTTCAAATGTTTGCTGATGAACTGCTGTTTTTAGATTAAGTTAGACAAGTCACTCAGCAGCTGGTTCTAGGAAAATTCACTAGATTCCTTGGACTTATTCTTTGATGGGCAAGTATTTCTATCACCTCAAACTTTTGGTTCTGTTGTGTGTAATCATTTTCCTTTTCAGGTAGGGATTGTTGAATCTTCTGCCTGGAGGTGACAAAATTTAGAGCCGATTCTCTGAGGAAGCTGTCTGTACCTCTTTAATTTCCTCAGAGGTTTGGCTCTAAATTTTGTCACCTCCAGGCAGAAGTTTCAATAGTCCTTCTGCCTCAAAGTCAGGTCCACTCCAATAATGCTTTCCAGATTCAGAATGGAATTCATGTTGGGACTTACAAAGATGAGTTGTTGAGGACAAAGGAATGAATGGAGGAAATTTATGCCCTGTGTGCAGATTCATTGTCCTTCATACCTTTGCATAACCCAGTTGAGCATTTCAAGTCTCAGATTCATTCTAAAGTGTGGAGTACTTCTTTCATATCCTATAGAGTTTTCCTTTACATTTCAATATCTTCTGCCCTTTCTAACCTTCAGCTTTCTAGAAGTCCACAGGGGCATATCCCTTATAGTTAGACAAAGCCAAAGGTTCTGCAGTCCTTGAGTTTTGATGTTTGATGCTACACTAGTATTAAACTTTGTCTGCCTGTCTCCTCAAAGATAAGCTAACACGTAGAATCTATCTTCTCACTATAGTCCAGTTTACTCAAAATCACCATTTACTGGCAGGAGTGAACACATTTATGCTTCATTTTCAGCTTTTGGAAAGAATGCTTGCCTTCTTCCAAAATGGAAAATGAAACCAGTCTTGGACAATTTGAAGTGAACAATGAAGATATTCTAGACAAATAGGTCCTGCCCTGATTCCAGGTTGGGGTACAATCGTTAGCTTCCCCCCATCTTTTTATAGCAGTAACTAAACAGCAGATTAACTCTAATACACTGGGCTTGCATTCAACAAGCATTTGTGTTCAGTGTACTGTGCTAGGTGCAAGGGGGATATGAGTAAGACATAATTCATGCCTTCATGTCCCTAACACTTTAGTATGAGAACAGTTAACAGTCTAATAGGAAAATGAGATAAGATACTACCAGGTGATCATTTTAAAAAGTCACCAGGTGAGGAAGATGATTTGCAGGTTTGGGAGATAAAAACAGTAAATAAGGATGATAAAGAAATCTTTATGGAGGAGGTAGTGGCTGGACATACATATATGAAGATTTTTACAGGAAGGAATTTCAAAGCTATATATCCTATAGACCCACCATGTTTATTCTCGAATTCCCCCCAAATTTAGAGCCTCTACTAATACTCTATTTCATGCCTGAGAAAATAGTAGAAAGAATACTCTAGAGGGCAAATGTTGGCTTGTTAAGTTCTCAGAAAAGAGAGCAAGACATGATGACATTATGAAAGAAGCCTTTTTTTTTCCTTGATAAAAAAATGAAGGTAAGAAAAATAAAAAAAAAAAGAGTTCTGGTGTTTAGAGATGGACACATCTATTTGTATAGTTTTATTACTTGCAAAGATGTCTGTTGCTGTTTATCTGTGGACAACCTACCAGCTGAAATAAGAACCTGAAGAAAACTAAGAACCACAATAGATAAACCACTAAACACAGTTCTCAAATATTTAAAGGGAGAGCTTAATCGGAAATGTACTGGATTTAAGAATAAAGGAAATTAGTTTGAATTCTAACCATGATTCTTATTTAAAATATACTTATAATATCTAATTTATAAAATTGTTTTAAGATCAAATGAAATACTGAACTCAATGTATTTTCTAAAATTCAACACATTATGTAAATGCTATGGTGCTATTATTATTATCCCTAACTTTCTGACTTTAAAATTGAACTGCTGCTGAAAATTGTATTTCCAGGAATTCTTTTTGCCAATAAAAGTGGAAGTATATTATTATCAAGCTGTATTATTTTTTTAAACCCTTATGTTCTGTCTTGGAGTCCAAAGCTGTATTATTTTGTAGCTTTTCCACAAAATTCTTAAGTATGTGAACAAGTAGATCTAAAGTCTAGATTGGTGGTCTACAGGGATTTAGTAGTGACTCTTTTCTGATAGTTGAAAGATGGGATTAACATCTATTTCATAGTCAATTTTTGAGTAGTTTTCTTAGCTTTATTCAACAATTAAATATAATACTAGTGACTAATGGGTCCCTCAATAGTGGGAACACTTGTCATTGAACAGGGTGGCAAGCAACATCTCTTTCTACCCCCTTATTTTACATTTAAATTAATTCAGGCATTGTGAGATGAAAAGACTTCCCCAAGGTCACATGGCTAGTTAGGAGCAGAGCCAGGATACAAAGCCAAGCTTTTTCTAACACTGGATACTACCCTTTTCTCATTACACTACTGTGCTTCTCAGCTGTAATTTCTCTTGGTTAGCCTTGGGCAGGAGGACTGATGAAAAATTCTAATACATTGGGGAATACCTAAGCAGGAGCAGGAGCAGCTGTATGTTGAGAATGACTTAAAGTAATGACAAACAGGGATACAGAAATACCTCAGGAGTATAAATGAAGTACAACAGGAGTATAACTTCAAATGTCAAATCCCCCATGCTGATTAATGTAGAAGGCTATGTACAAATTGGAAAGAGAGAGCTGGAAGTGGCTGTAGGAGCTGATCCAAAATAAACTTTAAAAACATGGTAGATAGAAGGAAAACTGTTCTATATACATTCATCTATGTAACTACACATTCTCATGGAATCATGGAAAAGATCACATTTTAAAGATAAAAACAAATATGTATCCTCTACAACTATGTATATGCAAACATCCATCTGCTACTTGATTCCCCAGAGAGTTTTGCCACCCTAGTATTTTTTATTTAACTATTATTATCTAGCTGATATTAATGAATCTGTGAGTTCACCCAAATAAAGAAGGGGTGGAGTGGGGTGGACCGTGTTACATTTTGTTCTGAATGTCTCAAACTTTTCCAGAAAGCTGATTAACTTATTCCTAACCAGAACTGAAATCCATCATTGGACGTATACTAGTTTTCTCAAATTTCTCTCATTTTCCAATATCACCCAAGTGCATTACTCCCCTCTTTAGTCTCAAAATATTAAACTTTTGATTTCTCTGTCCTTTAACCCATCTTCAATGGCATCTTCCATTTGATTATAAATTAATTTAAATGACACATATTATTGAAGCACAGCCATTCTAATAACCAAGTAAAGTAGAAAGAATAATCTACTTAATGCAAATGAAATTTGTAGAAGCAGAGATGTGGCAGATATTCCATCTTAAACTCTAATAACAACAAAACTAGTCAAGGCAAGAGAGTCTTTTGCCCATTGATCCTTTGGGTCTAATCTTTATCCAAATCAATACTATAAAAGTAACAAAAGTTATAACGTTATCTGATGCACATTTCATTCATTATGAGCTTTTTAAATATGCAAGTAATTGAATCAAGTTTATTTATATGATTATTGAAACCCCAAGAAATTTCTATAGATTTCAACTCTACTTAATGGAAATCTTACTTGCCAACTTTATATTTAGTCAAATTTCATTCCCCAACAAATTCTTCTCTACAACAAATGAATCCTCATTAGATTTAAGACAGATTGTATGTCCCTACAGTAATACTGAGCTTAGGAAAACTGTTTACTTTGCAATTTCACTGCACTAAAGAAACATAAAATATGAAAAGTAATTCATGGCATTCCCTTCAGGCAATTTTTCATACACACTTTTGTGTTGTAGTTTAATTACTACCAATGCTAATTGCATCATTTGTTAATAACTTTGATTCATAGAAGAAATATTTCAGATACAATAACTATAACTATTATTACATGTTGGAATCAATTTGTAAATAATAAATTTGCTCATGTCTTATTTAAAAACACAATACAAGGAATAAAGCCTTTAATAGTCAGAATATTTACAAAATAAAGATATTACCTAATGGCAATACATCAAATGCAAGTAAGCACATTGTCAACAATTACTCTGTTTATAACTGTATTTTAGTCTAAAAAAAACTGAAGCCAGTTAAGAACATCAAATCCACTGGTAAGAGGACTATTTTCTTTGGGTGGTATTTATCATGTGACTGATCAAAATCCTTATCCTAGATTCCATGGTAAGCTAATGGACACTGGTATTCAGAATAGGAGGTTCTTGTGGACAACTTTTCTCACTGTTCATGATATGGAAGTGGGAATGGGCCACTACAAAACAAAACAGAAGCATCTTATTATGCTGCAAAAGCAGATACGTGATCTAATTTGACAACCAAAGTGGAGCTTAGTAAGATTGTGAATACAGTTAATTCCTTAATCTTTTAGAGAAATTACTATAAGAAAGGATTTAGAAAAAAAAAAAACATTTTGCTCCACCTGCAGTCTGGCAACTGGAATTAAGTCCAGAAGTTATAAATGTCTTTGGTAACCCAGTTGTTATTTGGTTTGCCACTCATAAATGGATAAACAGATGAGATTGTTATATAGAAGATCATGGTAGTAATAATATAGCTTTGAGGATCTGGCACTAAAAATGTTAAGTTGGGAAATTGGGTTTCCATTCAACACTTTTTTACTTCCAACTACAAAAAACAAACAAACAATGGAGAATAGTCCTTCCAAAGATCCTTAGGTGACTTAAAATGTCAGGAAAACTTTTTTCCTCAACCAGATGCCCAAAAGCCAGAAATCCATTGATTACATTCCTTTTAATTAAAACACTGTGAAATCTGATGGTATAAGACTAGAGATCATGAAATCAGAGAAAATAGCAACAGAAGAGGATGTAGGTGAAGGAGTCGTCTTCATGGAGATCATCATTAATATAACATATTGCTTCAGTAGCTGTTAGAACTCTTCTACTTTCCAATGGCTATTACTTTGTCCTATTCTGCAACATTCATTAAAACACTTCCAGAGATATTAAGGTCTCAATCTCTGCTTTCAATGCTGAATAATGGACATCAAAAATGAGACATGTGGTTGCAAAGTTCCTAGGCAAGAGCTAATCTCATAGCATCCTTGAAAGCTTGCCCAAAGGAAAAATAAGTTGAATTAGTCAATTCAGTGTAGCTGTCAAGATTACTATTGGTTTGAACCCATCTACTATTCATTTTCACTTTTCAGAGACTCATTTGTTGTCTTGCATGCCCAGCCTTTTCCTTCTGAAGTCATAATTTACTAAATACTACATTCGTAGTTGTTATGTTTTTACAAATCACTCAACTCTAAGGAAGCATTTTCTGTACTGCTAATAACTAGTTTCATGTTTAAAAGATTCTATCACATGCACGTCAAAATAATCCTTTACACTATAATTTTACAGCAAAAATCAATTTGTTCTCATGAATTGTTTTGTGCCTGGCATATTGTAAAGCTTTTCTGTGTAAGTCTTAGAGTGTGTCCAGGGTATTTGTTTGGGAGATGTGCCTAATATTAGCCAGAAGAAAACTTGGCATTGAATATGTCATAAGTATTTCAACCTCTTTATCAAATGTCTGGTATTTGATTAAAAAAACTCAACTTGTTTATTTGTGCCAATTTTGGTAAGTTCTTCAGACTATGAATTTTGAGAGCAAGCTTCTCAATCATTTTGATTTGTAATCATTTGATGAAAAGGTTTGATTCCACCCTCTACCCCCATCCCTAATTTCCTAGATATATTATTGCCAGAAAGAAAGAGGGGCTACGATGCTCTCTGGATATTTAACTTAAATGTAGTGGTTTTGGATCATGATAATGTCTGCTATGAACAAGATATTTAAAACAATTTTTACTGATAAGCAGGTCTGAGAGGCAAAAGAGATAGAAAGAGGAGAAGTTAGAGCAGGTATATGTACCAAGATGACATTTGACTATACTGTATCACACAATCATACTTAATATGCCACACAAAGCATCAATATAATGTAATGAAATTATTTTTTAAAACAAATATCCAATTATGTGTACATGATTTAGCATAGTATGGTGCGAGGCTACTGAGCTTCTCTTCCTTTTCTGGTTTTCATCATTTTCTTCATTTTGAGATCCTTTAATTATATCCCTCTGGTGCTAAGCTGCATATTTCCTGGGTGGATATTCCAAGAATTAGAAGTTGCTGGTGGTGAGTCATTCTTCTTTACCCTATGAGACTTTAAGAAGATGTTTGTCTATAAAAGCAGATAGTGAAGAGGGAGGAGAGAAAAAATGATGACCTTAGGAGAAGTTACAGCTATAGCTATGATGGAGTGTTAAAGTACTTTGTTACTTTCAATTTGACTTCATAAAAGACATTTGAATCTTTATGTAAGTTAGTGACTCTTTGGGTCATATTAAGAAGGGAAGTAGAAAAATAATATCCAAAGTATTCGAGGGTGAAAACAAACTAAACTTAGTTATAATTTTTAGGCATATATTGTCTATTCCTAGATGATTAAAAATGCAGAAAGTTAAGTAAAGACCATGGGAGCTAGGTGGCACAATGGGTAGAGTCCTAGACCTGGACTCATCTTTTTAGCTTCAAATCTGGCCTCAGACACTTGCTGTATGATGCTGGACAAACCACTTAACCCTAACATGACTTGGAGATTGAAATGGCAAACTATTCTGGTATCTTGGTCAGGAAAACATCAATGGTAAATTGACCTCAGATACTACGTGACTGTGTGATCCTGGGCAAGTCACCTAATCCCCATTGACTAACCCTTACTGCTCTTCTGCCTTGGAACCAATGCATAGCATTGATTCTAAGATGGAAGGTAAGGGTTAAAAAAAGAAAAGAAAACACCAATGGGATTTTGAAATGTCAGACACTACTGAAATGATTGAACAACAAAACTAAAGATAAATAAACACATTTTGTTGATATAGACTTGAGGTCTACAGGCAAAGAGACAACATTCACCTTGTTCAAATTCAGTGGCAAACAAATGGTGGAACTCTAGTATTTACTCTTTGCCCAGAAATAGAACCCCAACTTTTTATTTTAAATAGCAAATGGGGAAACTTTTTTATACTCTATACACAGAATTCATAAAGATATCATTTTATATTTAATATTGCTATCCAAACTTACTCTTTTGTAATTTTCCTAAACCTTTCATCTGTGAAAAATGAAATCATAGTTTAATGAAGGATAATTATATACACTGAGGTTATCAGAAATCAGACAAAATACGTTTACAATTACATGTAGTATATAGGTAGTCAATCATATCAATCACACCAATGATAAGTCACAAATATGATGTGATGAAATTGAAAAAAATCTTTTTATCTACATATGATTTAGCATATCATGGTGGTAGGTCAGTGAACGTCTATTTTTGTGATTCTCAGCATTTTCTTTCTTTTGAGTTCCTTTAGTTATGTTTTGCAATGACTTCTTATGATAGAGTTTATTGGTTTGTTTTTCCAGAGCAGTTTCACAGCAACAAAATAAAGTCATGTTTATTAGCCTATTACTGAATGCTTCTACAGAAACACAACAAAATGCTCATTTGGCTGAAAATCATGAAACAGTAGAACATTAGACCTGAAAGGGATTTTAGAGATGATCTTGTCTAGCCCTTCATTTTCAATCAAGAAAACTGATGCAGAAAAAAAAAACAGGTGCTGATAAAACTGTAAAACCATGAGCAAGTTTCTTTTCTCAACATTACTGGTAAGGAATTGAATATAATTTTCATCTTGGAATCTGCAAAGATACTTTGTATAAAATAGACGCTATGGGGTGCATTTTAGGCTTGATGCCTGTCAGTCAGGTTCTCAATATTTTTATGTAAAGCAAATTTTCTTCTATTTTAAAGCAAGAAAGACAGTTCCTAAAGTCTATGCTAAAGTTAAACACAATGATTAAATATAACAAGTATCCAAGGAATGAAAAAGAATATTGTAAAATCAGAATATGTTGCAAGATTACTTGTGTGTGAAGCCAGCATCTTGACCAAGATCCTCCAATTTTTATAATGACCAAATAAAAGGTCCTAACCATCAAAATTCTATTACTACATTTCATAGAAGAGCAAATAGTACTTTCTAAGATCAGATCTATCCATGAGATTCAAGGAGAAGAATCTTAGGAAGAGGGTCAGTTCAAGAATTTTTTTTTAAATATTTCTATGTTAATATTTTAATGGAATCATGATTTCAATGATGAGTTCCAATTGTACAAATCATTAGTCATCCATTTTTATTCACCCTTGATGCTTTTCCTCTCCCATTAATAAATCCTCTATATTTTGTGTATTTCACAATATCTACCAATTCCAATATATCAACCTCTGTTTAAACTCCTAAAGTTCATATCAGCATACAACCACCTTCAAAATAGGTCATGAGTACAAAATGAAGATTAGCTCTGATTGTGATCACCATTACTTAGGAAATCTAATTTTAAAATGTTTCTTCACAAAACACATTGCCAAAGTTCTTTGGCTATCCACTCTTCCTCATTTCCTCTTTCTCCTTCTCTTTCCTACCATTATTTCTTTTCTTTCCTTTTTGACTATCTTTTGCCCATGCTAGAAGTATTATGGTTGCTTAAAGACTTCATCCACTGATGAATGGAATAGGATCTTTGGCTGCAATTTCCAATTTGACCCATTTCACCCCTCTTGGCCTTCTCTGCAGCTCAGCATATAAATACCACAATTAGTGCAGATGTTGAATCAAATTTAGCCCTACTGCAACTTGGAACTCCTGAGCCACTCTCAGTATCTCCTGTAGCTTATCTCCAGGTATATTATAGGTATATACTGACTCCATTTGTAAAACCATTGATATTTCTGAAACTTGTGAAATGAATAAATAATATGGCTCAATCAATCCATAAATTAACTATAAGGCTTTGACTATGTGGAGGGCACATTGTCAGACACTGGGGAGAGGCAAAGTTTGGAGGAAACATTTTAAGGTCACCATTTTTAAGGAGATTACACTTTAGCTCGATGAGAGAAATAATACATATATATATATATATATATATATGGTTTGTTATTATACAAAATACCTTATAAGTGTATAAGAGAAATAAGAATAAAGTGGTAAATTATTCTGATTAATGAGGATTATTGAAAACTTTTCAGGACCGACCATATTTGAATTGGGAATTTGGAGAGGAACCTTAGTAGCAAAATTATCTAACTTACTCAGGGGAAGATGACTTTCAGCTGAGTAACCAAGTCCTGCAAAAGATCCAGTCTAGCTGAACAAGGGAAGTATTTCATTCACTGATGACAACTCATCCCAAAGTGAATTTTGTAGGTTTTCATGAAAGAAGAAAAGGACTCCCTTTACTAAGATCTATAAGGTACTATTCGGTTTCCAAAGCTACCTGCACATGTAGCCTACTCTCTCTAGGATCTTTTTTACATGTAAAATGAGGGTATGACCCCCTCTTTTTGGGGGGTATTATTTCTAACTACTCTTCTTCCTAGACCTTCTATATAACCTTTTTTTTTTGCCAAAGCAAACTGATGGCAGCTAGTGAATTTATATTGGGCAGCACATTGGTTAGGTAATAATGAGTGACAGTAATGGAAATCCCAAACCATCACTGTTATCTCCAGAATTCTGGGAAGGTACAATTCTTATTTCATTCAGTGTGAGGCAGGAGAGTGAGCCTGAAACAAGTCTTATCTAAACATCCAATATCTAGATCATAAATCACACTAGCTCTTCCATAAATGTCTCTGATTTTTTCCTATAGTATTACTCTACTTGTACCTGTGCTTAATTCTCCTTGTGGAGGCAGCAATTACCTGGGGGGGGGTGTTTGCAGGCTTCAATTTCCTTCTACAAAAAGCTTCATTGAGCTCTCGCTGGCTACTGAGAAGGGATATTCCACATCTTAAATTTACCAGCATTAGGATGCTTCCTGAAAAGTCATGCAGTTATTAACAGTGAAGTTTGTGCTCATATATTACTAGGAATATAAACCAGTGCTTCTTAGAAGTGATGCTTCACCTTCTGGTCTTGGAGTATGCTTAGTTGCACATTGCCAGATGGCACTGAGAAATGATTTGCCTACTTCTCGAGAATCCTGTCATCTACAGAACATAAATATTGACAGAGATGCCTTTGGTATTATGATAGGAGTCAAGAATTTCTACAACTAGCTCTGTAATTGTGTCTTTACCATTTGTATTGCTCGTTAGCTCCTTGTGGGCTCCATTTCTACAGCAATACCAACACCCAAAATAACAGACTTAACACTATGTCCCTTTTCAATAGACCTGGAAAAATAAAACAATGCTTTTTTTCAGTCTTTTCCATCTCTTATCAATTTATCACACTGCCAACAAATGATTACTAAAACACAGTGCAAAATCCTAGCTTGGCTTTTAAAGCTCTCCAAAATATGGCACCCAATAACATTTTTATTCCATTCACCTTCATCATTATCATCATCATGATCATCACTGTTATAATTTATATTGACCTTTAAAGTTTTCAAAATGCTTTAAAAATATTATCTCAGGGCAGTTAGTGGTTCACTGCATAGAGAGACTGAACTGGCTATGTGACTCTGAGCAAGTCACAACTCAAATTGCCTAGCCCTTAACACTCTTCTACCTTGGAATCAATATGTAGTATTAATTCTAAAATGAAATATAATTGTTAAAATATTATTTCCTTTTATCCTCACAGCAACTTGGGAGTCAGATGCAATTGTGATATCTAATTTAAAGATGAGGAAACTGAGTCAGACAGAGATTGAGTGACTTGCCCAGGATTATAAAGCTAGAAAAATCAAGACTGAATTTCAAGAATGAAACTTTCAACAATGAAGCATATCGCAGCTCTTTTTTCCATATGAGAAGTAAACCAAATCAGTTCTTCAGGCATTGTCAGGAGGCATATGAATAAAAGAGCCAAGTAGTACACTTGATAGATTGCCTCATTTTTCTTAGATCAAATCTGGCCTCAGGCACTTAATAGCTGTGTTTCCCTGATCAAGTCATTTATCCTTGTTTGCCTCAGTTTCCTCTCCTGTCAAATGAGCTGGACAAGGAAATGATAATGTATTCAAGAATCTTTGCCAAGAAAATTTCAAGTGGGATTATGGGGAATTGGACATGACTGAAAACCAGCTCCACAACATTAAATATTAATACAAAGAGATTTTCTGAACATGAAGCACATATAATATTCTAGGTGCTTACAAGCTGGTGACTCGTGTGTTAACAGCTGTTAATGCTATGAACATGACAATGGTACTGCATTGTATTTTATCTTAAATTTATATGAGTGCAGTACTGAATAGAACCACGTATGTGGCAGTATTATAAAAAGGATAATGGGATATCCATTAAAGAGTCCATCCAGTCTATCTCATATTGACACATATGGGTTGGAATAGTTTTCTTCTTAGGTTCCTTACCTGGAATTCCATGAGATTTTGATAAATTTTCTTTTTTATGTCATTGCCCTTGCAATTCTAGAGCCTTGCCTTCACTTGTTATCTTCAAAGTCTTAGACTAATTAATTAATTAATTAAGATTAGTGTGTCCTTAAAGGACTTCTAGATTGTTCTGGGCCCATCCTTATATTTCATTAGTTTTCTAACCTCCATTTCTTTGTTTTCTGAGGTTATGTGCTTTGGTCAAGATAAGTAGTTTCAGTCATTTATTGAGGGCATACACAGTTTTGTGTTTATTTGTTTGTTTGTTTTGGAAGGAAGTGTCAATGTGTGGCAAGTTGATCAATTGCAATTAAAGGTTACAAATTTCAAAACTTTTGGCAATGACTGAAATTCCATGCCAGTGATTTTGAAAAATATAGAAGGCCAAACACAATTATATGTGATCTTTGGTTTTCACTTACTTAATTTGAGATATAAAAATATTATGGATAAGGGACTTATTCATATCATCTTTATCATGATTCATTACCTTCAACAACAATAACAAAACACAATAAGGCTGTAAAAGTGAAAGGTAACATATGGACAGCCTAAGTGATGTCCTGGTATCAATGAGACATTACAAATACCAAAGGAATCCAGCTACTTAGTTGAGTGAAATTTTTATTCAGTTTCATGAATCTTTTCTGGATAAGGTGTTATGCCAGCTGATTGACATATAATGAGAAAAACAAAAGAGTCTGAACAAGCTTCTATTAAATGGGAGGATGAAACAGGGACATGGATAAGTAAATATGATAGAGATTGATAAAACATGGTATTTTTCTAAAAGAATTCAAGAAGAGACAGAGTACGGACAACTGGAATAATCAAGGGAAACTATTCAAAGAAAGTGATGCCTGAAGTCAGTCCGAAGGTAAAGAATCTGAAAGACCAAGCTGAATGAGAAGTACATTACTGAACAGGGACTGGTTTGTATGGATGTACAGGGTCAAGATAGGATATGGTGCATGTGAGAAGAATTAGTAATCCATTCTGGGTGAAATGTAGAATGTTTGAGGGATAATACTGAGAAATAAGTCCAGAAAAGCCAAGATGAAGTATATTGGGAAAGGCTTTACTTAAAGCTTTTGTATTTCACCCTGGAAGGAATTTCAGAAAGTTTTTAAGTGTGGGAACAGAATGGGCAAACACATTCCCTGGTATGACAATTATCGGATAAATTAGAGAGAGGAAGAAATAGAGCAATGGGACCAATTAGAAGACTACAAGAGTTCAAGTGAGAGATAATGAGGACCTGAAGTAAGGTGGTAGTAATGCTAGTAGAGAAATAGGGGAGTGTGTGACAGATGTTTTAAAGGCAAATTAATGTGACTTTAAGAACTTGGTGCTTATGGAATTTAAGGAATGAAAGATTTTAAGACCCAGCCCAAGACTATGAAGCTGTGTAATAAGAGGTTAGAGGAACCTCAAAGAGAAATAAAAAAAATCTATAGTAAAAGTTGAAACGTAGAAGGGATGATGACTCCCTTTTCAGATATTCTGAGTCAGAGATGTCTAGCAGGGAGTTAGAGGTCTGGGACTGGAGTGAAAGGAACAGATTAGTGCTGAATATACATACACATATACATAAACAAATGAGAGGATTTATTAAATATATATTAACCACTATTAAAAGCTTCTCATCTCCTTTCCCCTTTCCTACCTAGATATGGATGGAATGAAATGACAGAGAAAGCATGAAAACTTGATAATTACATCTGATCTTTTAGAGGAAACAAGGGGGGTGGAATCAAAGGTTTGGGGAAAGAACAGTTGTTACTCAAACTCTGAAACTGGAGCAAAACAGGAGAGGATGGGCAAAGATTCAGAGCAATTCTGAAGTATAGACAGAGTGATAAGAGGGAGCTTACAAAGAATGACCTTAATTTTATCAATCCAGGAGACAAAACTATGTTCTGGACAAGGGACAGGCAGGATACTTTAGGTGTCTGAAAACAAGGTAAATTCATCAAAAAGCATTTATCAAGTCCCTACCAAATGCATTTTCCTAGGCTCTGAAGATATGAATACAAATAATTAAGAAATCCCTTCTTGCAAAGAATTTGTATTCAATGGAAAACACAAAAAGTATGTAATGGTGAATTACACTATAGTCTTCAGTAGAGAAATGTTTACCACATTGTGGCATGTGATAGAGTTGGTCAGGGAAGAATTATTTTTTAAAATGCTACATAGAAGGGGGAAGTTGGGTACTTCAGTGGATTGAAAGTCAGGCCTAGAGATGGGGTGGGGTGGGGGGGTTCCTAGGTTCAAATTTGAACTCAGACACTTCCTAGCTATGTCACTTAACTCCCATTGCCTAGCCCTTACTGCTCTTCTGCCTTGGAACCAGTACACAATATTGATTCTAAGATAGAAGGTAAGGGTTTAAAAAATGCTAAATAGCAGTGAAGTCCAATCTATATGAGACTAAGAGTAATTTACAAGTGACCCAGTAAGCATGCTACATGACTTTCTTCAGCACTGTTCAGCAGCTTGGGAGTAGGAACAGAGAAGGAAGATCATGGAAGTTATCCAAGAGTGAGGATTTAGGAAAACTTATTCAATGACTAGAACTGAATTATTAACTTTACATTAATGTCAACAAATAAACACACACATATATATATATTTTACATGCAAATATGTTGTTATATCTTTTTTGTTTTATCTATAATTCAAATGCTTTAAATATGTACTCATTAATGAGTGCAGTTAATTTCTCTATCAACATAGAATAAAATATGCATATACATATATTTATGTTTGTATATATTCAGTGTTAATCTTGGTGATGATAAAAATTGAAGATATGGATGCCAAAAAGATAATGCGAGGATTCTAGGACTAATCTTGAATGTGTAAAATGTATAAACTGATAAGCATCATTGCCTGATGATCAGCATAGCTGAGATTGAAGAAGTACAACATGGAAATTTGGGACATAATTAGAGGAGATTTTGTCCAATGCCATTCATGAACATATCAACTGAAGTGTAAAGGTAGAAGTAATATATACAGTAAAAGGTCACATATCGAGTAAGTAATTGATATATTGAAATGCTATATTAATATGTATGAATCTCTATATGATGCATACTTATGTGGTATCTTTTTCCCTAGAGGTTCTTTTTGTAACAAATACCAGTGCATTCAAGATGAAGCAGGGGGAGTTTTGTATTGGCAGTCTTTGCCAAGGGAATTGGATGGTTTTTCTATATAACCAACAATCTTAAATTCCTGATCACTTTTCAACTTGCCTCTTAGGTTTTTGGAAAATCTTTGTCTTTTGATTTCATTTTCATACTTTAACCATTCATTCCTCTGTGTAGGAGTACTACTGGAAAAGAGAGAAATGGGATGGAACAGAGGCAAAACTCTAATCATTCAACTGTGATCACTTATCTGCTGATGAAAGATCTGATAAGGAGGACATTACAATTTATAGCTTGAATAAGAGTTTTGTATTTTCTATGAATTTCAATTACTTGTACCATCTCTGCCTATGTTAGCATGGATAATTGGAAGTTTGCTGCATCATGTAGAGTTAAGTGATGCTAATAATTGATTTCCTATAACCCAGAGTAAAAACAAGTCTGTATGTTTGTGCTAGATTTAGAAATAGAATCTTAAGCTGGGTGGTGATTTAAATAACTAATTTATAAAGTCTAAAATAACAGATATTAGAAAAAATTCTTTCCTCTTTGTTCTATAATTTTAATGCTTCAAAAGATGTACATTATCATGAGTATAGTTAATTTCTCTCTTGACAGAGTTCGCTTTCCTTATCCCTTAGTAGATGGATTCAAGAATTGATTTGGTGAAAAAAATTCATGGCCTGAGTGCCAATATTCAGATGATGTACCTCTCTCTAAAGAGTTTAGTCCACATGCAACAGACACACTGCTTGTCACCATGCCTGTACTGTACATTGATTTCTTTTATGTATTCTCAAGACATATGCTTTGTACAAATAAACACTTTGTCACTCTGCTACTAGCACTCAATGTGAGGGGAAAACCAGTGCCATTGTGCTTTTTATTTCTAGTTAAAAAATTTTTTTTTGGTATTTATAAGGTTCATGCTTTTGAAATACCCTTTGATTTTGGTTTTATTAGCTGCACGTTTCCACAGGATCAGAACAACTGAGGATTCACTTTATAAAAGAGTCTGGTCTTATTTTGCTCCTTAATCCCATGATTTTGCAAGGTTAGTAAAAATTCTCTTGAGCTTACAGCTTAGACAACAGACACAGTGAATGAGTCAAATAGAGACCACTTAAAATGAATTATGTCTAATCTTTTAACAAGCTATGGCAAAACTCAATATTATTCTTTTCATAAAAATCAAGTCTAGAATATTAAAAATTGATAATTATATATGTGTATCTATCTATGTATTTACACACCCACACTCACACACATATGTATAAGCTTGAGACAAGTGAGCTTCAATTCTAAATGGATAAAACTATGAAAATTCAAAATGAGATAAGTCAAACAAATGCTTATACCCTTTTAAGAAAGAAGCATATTTACAACTAATCAAAGACATATCCCCTTGCATATGTGAAATTAGTGAGCACCTATACTAGAGGATTTAAAAGCTAACCAATGTCAATCCCTGCCCTCACCAGACTACACTCAAAATATCTTCTTTCAGGCTCCCAGGTCTCCCTCCACCTGCTGCAGTTCCTGAAATTCTAATCACATATTTAGTCTTTTGAATTAAAGCAATATTTCTACAGAAGCCCTATGATACAATGCAAATACGTTACCAAGAAAGGATTATTTGGAACAAATGAACCCCTTCAAATGCTTCTTATTACCTTAGACAGTGGTTAGGTTTTCAATTTTATAGTTTGAAACAGAGGAGGAATGGTTTTTAGTAGGAGATGGCAAACTATAGCCAGACAGTCAAATCTGAGTTGCCCTTTGATTTTGAATGGCTTGTAAGCTAAAAATTATTCCTAAATTTCTTCTATAATAAAACCCTATGTAGACACATATTTCTAGAAATACACATCTATCTATCTATCTATCTATCTATCTATCTATCTATCTATCTATCTATCTGTCTGTCTGTCTATCTGTCTGTCTATATAGCTTATGTCTCATCAATTTGTCTATCCATCCATCTATCCATATATTTGTCTGTCTGTGTCTATCTATCTATCTATCTATCTATCTATCTATCTATCTATCTATCTATCTATCTATCTATTTATCTATCTATCCACTATCCCCTATCTATCTACCTATCAATATCTCTCTATCTCTCTATATATCCATCCATTCATCCATCTATCCATCTATCTGTCTATATATCTTAGCTATCATATCTATCTATCTATCATCTGTCTGTCTATCCATCCATCTGTCTGTCTATCTGTATATCTATATAGCTTATGTCTCATCAATTTGTCTATCCATCCATCTATCCATATATATGTCTGTCTGTCTGTCTATCTATCTATCTATCTATCTATCTATCTATCTATCTATCTATCACCTGTCTGCCTATCTGTCTATCCATCCTTAGTACATCAGGGTACAAAAAGAGAAAACTGACAGGATTTGGTCTATAACTGGTCCTGACCTGATGGCTAGTTTGTTAAACCTTGGTCTATAGCAGAAGTTGCCTCCTTGAAAAAGTTAAGATTTTTGCATAGCCTATTAAAAATAATGGGACATCAGGAACATATTAGATTCCTCAAAGAAAGCAAAGCCTAAAATACAAGGAGTACCAGGTACCAAAGGTAAATAGTCTTCAATAGGATATATCCTACCTTTAATGGTAATATTATTGAAAATAATAATCATGAATATTCCCATTACTTTTGCCCTTTTCATGGGCAAGTAGGTAGTGTGGTGAATAAGGCAATGGACTTGAAGTCAGGAGGACCTGAGTTCAAATCTCACCTCAAACACTTACTAGCTGTGTGACCCTGAGAAAGTCATTTGACCCTGTGTACTTCAGTTTTCTCATCTATAAAATAATCTAGAGAAAGAAATGGCAAATCACTTTAGTGTCTTTGCCAAGAAAAAGCGCAAAAGAGGTCACAAAGATTCAAACATGCCTGAAATGACTGGACAAAAACAAAAAAAAAACATTAATTTCATACATAATGCCACTTAATTATTGTAGTAACTCCTTAAGCTAGAAGTAAAGCATCATTAATCATTTAACAGATGAAGCAGTTAAAGAGTAGTAGTTTAGAAAAATTCAGTATCACAGGGAATCTGTCCTAGAAGAGTTCACAATAGAATTTAGGTCCCTCTGAATTCTAGTCCAATGCTCTTTCTAATGCCTCAGTTTTACCTCCTTGTATTTCTTATAATTATAATAAATCAGACTTGAAAAAATTGCAACCAATTGCAGTAGGAAACATCTGTGTGTACGTGTACTCACATATACTAACATTAAGGAAATGATTATTTTTAATCTGAACAGAAGAACAGCAATAGAAGCTTTGGCTTTCTGTGTGCCATGTGAGGTATCTCCAATTCAGAAAGACACAGATAAATTGGAAACCATTTGGAAAAGGATGAAGGAAAATGACTAGGAAAAAAGAGTTTGATTTATGAGGAATGATTAAAGGAGATAAATGCCTATTACTTGGCTAAGTGACAAGTAGGGATATGATATGAATCTGCAAACATTTAGAGGAAACGAATACGGATAATGGAGAGAAACACTTCATGGGTTATGAGATATAACTGACAGAAATAAAATATAAAAAATAAAATGTGGGCAGTTGTAAGGAAAGCATTGGTGTCAGGAAAACATTCTCCCTACACTTTGAAAGAATACTGTGGCAGCTTGCCCAATTTAAGGCAAACAGAAATACTATCTTGGGACTTTTTAAAAATCAAAGTTATGACTCTAATTTGTTTTTAATTCTGAAGAAATACATAGCACAGTAGATTGAGGGTGATTTCTGAGCATAAGTTTGTGATGAGATTTCCAGGAAAAGATAAAAACACCGAAACTAAGTCAGATTCTTTTCCAATATGGGTTCATTGATCCTGTGTTAAAAATAGAACTTCAACAAAGGAGGTTTACTAGGAAATCGTAGGTGGCAATGAAAGGAAAGGAAAAAAATAGAAATGGAGAATCTTGATCTATTCGACTGTATCTAATACACAGAAATACAGGAAAGAGATTTTCACCAGATCTTAGGAGTAATAAAAAAAAAAACCATCCCTGAAAAGGAGGCAGGCAAAGAAATGGCATAAACATCCTTCTTAAGTGTAGAAGGCTGCCACTAAATCAGAAGGTGACAGTAATGGGATCCTGAAATACCTGCTTAAAGCTGTTACTGCTATAAAATCCAATGCCTCGTCAGACTGTATTTGGTAGCTCTTGGATAGCAAAGTTATGATGTTTAAGACTGTGCTATAGAATCATCATTTGAGTATATATTTTTCTCCTTAAAATCCAGTCTAATAATAAGAGCAAAAGGGAAAAAATCTCATCACATCCCTTCAGATAATATCTACTATCATAAAAAAAATCCTTGAAGGGCTTAATATATTCATTGCACTTCATCCATCAATGAGTTGTAGACATGGTGAAATTTAACTCTTTATAAGGAAATAACATGTCTATTTATTTGAAATTGTAAAAGGAATCAGCAACTTTGAGATTTAGCTACCAGTTGCTGAAAACCTACTTCTGGCAAAAAGTTCATGAGTGTGTGACTAGGCATAAATCAACTATCTTTCATTTTGAAAATTTACATTTGTTGGATGGAATTACTATTGGATTGTAATGGATTACATGCCAAATTTTCCTGTTCTTAGAAAAGTAAACAATAAAGGTAACCATTTGGTTCTCTAGATAAAATCATTAGGAGCTTTAAATAGTAATCTTAATTAATTACCTATTTTCAATATGAATATGTAATAAGAAGAAGCAGTATTTTTTAGTCAAAAGATATGAATTTATAAATCTTTATCATATAAAAGGTATAGAACCCTGGTAAATAGCTTGGCCTTCCAGGGTCTCTGTTGCCTCATCAATAAAATGAGGAAATTAGACTAGTTGACTTCTAGGCTCTCTTCCAGCTTTAAACAAACAATTGTATAAAAATCTATCATTGGAAGGAACTATGTAAAATCTCTCCACCACAGAGATTTCAAAATCCTATCCTGAGGAACACAAAAGTTCAGTGACTTGTCCAGCATTACCCAACTAACCTATGTCTGATTATTGGAATGGATTTCCTTGGCTGCAAGTCAAATACTCTCTTCATTGTCATGTTGCCTTTTAAAAGTTGATACTTTCGTATTAAATAATTAATACCAAAACAAAATTTAAACAATCAGTCTAAAAGCAAGAGAAGAGATGAGCAGGCTGAGTAAACCTTTACTTCTAATCCATTAATTTCCTTCTTCCCTATACCTAAATACCTTTCCTCTCCCAGAAAATCAGACTGACCTATGGAAATCTGCCTTTGTACTTACCCTTTGTTTCAATTTGCCTCCTCAAATTGTGTTTCTGCAAGTTTCAACCTGACCTTTTGTTTAATTTCTCCTATGCTATTTGCCCCTTTTCAACCAAATACCATGTGATAACCCCAAGACTCTCAGTATCCCAAATCCTGCCCTTTGAACTAAGGCTACTGTGAATCTTGAATGCCTATATCATGATCTTATGAATTATAACAAGTAAATAATTTTATTGCTAAATGAATGCTATGGAGCCATGTTGGTGAACCTATGGCAGGCATGCCAGAGCCTGCTAGAAGGAGCTTCTCCCTTTCTACTCTCCATGCATCTGAGTGTATTTCTTACATAACCCATTCTTCTACTCAGCAGCCCAAATGGGAGAGCTACTTGTCTAGAGTGAGGTAGGGGGCTTACATGTTCTGTGAGGGATGCAGTTTGGTTATTCCATATCTAAGGTTTCTAAATGGTTTGCCATCACTCCTATAGAGTGATGACAAGTGCCATATGCCATCAGAAGATGGAGGGATCATTTTAACCTGAAGATGTTAGGAAAAGCTTCACAAATAAGGTGATATTTGACTTAGACTTTGAAGGATAAGACCCTTTGTATAAGAGAAGATGGTAAAGCAGTGTGAAAATAAATACAATGCTAATTATCACTACCCAGTTTTATGTTTTATTTTTCAATCTCTAACTCATAGTGGTTTTATGAGAACATTTTGTAGAAATAAATCATTTTTTTCTATTATCTCAGCAAAGACTATGATGAGATCAAAGATTACTTAGGCTTGTAGAATTTAAATAAAAAACCCAGACAAGACAGAAAATTATATTACATTGTGAGGAAAGTTTTAGGATAAGGGATGTTATTCTGATGACTTGTACTGAAAAATCCTTCAAATGAAGGCTGGCAGTATTAATTACATGAGAACTTCTACTCAAAATTTTAGAAAATGCCTATTAGCTATTTGTAATTCTGAATAGAACTCAAGAGTACATCTACTATTTTTCAGTTAATTGTAATTACAGGTGTAACATTATCATGCATTTGAGAAATCCAAAAGGAGAGGAATAAGACTCAATCCATTTAAATGCACAATTATAAAGACACACAAATAGATCAGTATGAATGTGTTAAAATAGGTAATGCATCTGTATAATATTTTAAAATGCCAGTAAGACACAGCAAACCAATTTTCAAAAGATCACATTTATGAAAAGCAGTAGAATCACATCTACAAGAGCATCGGATGATTAAAGTTAATGTTTTTCAAATGAAATGGAGTGAAACTAAGGAGTAAAACAACTGCACAACTCTGCTGTTATGCACTAAAAACATGAAAATAAGATGATTACATTTACTTCAGTGCTTTATGAGGACTGATCCTAAGGTATGTAAAGTTCCATGAATTAATTTGTTCCTTGAAGTAAAATCAGAAATATTTTTATATTTAATCCTGAACAAATTTAATTCCAAATTCATAGAAGATCTTAGATGGTTAATTTTCAGCAAATAATGGAAAAAAATAAGAATAAAGGATAATCAAATACAATTGAAATAAAGTACCTGGAGAGGGGGAGGATCCAGGTAGCTTAGAGGATTGAGAGCTAAACTGAGAGGAAGGAGATCCTGGGTTAAAAATCTGGTTTCAGGCTTCCTAACTGTGTGATTCTAGGCAAGTCATTTAACTTCCTTTGCTTAGCTCTTTCCATTCTTCTGCCTTGGAACCAACACATAGTATTGACTTCAAGATGGAAGATAAAGGTATAATAATAGTAATAATAATAATAATAGACCTGTAAAACATACTTTTTCACAGTAAAATATAAGCTACTAGAAAATAGGTATTCATTTTGTTTGTACTTTATATGTACTTAAAACATGCTTGTTTCATAGACTGATTTTTTTCTCATCTTTAGAGGAGCAGACTAGGAGTAATAAGATGATGTTACAAAGAGGCAAATTTAGGTTGAATATCAGGGGGAATTGCTAGCAATAAAAGATATCCAAGAGTACAATGCATTATGTCACAAAATAATAGAGTCCCTTTCATTTAACATGTAGCACAGGTAAGTTGGCCACTTGTCCAGTATATAACAAGAAAGATATTTTGTTATTTTTGTTCAGGTATGGACTGGATTAAGTGACTTCTGAACTCCCTTCTAACAAGGTTTTATTATTCTGCTCCTTAGATTTTGATTGGTTCCCTCATACTGGAATGTGACCCTGTATTTCCTTTATCAACTCATATCTATCACTTTTTTCAAGACTAGTTTGGAAGTCACCTTCTCTATGAAGATTTTCTTTATCCACCACTGCTCATCACTTTATTTTGGGTAATATTAGCACACCTGCATAGAATCATGAGGGAAGTACATTAGCAAAGAATTGTTTATATTCTCTCTCATGCACATCGATATGTGTAAAGTCATTGAGGGGGGCAGTGAATATGTTCTCTAGTTCTTTTCTATTATGTATTTATGAGTGTCTCAAAATTTTGTTGAAATACTGAATGACAAAATTATGCAAGACAAATTTATTTTGTTCTTATTGTGTTTGGTTCATTCTATTTATATTGCCAAACAGAATATATAGAAACAGTAAAACACAATATTGTACTGGTAGCAGCATTATGAAAGGTCCAGATCCTATCTAAGATACTTACTTAATTATGTGACCCTGGGCAATTCAACTAATCTTGATGATTTTTATCTGAAAAATGGGTATAATTATTTCTCTAATGTTTACCTCACAGAGATACTGCAAAGATCAAGTGTGATGATATAGTGTCTTAGAAATCTTAACAGATTTTTAAACTATTAAGATTTTGGGGATACCTTGCAGAAGCAGTAGTCCGTGTGTGTGTGTGTGTGTGTGTGTGTGTGTGTGTGTGTGTGTGTTTTAGTGATAGTGATAGTGGTGGTGATGATAATAATAGCTAATAATTAATAATAATGATCAAATGTTTGAAAGGTGCTTACAAAAAGTATTTCATTTTATACTCTTAAAAACCCTGGGAGGTAGTTGATATTATCTTTATTTTAAAGATAAGTAAAGAGATGCAGAAAGAGGTTAAATGATTTGCCCAGGATAACACAACTATGAGGCCAGATTTTAATATTTGCTTCAGTTTCCTCATCCATAAAATGGGGATACTAATAGCATCCACCTACAAGGGTTGTTGTGAAGGTCGAAAGAAATAATAATCAGTAGGTGCTTGGCACACTGCCTGGTACATTGTAAATACTATTTAAATGTTAGTTATTATTATCATTAATTTTTAAATTCTAGTCAAACTAGGTAGCCACTGATATTTATTAAGCAAGCAAGTAATATAGTGTGACCTATACTTTCAAAGGGTTACTTTGGCAGCTATGTGGACGATTGAATGGATTAAGATTTGAGACATTTGATTTTTTATGGTGACTGAAAGAGTAGTATTTAATAAATGCTTTCTATTTGGCTAACTGATTGATAGAATCTGGGAGAAAACCATTTCTTTACACCAAATGAAAAGAGGGTAGAAAGAAGGAATGGAATTCAGGTGAGAAGCTGGTGCTGGATATAAAAATCTGAGTCATTTTTATAGTGATGATAATGGAATCCTTCTGAATTGATGTGGCAAAAAAAGAGTATAAAGGATGAAGAGATGAGCACTTAGGACAGAGTTTTGGAGGATATCTATAACTGGCAATTGCATAATATAGATGATAATGATTCTGCAAAAAAAAGACTGATAGAGAGTGGTCAGGGGGAGAAAAATAGAGAGGGCAATGCAATGAAAACCAAGGGAAGACAGGATGGGTGACAGGGTTGAATATTGCAAGTTGGTCAAGGATGAGGACTGAGAAAAGAGGATACAATTTACCCATTAGGTTATTATTGGTACCTATAGAAGAAAGAGTTTAAGTTGACAGGCAGAAGACTGAGAAGTGATTGGAAGACTAAAAAGTGATGGTAATCAATGTAAATACATTTTCATAAGAGAATGACAGAGAACTTCTTCCTAGTCTCTACTCTTTGACTGAGGAAGGTTGGGGAGAAGAGTAATGATATCTTGAGGGGATGGCAGGATAGAGTGAGGAAGTTTGGCTATAAGAGGCTATTGATGGCTCTTATAGCTTTGAATTTCTATAAAGCAATAGTTATTAATTTCTAAGATACTATCTTAAATTGTTCTAACTCTGGAATTTAATTTGTCATTTTATGAAAAAATTGAATTCAAGGTTCATCACATCAGGAATAAAAGAATCTACCTACTGCTCTGGATCTGCTTGAAAGCCTTCTGTTCCTATTCGTCCACATTTCAATTGGTGATATTCCAAAAGGCTAAAGAAAAACAGCTTTCTCACTCTGAAACTCATTCATTATCAATCAGAATATATTACGTAAACATTGCACAGCAAATTAGAAAGATTTTAAAGATAGAGGATAGTCCACCTGGCAATAAGACAAGTGGAAAGAAGCCATGAATCTTCATTTTTATCTTTTATTCTTTCTTCAATAGCTCAAACATTTCAGAAAATCCATATCTAGTCATTAGAATATGACTTCATAAATACATTTCTGGAAATGGAAATAAGACATTCTCTGAGGATGTGCAAACAAGGGAAAGTTAGGAAGTCTAGTTAATAAGAATACCATCTGGTCAAATATCTATCAAAAAGCTAGTTCAGAGAAATAGGCACTGAAATGATTCCTCTTTATAACAGTTTTCCAGTTTTTGTGAAACTTTACCTCAGATCCCATTTTCTCATTCACTGGAAGAATCAAAAGATAGGACTTGCTGTCCTGCTAGTGTATTTCCAAACCCAACCCTCTTCCAAGATTCCCAGCTTCCACTGATGACACTACCACTGCATTCACCACTTTGGAATTATCCTTGACTTCTTTCTCAACCCTTATATCCAATCAAATGCCAATCCTTGTCAATCTTACCTTTATAACATTCCTAATATCTCTCCCTTTTTCTTCAGTCTTACAGAGTCTACCCAAGTAGAGGCCATCATCACCATTATCTAGGTTAAAATTTAGTCTTCAAATCTGTCTCTCTGCCTGTAGGCTCTTTTCTCTCCAATAAAGTGCTTCACACAGATGTCAAAGAGAAATTATTAAAACACATAACTCAGCATTTCAATTCACTAATCATAAATCTTCAGTGGCTATGTTTATTCTAGTCAATCAGGGTATTTGGTATTTCATATGCTGCCTCCCAAATGGTAGGAGTATTATTAATGTGTCAAATATATACCCTTCTCACATTATAGTCTAAGTCTTTATTTTCACTCAAAGGTAGCAGGAGTTACTCCCTAAGTAAACATCCCAGATGTCTCTAGTGCCTGGGTTAATATTGTGTATTCCTCTTCTCTTCAAAATGCTTTAAATGTATAAAATGGAATATAAAGGAAACCCATTATAGGCATAGCTCTTTTTTTCATAAATTTAAAGTTTGTGATACCCATGCAATAGACTGTGTGGAGGAAGTCTATCAGTGTCATTTCCCCACTGCCCTGTGCTCATATTGTGTATATTTTCATAATTCTCATACTTTGGAGATTTTAGTTATTATAATATTTGTAATGGTGATCTGTGATCAGTGTTATTTGATGTTACTTTTGTAATTGTTTTGGGGCTCCATAAACCAAATCCACATAAGACAGCACACTTAATGGATAGATATTTTATGTGTTCTCATTGCTCTACCAACTGACTTTTCCTTGTTTCTCCATGGCTCCCTGGATCTTCCTATTCCCTGAGACTCAGCAATATTGAAATTAAGCTAATTAGCAACCCTACATTAGCCTCCAAACATTCAAGGCAAAGGGTTAATGATATGACAAATCTTCATTGTTGTATTCTTTCAAGAGTCTGCCAAAGTCACCCCAAATTTAGTAACCACTACCCTGATCAATCAACAGTCATCAAAACCAAGGCAACAGTCTTTACCAGAAAAAAACATTATGACTAAATGAAGGCTCAGATGATTGCCAGCTTTTTTTAAGCAATAAAGTATTTTTAAGTTAAGGTATGAAAAAATGTTGATATAATACTATTGTACACTTAATAGATTATAGTATAGCATAAACAACTTTTATATGCACTGGAAAACCAAAAAATCATGGGGTTTGCTTACTTATGAATATGCACTTTATTGTGGTGGTCTGGAATTGAACTTGCAATATCTCCAAGCTATGCTTATATATTGAAATAGTTATCAAAATATGAGAAATAAACCAAG
This sequence comes from Monodelphis domestica, assembly GCF_027887165.1. Lineage (NCBI taxonomy): Eukaryota > Metazoa > Chordata > Mammalia > Didelphimorphia > Didelphidae > Monodelphis > Monodelphis domestica. Next base: position 104,736,681 of record NC_077232.1, read on the forward strand.
TTCACAGATCTTAGGTTAATCCTTGCTTTAATAATCAGTATAGTTCTATTGAAATTCCTTCTTTTTTTGCATTTATCTATTTGAGTTATGATATCCCTAGTAAAATGTAAGCTCCTTAAGGATAGGGAAAATTTCCTTTTTGTTTTTGTATTCATGGTGCCTTGCATACAGCTCAATATATGTCAAAGTGGACTGAACTTAATTTCTCTTCAGTTTTACAAATATCACAACTCACATCCATTTCTTCTCAAGCAGAGGCTTCCTTGGCTCATACAATCTCTCTGAACAAGGTGGATAAGATAAAGGTGTTCAACTCTACTGTTGCTTTCACTACCAAATGTCTCTAATTCCATGAAACTGGATGGAAAATATGCTATTTTGAGCATACTTTTTCTAAGACAACCATGGATTGTTAACATCATGAAATAGACATAAATCATTTGATAACACACTAAAGTATATAGTTTCAAAGAAATAATTTTATGATACTTTAAATCAAATCTTTTTCACTTATGGTATTATTCTTATTAATTATTTTATTTAAAAATATTCTTTGCTAATGTAATGACATGTTATATAAATCTATGTATAAAATATATTGTCAACAAACAATTTGGAAGTAAAATGTGTCAGATGCTGCACAAAGACCTGAAGTCACAAATGAAAACAAAGGCAGACCTTTCCTTGAAGAAGTTTACAATCTAATGTGAAAAGTCAACATATGCAAAGAAACTGAAAATGAGTTGGGGTTTGGAAGGGAGGGAAAAGAGAAAATATCTGATAAAGACATGATAAAAATGTGCAAAGAAGTCAAAAAGTATCATAGTAGATGTGAAATGTGGAGAAAACTGCGTTGGTAATCATTCTGCAGCCCATGGTTCTTCCCTCTGGTCAGAGGGTCTAGCAAAGGGGCAGAAGGTAATAAATAATAATGTGAATATCAAAGCTGACCCAATCTTGATGGATAGTGAAATGTTTCAAAGATCCTGGAGAAGGAAGGCATGATGGAATTGTCTAAAGAAGTTCGAAGGGCAATGTACATGTAACTTAAAAAATATTATGGCTTGTTATTTAATTAAAAAAATAACACTTAATCTGGAATGGATGGTAGAGATTATTTAGCTTAAGTACATAGTTTTACAGATAAATAAGAGTAAGTTATTTACAATGGTTCTTTGATTCTAATCTAGTTTCTCTTCCATTTCTCTGTGGTATCTGAGTTGTTCCATTTGAAAGTAAGTTTTCCTTCCTTAACTATTGGAGGTTTAAATGCGACTATGACAAAGGACATAAGTGCACTAATTTCTTAATTAACAAATTAGACTTGATGAAATATACAGTCATTCTTGCCACCCAGCAACTTTAGTCTCATGGACTGGCAATCTCACTTGGTCAATGAGTAGAAGATTGCCCAATTCATGCTTTTGAGAAATATCATTCTTCTCTCAAACACTGGGCTTATGATCTATGCTCTCCAAAATGAGAATAGTGAAACTTTAATATCCATTAATTCCCACTATCTGCTGGCAAAGGATCCTGCATATGTCAGGTATAGAGGAAGATTGTATGACTTTTTTAGTTCAAGCATTCTTTCCTTACTGCTTCTTTATATTTCCTTATTTTATCGTTATGGTTTCATGCACCTTAAAAGCGTTGTAACTAACATTTTCAGGTACAACTCCTCCATTAATAACTTTTAAGGTCCAAAGAAGTGGAATGTCTAGCTATAAGTCATGAAGATAAAGTATGAATTTGACTTAGGTCTTCTGACTCCAAATTCTAAACTTTTTTACCTAATCATGCTTCTTCCTTTAAAAATTAGTCATTCTAGGGGCAGATGGGTGGTTAGTGGATTGAAAGACAGGACTAGAGATCCTGGGTTCAAAACTGGCCTCAGACATTTCCTGGCTGTGTGACTTTGGGCAAGTCACTTAATCCCCATTGACTCTCCTTACCACTCTTCTGCCTTGGAACCAATGCTTAGTACTGATTCTAAGACAGAAGGTAAGGGTTTTAAAAAATAAACTAAATAAATAAAAATTAGTAATTCTGACAGGGACCTTAGAGGTACAAACTCTTTTAAATGAAAAGGATAGGTGAAAAAGAACTTGTGAAGATGAAAATTTTATTCTTATTTAGCATAGGAGGAAAAGGAAACAACGCTATAGTATTTTAAAAATCTCACTTTGTATGAGAGCCATTAAGTGAACAAAAATATATTTATCTCCTGAAAGGAAACCAGTCAAAGAATACTTAAAGGAAGGAAAGAGTGGAAAAACAGAAGAAATGCATTGTTTCTAAGACTGATGGACATTACCTATGGAATACCTGGTTTTGAATAGTGGGAATTTAGTGATTGAAAAAATCACTATATGATAACAGAAAAGAACTTTTAAATTAAAGCCTATTTTTTAAGTGGTGAATGGGTATATGTATGGTAATCTTTTGACATTACTAATTCAATCTGGGGGGATGCTAGAATTAGGTGATTTTCATGATAATGAAGAAATGGGATACCAATGGGGTGGATATTGAACCATAGTCATTCTGGTCTTTTGTAAGTGAAATATAAAAGGAAAGAATAGTAATCAAAGTTTAATCAAGGACTATGGGATTGGAATAGGCAGCCAACATGGATTAGCTGGGGAGACCTTTGGGAAAAGAATAGAATCAAGTTGTTTCTGATAAAAGAGAAAGTAAAGATCTAATATTGACTTTAGAAAACAATACAAGAGAATTTGATGTAGGAAAGGAAAATAATCATAATATGCCTGAATGTAAACTTGGCACAAATGACCATTTGTTTAGGACTTCATACACAATACCAAACACCTGAATGAAAGACAGAGCATAGTTGATGAGAAAAGGAATGAAGAGAGCTCCAGGTTCTTTTTTGTTCCTCATACTCCTGGTTTCAAGAGAGGAGATGGACAATACCAACTTTATTTCAGGTTGTTGAAAGGAGAAAAAAAAATCTCTGGAAAAAGCCAACTTGAGAAGAGATGGCAATCTACATTATGTCCTTATTCCCTCTTTGATAGATTTGAGGAATTCCCCACTTGGATGAGATGTAGGATTATATTTTGATTGAACTGAGTTACCTCATTCCTAATGAGAAAACTTTTTCTTTATGTATTATCTAGTGTATTTCCTCACATGTGTATTTTCTCTGATTTCTGTTTTGCTATCAGTTTATATAAATGGGTTTCTTTGCAATTTGCTCTGTGATTCATTATGGAACTAGAATTTGGTGAGAAGGAAGTCAAGCCTTAGGTATTAACCTTTGAGTCTCCATTTCCCCTTTAATGAATAGCAATCAGGAATTTAACTTGCAACTGGAAATCATATTCCCTTGACTGAAAATCCTGAAAGGAGAAGATATAATTCTAGGCCAGTATTCCTTCTCTCTATAAAGATAAGGGTTATAGAAAGCCTCTGACCTCCTAACTTCTACTATTCTCCTTCCTGGAAAGAATAAAAAAAATTCCCTTGCAAAAGAATGGGAGGAGAAGATTAGAAATATATCTATTCCTGCCTTCCTATAAATTTCACATAGGGCATGTCCCTAATTCTTGCTACATATAGGGGACACCTACATCCTTCATGAGTTTAAGTTTTAGTAGATTGAACTCATATAAAATGGAAGACAATGCATCAAAATAAGAAGCTGGAAGAAAATGTTTATTGCCCTTAGAAAGAATAAGAAAAGGGAGAATTTGTAACCATGAATTCAGAAAGGCAACAGGGCATATGTGTACTGTTAAGAAAGACAAGTGGGAAAAACACTATGTTTAAAGGTATTATATATAATATCATATAACAATTTTATTTATATTTAGGCATCAAACTTTAAAGTGACTAAAGGCTGATGAGAAAAAATTGAAATAAAAAACTTTGATAGAAAAATCCCTTTGAGATTCCTCATGCCAACTCTTAAACTCTTATAGAAATTTAAACCAGAAGGAAATACCATCTGAATAGAATTTTGAAAACTACATTTTATTGTCCTATGATGATTTTTTTAAATGAAAATGAGTGTGTTAATTTTTCATTATCAAATTTTATAATATTTAATCATGTGGTAGAGCAAATAAAGAATAAATAAAAGATTTAGAAAGGCAAAAATATTAAATGCTATCTCTATAAGACCAATCATAAAAATCATTAATGGTGAACATGGTGCACAACCAGAACACTGACACATTTTCATGAAGACAAATAGAAAAGTTGTTCTTGAAACAAATACCACTAATACTTTTATTGGAAGCCTTATTAATAAAATTCCAGTAAGGCAAAGAGGCCCCTAGTTATCATTATTATAGGCTATGCTACTGAATATTATCTATAGCCATAAACAAGATAAAAGTTAGCAAAAACAATGGGCAACTGAAATAAATCTATAAGATCATTTGTATGAGACATATTCATCAGAGGGTATGAAAATAAAATTTTAGAAGAAGAAATCCAAGCTATTTAACATCTCCTAAAATATTCAAAATCACTAATAATAAGGGAAGTGTACGTTAAAATATCCATGCCATGGGCAGCCAGGGGGCACAGTGAATACAGTATCTGGCACAGAATCAGAAAGACTTTAAAATTGGCCTTAGACATTTACTGGCTGTGTGAAACTGGACAAATTACTTAGCCCCATAGCCTCAGTTTCATCATCTGTAAAATGAACTATGGAAGGAAATGGCAAAGTACACCAATATCTTTGCAAAGAAAACTTCTAATGGGGGTCACAAAAAAACCAGACATGAATGAAAAACTGAATAATAACAAAAGTATAAAAGGTATGATGCTCTCTTAGAAAGATAAATAGATTTATTCAATACTAGTGTGCCATCACTTGGTCTATTATAGAAAAAAAGAATTATGTGTGAAAACTTAATATACTTTTATACTCTTTATTCAGTAATATCTCTAAAAGAACATTAATGACAGAAAGGTGCCAAACAACAGTACTGGCACAAAGTAGAAATGCAGTATGTATCATGTACTGAATAAAGAGAGGGAAAAACCTGAATGCAATGGGATATTATGGGGACTGTGGAAATTAACATGTAAAGAAACACAGGAAGCATCTTCTGAAGTAAAGAAGAGGGGGAAAATGAATCAAAATCAGTTTATCAGTAAGCATTTACTAAGCACTTATCATATGCCAGGACGATGCTAATCATTGAGAATATAAAGAAAGATAAACACAAGTTGCCTCCTCTCATCTTATGGGGGAGATAACATAAACCCTGGAACATAAACACAGAAGGTACCTACATAGTCCATGGTAGATAATAATATAAATGAAGCAATAAAATGACAAATCAATGGACAATTTTTTTTCTATATTACCAAAGTTAGAACTCATATAGCTTTATTTCTGTTAAGAAAAAAATAAAGCACCGAAACTAAAAGTTATATGTATTTGTATTAATCACTGTATTTAGAAGTCTTGTTTAGCTGGTTTTGAGTGTGTGTGAGTGTGAGTGTGTGTGAGTGTGAGTGTGAGTGTGTGTGAGTGTGAGTGTGTGTGAGTGTGAGTGTGAGTGAGTGTGTGTGAGTGTGAGTGTGAGTGTGTGTGTGTGTGTGTGTGTGTGTGTGTGTGTGTAAGTACTCCAGAGAAGGGTTGTTTATTATTAGGAAGTGAATGATGTGTCAAAATGAAATGTCAGTAAAAAATGTAAAAATTCTTGTCAAAACAAATTTGTTTTTTTTTCTGAGTAGTTTGTATTTATTTTTACTTTTGTTATAATGGGTAAAAAGGTCTCTGGCTTATATTTTACAATATGTAGAGAATAAGTAGAATATTTTGGACGAGGAATCAGGAAGAACTGAGTTCAAATCTATCCTCAAATACTTACCTGATCACTTTGAGTTTGAATCATGGTTTTATTGCTTATCCTGAGATAGCTGATGAAAGTTCAATGTACCATGCTGTGTGGACATGGCTATAGTAATTTTCTGCTTGAAAGTGATTATTGTGTTCTCCTTGCACAGTGATTATGGTATTAGTGGAAGAAGAGGGAGGCAGAAAGTGTTGAAAGAAAGACACTGGAAATATGATGATAAAAATTGCACAAGTGGACAGATAAAGTCTTCTGACTGATGTGATAATTATTGGAATTCATTTGTAAGCCTAGTAGACATAGACACGTGCAGTTGTGCATTTACCACAACTCTAGTTTAATTGAAACTTTATTCTCTTGGAAATTCTAAAGAATGTACATTTTATCAGATGTTCTTAATATGGAGTCTCTAATTTAGAAAAAATGATAACTGGATTTTAACATAATTGCTCTCTTTTGCTATCCTAATTTACCTTTACAATTAAAAACACAATTCTTAGAAAGGGACAATCATTTTCACTAGAATTCTAAAGAGATCAATGACATGAAAAAGGTGAAAAATCCCTGGGATGTCATGCTAAGTACCATTTAATTACTTGTCTTAATCCTTAATGTTTTTTCTGTGTTCTCTCCTCAATTAGAGTTCAGTAGAATTATACTTAGGAGGGACCTTGTAGTCTAATTTTATCTAACCACTGTGCAGATGAAGAAACTGATGTTAGAAAGCTAGAATTCTTTGCTCAAGTTTACATATGTATGCTAGCAAGTCGAAGAGCTAGGATTCCTAATCCTAAATTCCAATCCCGAAAGTCTTCTAGATTATACATTTTTCCAATTTCTCAATATTTTGGGATTATGATTTACTTTGGTATCTCCTTCAATATTGAGGAAAGTATGGGATATTCAAGTGCATAATATAAACTTGTCAATTTAGTAGCAAGCCAAGGAAATATATTATATCTTCAAAACCCATAATTTAAAGTTAATTTTCTATGCAGTTGAGACATCTAAGTGAGTTTGGAGTAAAGGGAAGATGGATTTCTGGCATGTTTTATACAATGATTATAATAAATGTGTATTTTAAATGTTTATAAATCTTACATGTATAATACTATATAATTATAGCTATTTTTTGTCTTTTTCCATGATTGCATTGGTGAGGAAATTATCCTCTACTTTATTTCTGAAATTATTCTTTAATTTTCTCATATTAAAGAGTTGTTTGGGGTACAAGAACCTGTGACTTGCCTGGGGTCATACAGATAGTATATGCCAGAGACAGGAAGTAAACTCAGGTTTTCATGTTTTTTTTGACCTTTCTTTTTTTCCATTGGAATTAATTTATTTAGTCAATTTGAGAGTATTATTCCTTGGTTACAAAAATCACATTATTTCCCTTCCTCCCCTCCACCCACTCTTCCTGCAGCCAACATACAATTTCATTGGATATTACTTGTGTCCTTGATCAGAACCTATTTCCATGTTGATGTTTACACTAGGAAGTGCATTTAGGGTCTACATCCCCAGCCATATCCCTTCCACCCATGTATTCAATCAGTTGTTTTTCTTCAGTGTCTTTACTCCCACAGCGTTTCCTCTGGATGTGGATAGTGTTTTTTCTCCTAGGTTCCTCCAAGTTGTTCAGGGTCACTGCATTGCCTCTTCAGCTTTTCATGAATTAAAGAAAAGCTTCCAATCATCTACATCACATTTAGAAACTTTAGATATACAAAATTATGTGGGCCATTGAGATAAAGCCTGCAAATCCATATATGCCAGTTTGTAATCCATTTATCAGTTGATTCCAAGTTTTGGAAGGCAGTGAGTATATTGTCCTATGTGGAACATTACAAAGCTACAGTACTCATAGAGGAGATTACCAGGTCGGTGTCATGATTAGGGCTAATCAAGAGGGATATAAAATAATAATATTAATAATAATAATAGCTAAAATAATATTCTAAACTGACTAATTAAATAAAAATTTCAAAAAATAGCTAGCTTTTTTATGGTGCCTACTCTGTGCCACTAGTGTGCTAAGCATGAAACAAATATCTAATTTCATTGTATCCACAACCCTGAGAAGTAGTTTCTATTATATCTATTTTACATTTGAAGAAACTGAGATCATCAGAGGTTGAGTGGCTTGCCCAAAGTCTCAGAGCAAATACTTTGAATTCAATTTCCACTTGAATTCAGGTCTTTTACCTTCCAGATGCCAGGCTCATCTATATATCTGCTTGGCCAACTATTATATAGAACAAACAAGTTCTTATGAAAGGAATAGAAAGCCAGAGATGAATCACGATATTAACACTGTAAACTGTAAGTTGAACCAAAGTCCAAATTGAAAGCAAAGAGACAGGAAATCTAAGGTCCAAGTGTGTTTAGCCTGCAGAAAATCTGGGACCAGAACTAGGAAGTCAAAAGAAGATGAGAATTGGGAGACACCATAAGGGACAGTGGCTGGATGGAGGCACCTGTTACATCAAAATAAGAATTTGCTTTCTTGAAAGATCAGCCTCATTCATTTCACCTATTTAGCAAAATTCAGTGTACTTATGGATTTATAAGAGAAAGTATAGGAGGAACAACACCAGCCTGAGAATTAGATCATTAATTCCGTGTCTTACCTTGGACAAACCTCTTCCCTGTTCTTTGCCTTTTTTCCTACATATCATATGTGGAAGGTCATGGTGGATTAGATGTTTTCTAAAACTCTTGCCCAGATCTACTATTTTGTGACTCTGATTCCTGATATTTGATCATGTAATATGTGGCTATTTAAAATGCTTAAAGAGTGGACTTCTCTACTAGCAGCAATGCAATGATCCAGACAATTCTGAGGGACTTATGAGAAAGATGCTATCCATATCCAGAGAAAGAACTGTGGGAGTAGAAACACTGAAGAAAAACAACTCCTTGATCACATAGTTCAATGGACTATGATTGGGGATGTAGACTCTGAACAACCCTAATGTAAATAATAATATGGAAATAAGTCTTGATCAATGACACATGTAAAACCTAGTGGAATTATGTGTTGGCTATGAGAGAGGAGTGAGAGGGGAGGGAAAGAACATGAATCATGTAACAATGGACATTTTTTTCTTAATTAATTAATTAAATAAAAAAATTTTAAATGTTTATAAACATGTGTTTACTACTACATCATTTTATTAGATTCATTCTCCTCTCTGTTTCTGATTCTTATTAATATTGATTGCTACCATGACTCAGATTCCTTCCCATCCTGGAACTTCCCCCAGTACCTTAGGTCTTCTCATTCTGGAACATATTTTCCCTTTTTCAATTCCTCTTTTCTATTTGTAAATAAGTTCTGTTGTTGTTATAGTTGTTTTTCACTGGAGTCCAAACCTCGGTGTTTTAGTGTTTCCTTGGCTTCTCCAGCTCATTTTAAAGATGAGGAACTGAGGGAAACAGGGTTAAGTGACTTGTTCAGGGTCACACAGCTAGTAATTATCTGAGGCCAAATTTGAATTCATGCAGCTGTTTTCCTTATTTTAACTCTAGTGCTTTATCTATTATGCCTCCTAACTGCCTAATAAGTTCTAGGGGGCTCCAGTTTGGGTATGGACCCAGGTTAACCATTTTCATTTCTCTCTCTCTGCTGAGCTGCTGATTGCCTCAGATTTCACAATCAGGTGTGCTCACTTTACCACTTTTCAGGTATTTGTCTCACCCTCCCTATAACTTTTCAGTTCCTTTACATATACCTCTTCCATTAGAATGTAAGCTCCTTAAAGACAAGAATTGCCTTATATTTTATTTCTATTTGCATCATCATAATTTAGCACAGTGCCTTGTACTTAGTAAGCACTTAAATTCTTGTATTTTTAAATTTTTTATGTATATATTTTTAAGTACATGACTATCTTGTCCAATGATTCTCATATACTCTTATTCATTTATAAATGGTTAAAGAAATGCAAATCAAAAGAATTTAAAGTTTCTATCTCATATCCATCAGATTGAAAAAAAGTGACCAAAAAAAAGGAAAATGATAGTTGTTGGAGGGACTGCAGATTACTTCATTTTGTGGTGGCAAAGAATTGCTGAACAAATTATTCCACATGAATATAAAAGAACATTATTATGTTATAAAAATGATTAAAAGGTTTCAGAGAAACCTTGGAAAACTTACATGAAGTAACACACCATGAAATAAGCAGAACCAGAACAATGGCATATAATAACAATATTTTCAAAGGACAAAAAAAAAACCCTTTACATACTTAAGAGATTTTACTCAATGGAATGGTCAACCATGATTACAGAGGCTTAACGGTGAATCATTTTCTGATAGAGAAATGACAAACTCCAGTTGTTGACTTAAGAACATATTCTTTGGACATGATCAATTTTGGATTTTGTTTTGCTTGACTATATTTATTAGTTAAAATTATTTTTTTCTTTTTTTCTTTCCATTGGGGAAGAGATGAGAAGGAGAAAAACAAACTGATTTTTCATGTGAAAAAATACAGTTTAAAAATGGTCCAATCCTTAAGGATTTCAACAAATGAAACTTTTCAATGCTTTAAAACTTCATACTTTGATTAAGTTATGCTTTTATCAGATGCTTGGTTTCTCATCCTTTTAATCACTTATCAATCTTCCTCTGTAAATGGACTCAGATTTTAATAGCTTTCCCTTTCCTCTTGTAGATTGTTTATTAACATAATGTTAATTCCAAATAAACATTCCTATTACACTTTATACATAAAATTTCATGTCTGCAGAAAATCATTGTTTTGAATTTTGCCTATTCTTCATATATATGTAATCTATTAAAATATTACAAGATTAACTTCCATACCTGTTACCTGATAGTTCTCATACATTAATTCATCCATCATTAAAAATAGTTCATTTACATTTCAAAAACCTTATCAGTATTAATGATATTATTCATTCTAATTATTCTTGTATATCTGATTAAGAAAAAAATCTATTTGAAAGCATCTGTTAAATTCAAATTTGTTGCACATGAAAGAGCAGAACTTGATTTACATGATCTCTGGTTCATTTTAGAATGTATAGAATAATAATTTACCTAAGTTTAGAATCTCATCAAAGGCGACTGAGAATATAGGAGAATTGCATTATCTCTGCCTCTAAGATTCATTATAACATGTAGATTCTAAGGGTATCTAAAGGGCATAAACATTTTAGAATTCTCTATGTAATCAGTCAGCCCCTGCTTATACACAGTGAGAAAAACATCATACTTTTGAAAAATATATGTCTGCTATTTACACAAGGCTGCAAATACAGAGTATGGTCCTAAGCATCTTGAGACAGGATTAGCAAGTTTGCTTATGCAAAATATAGTTTTATCTGAAAGAAGACAGGAATAGAAATTACCAGATATACCTTGATGGAACTAATGGAAAGGAATCAATTGGCAGTGTAGTATAGGGCACTTGGCTTCTCTTTAAGAGAGTAATTAGCATTTGCTAAATATCTACTGTGTTTTTGAATACCTGGGCAGGTAGGTGGTTCAGTGGATAGAATGCTAGGCTTGAATTGATGAAGATTAGCTTCCTGAATTGAATGAGAATTGAATGAGAGAGGTATTGGGAGCAGATATTGGGAGTAGATATTGACACTCATGAGGAAGAACTCCATTATATTTATAGCTGTCTTAAAATGGAGGGAGCTACTTTATTTTATTTATTATTTATTTTGAGATGAATTCCTTGAAAATGGAAATTTTCAACCTTTTAAACTAAAACTTGGATAGAATTTTATACAAGAAAGTCTTGCTTTGTGTATTAGGTGGACTAGGTAGTTTTATAGTCTCCTTCAATTCATATTCCATGATTCTGTGGTTTGCAGTATTCCCAATTTATAAAATATTTCAGATGACTCTGGAATGGCCCCTTTCAGAAGGTTGGATGTTTGGATCAAGAATAAACTTCCACTTTTCCCTTTATCTGGTCAGCTTCCTTAACTGTAAAATTGTTATCTTGTCTTCTGCTCTTCTCTGTCTACTTCTTAAGGAATTGTGAAAATAAACTAGTAGTGAGAAAACACATGTTTTGAGCCACTTAGAAGAATACTATTTTGGAACCAATAGCAGTGAAAGATTAAGCATGTTTTAACTGACAGAAAACTTGTGTGGATTCCCATTCATTCACTCAACACAACTCTACTGAACACTTGCTATGTATGTTACATTGTCACTAGTGTTGTAAAGAATACAAAGACATATAAAGCAAAACTGACCATCTTCAAAATTAAGGTACTGTAATTGGAAGGGACCTTAGAGATACTTTAATCCATTTTATTCATTTTGCAAAAGAAAAACATGCCTAGAGGGAAAAAAGAAGTTGTACCAAGAAGCCAGCTGCAGATAGTAGTTGGATAAAGGTCTTCTGTAGCTACATTGAGAGTTCTTTCCAGATGACTGAAATATTCTTGGTGATGTTACATAGTTCTAGATCATTTTATACTTTTCTGATAATTGTCTCTATTGCCTACTTCTTCCTTGTCCTATACTTTAAATGTCACCATTCCTCTACAATTCATTTTTTTTGTCATCTCTCTTTAAAGTTTTTTCTCATGGCTTCAGACATAATTATGTTCATGACTCTCGTTTGCATGTTATGAACTAGAGTAAATGAATAGCAATAAAAAGTGAGTAATAGGGCAGCTAGGTGGTACAATGGATAGTGCTGGAACAGTAGATTTATCTTCCTGAGTTCAAATATGGTTATAGACACTTAAAACCATTTACTTTAGTGTCCTTATCTATAAACAAATTAGAGAAGGAAATGGAAAAACACTCCAAGATCTTTATCAAGAAAACACCAAATAGGGTCATGAAGAATCAGATACAACTGTGAGAACTGAACAAAATAAGCTAAACAAAAATACAAAAAGAAATAGGTAAGAGAAATTTATTTTTATCCCACTTCAAATGTGATGTCTCCTGAAGCTAATATCTCAAAATATTTTATATCTTTTTCCCCCTCTCTCTGTTTATGCCTGGATTTTCACTACTCCATGTTACTTCTGCCTTTCTTCTCTATGAGGATCTCTTTTTCACTATAATTTTGTATATTTATCTTTAATTTCCCATGTTCTTTTGTTTATTCAATTTTTTCTTTCTCCATGCCTATTCTACCCCCTTCCTTTCCTCATTTCTACCCCTTGATCAAAGAAAAATATCCTATTATGATAAAATTATTGCTATCACCATTTTATAGATTCTTCATGCCTATTCTTTCCTATGAATTCCTATGAATGAATTAATCCTTTTTCTCCCTCCTCTGTGTCTGGGTGGCTCCTATATAGATAAAATGCCCCACTTCTTCCTGACTCTCCAAATCATACTGATTTAGGACCAATTTACTCCTTAGGTTGGCATTTAAAATCCTGCCTGATATGATCTCCATCTACTTTCCAGGGTTATTCCTGGTCCTTCTATATATGAATTGATTAATTATGTCAGGCTTGTCTATTTGCTATTTTTCTCAAAATCTTTATTCATTTCTACTTTGGTTTATGCTTTTCCTAACTTATGGTGACATCTTCTTCTACCCACCCAACTATATACCACACCATAGTCAATGCTTCTAAGGTCTAACTCAATTTTATCTGTCCTAGTTTTTCTGTTGATAGTATAATATAATTTATAGAGCATTGTGATTGTGTTGGATAAAAAGCAGCTCATGTTATAGACTTAGCTTCCTATTAAATCACTCTTTCTCCTGCATCTTGCTTTCTTGTTCTGAAGGAACACCTGCAACACCTGCAACACCTTAATGGAGTGATGCTACAGTCTATTTGGGACTAGTACTATACATATTGTAGACGAAAAGAGATGTGAACAATGAGCCTAATTATACCACGTGGATAGTCTTATAATACTGGTGTCAGAGTAAGAAGTGAATTGTTGCTTTTATTTCTCTGACAAACACACAGTTCTCTGGACCCAAAGTGAGTAGGAGATGTACTTCAAGTTCTTAGAATCAGTGGGAGGAGAAAAGGAAAACAAACAAGACTCAAATGCTCTGAAAGCTGAAGAACCCATTAAGGCTTCAGAGTTGTATTTTGAGTATGTATTTCTGTCCAATAGAACTGCAAATAAAAGGAAAATGCATGAAAGAAAGGATTAAATAAAACTATGAGATATATAGGTTAGAGGAACACAGGGGAGAAAATTAATGGAAAGGAAAGAACAGAAAAGAACATAGAAAAATAGAAAAGAAAAAATTAGCTCTTCAAATTATTTTAATTTTCTTATTTTATGTACATTAATTATGTTAGGCTTCAGTCCTAGAAATGGTTTGAATCTTTCTAAGCTCATTCATTTTTGCTTTATGGCAAGATTGATTAAAAAAGTAAAAATACTAGTAATTAAAATAAAAGTAAAGTTTGTTTTTTTTAAAGCTAGTATGGGGGGGAACTGTGGAATATAATATGAATATGACTAGATTTGTTGTCAGAAACTAGTAGTCCAATTATCTAAAAGTGTAGGTTTCGTTTTAATGAATCCCAAAAGGAAAAAAAAAAAGCTTGTGTCTAGAAGTCAGTAGCAGATAATATTTGGACATAGATGTCTTGTGTATATAACCAGAATGCTGGGGCAGCTAGGTTACGCGATTGATAGAACACTTGGCTTGGAATCAGAAAGCTCATCTTCATGAGATTAAATCTCACCTTAGACACTTAATAGCTGTGTAACCTCAGACAAGTCACTGTTTCCTGTATGCCTCAGTTCCCATCCATAAAATGAGCTGGAGAGGGAACTGACTCCAGTAATTTTGCCAAGAAAACTCCCCCAAAAGAGAGCTAGATGCACGTGAAAAGGACTGAAATATGACAATCTATATTGAGTACTTTCCAGATTATTGCAGCTTTCTTTGTGATATTACAAAGTTCTAGTTCTTTTTCTACCTCTCTGGTGATGGCTTATATCTATTTCTGATTCTTTTTTTTATTGTCTTGTATTTTAAATCTCCACATCCCTTAGCAATTCCAACAAACTGGGTAATCTCAATCAACCCGAATTACTCATTGCATCATGTTTTTATAAAACTCAAAAATAGAGAAAATGTTTTACAAGTCTTAAAGGGCTATATAAATGTTTGTCATCATCATCATCACCACCAACACCAACACCACCATCATCACCATCATCCTTCTCCAAACTATTTTGTATGGCATTAGGTAGTATCAAAATCAAAGTGTTTGGAATACTATAAAACTGTCTAAATATGAGCTTTCATCATCTTGAGAGCATTTGTCTAGAGCACAAAAGAAATGATAATGATAAATTCATGTTTTTTTTTCCTAATTAAATCTTTAACTTGGTAAAGGAAGAAAAATATTTTTGTATTCTTGGAAGTCAATTGGTGGCAAGTATCAGTTCTAAAGACAAAGAAACAATACCAGTAATCTCAAATGTTACAGGATATCTCAATATTATAATTTAGGGTTTTTAGTGGGATGGTAAGATAAGGGGAAAAACCCACAAAAATTCTAGCACCCACATAATTTGAATGATATGTTTTAAGGATAAGAAATGAGGTACAGTCGTTGGATAATATAGTTTGCCTAATAACAGGAGACTAGAAGTGAAACATTTTGGAGGGTAAGACACAAAATTAGCTTACAGAACATATGTGAGGGACTGGATTTGTCAGAATGCTTCTCAGTTGGATTTTTAATACAAAAGGGTCTTGGAGGGTAAACTGTAGATATTAATACGGAGTTTCTGCTCACAGAAGTGAAAGGTTCTAAGCATTAAACCTGAATTCAATAGAAGGGAAAGTTTTTTGTTTGTGTTTCTTTTTAAAAGTTCTCCTGTTTCCTCTTACCCCATATAGCAATTTAAGGAAGAAATATAGTAAATTTTCATATAGAAATACAACAACAAGGAGATGGGTCAAGTGGACAAACCAAAAATAATTTTAATAAGGAATCCAAATTCTGTCTCTATATAATTTCCCATCTTGGGTCCTTCCCTTCCCCTTAAATATCAACCTTTGCCCCACAACTTGCCCTTTACTGGATCCTCAACTTTCAGTACTGTGAAAGAGGCTGTGAAAAACATGGGGCTTTTAGAGAAGCTGTGACATCAAAAGATGAGAGAAGACTGGGAAAAGAAATTACAACTGAGTGAAGCTGACTCTTGAAACAGATTGTCATGCAGGGCTACCTCTAAAAGGTAAATTTGACTGTCTGCTTCCAAGAATGTTCTCTTATAATTCCTTATTTTCTTCCTTCACTTTGTTCTACTGCCTCTAATTTCACCAATATATCTGGATAATGGTGGTGATGGTAGAGAAAGGGCAATAAAATGCTATAGGGCATTAGTTATTCAGACATAAGTTTGAATTGGTTAAATCAGCTGGATTTCATTCAAATATCTAAGAAAATAAGAAGGAAGCCATGGGAGTCAGAAGAAATTTGAATAATGTTCCTTTTTAAAAAATCATTTAAATCTTTACCTTCCATCTTAGATTCAGTACTGTATATTTGTTCCAATCCAGAAGAGTATTAAGGACCAGGCAACTGTGGTTATGTGACTTGCTCAGAATTAAATAGCTAGGAAGAATCTTGAGACTATATTTTGAACCCAGGATCTCCCAATCTCTAGACTTTGCTCTGAATCCACTAATCCATCTAGTTTTTCCTAATACTCTTGTTATAGATGTGTTTATAGATTTAAACATTTATATGCCCAAATATATGATAGTGATACAGATATAGAAAGTTATTATTATTGTTCTATGGTATATATTTATGTGTATGTATATATCCATACGAATGCATATAGACATGTATATATACATACCCATATGTATATGTGTATGTCTACATGTATCTATGTATATGCACACATATTCACATACACATTTATTTATATATCTCTGGATTTGTGATTTTATTAGTATAACCAGCTCCTGGTAAATGATTTATATCAATGGCTCTTTTATTGAAATTTATAATCTTAGAGACTTTTCTAGGGGTACTAAATGGTTAAGTGATTTATCTAGTCAGACCAATAATTATTAGTAAAAATAATTATATTATATATGAATAGTAAATAGAAATATCCAATGAGTTAAACAAATCTTGGTAATATTTAAGAACTTTCACTATAATCTTACTTTAGTACTTCTTCATGTAACCTTTGGTTTTTGACAGATATAACAACAGAATATTAACTCTTGATAATTCTTTCCAAACTGGAAATCTTCTGAGTAGAAAGCTAGAAATAGATCTTGTGGGACTATATTTCTGTTGTCCAAGGACTATTACTAGCTAAGCTCTAGGAGGTTCATCTCTGGAATAATCATCCTGTGATGAATTTTGGAGTCCACCACAGTTTTTGAAGATTGGCTATAACTGGAGAACTTGGGATTTGAACTGATGAATAGATTATTTGCTGCTGAAATCACAGGTCTATTTTTTTATGAATGAGAATAAGTTATATTGTCTTTGAAGAAACACTTCTTATAAGTGAACTTCCTAAAATACCTTAAGTTGAGGGCTATTTGAAAATTTTAATGTAATTACTATCATTGGAGGAAAAAAAAACCTTAGGCTATCTTCTGGTGCAGTTTAAAGATTTTAAATATTTAATTTCTCATTAAATATGTATATACTATTGCGCCTTGCATACTCTTAAATGTATATAGTTGAAAACCCAGTACTGATATTTGAGGAAAAGACTGAATTCAAAAGCATTATTCTGAGAACTTCAGATTTTGTTCTTACATAGTGAACATACAGACGACTACCTTGACCTTCAATTAATAAAAACATATGATATCCTTTGGCATAGAATTCAATATTATTTCCTCAAATTAAGTCTCAAGATACACATAACTGGGTTAAAACAACTGAAAGACTAAACCTGCTCTGAGGCTATTTCCAAGTTAAGTTATCAGGAGCTTACAAAACAGGCACAGATGTCTCATCTAGGTTATACTGTGAGGAAATCAGAGAGCTGGCATGATCTGTTCTGTGGAAAAAAACCCATAACTGGACGCATTTATATTCTGGCCAATGTTTTACAGCATATAAAATGAAGCATTCTACCTCGTAGTTACATCTTGGTTCATCGTATTTAGGAGCCAACAAAATTTAGACTCATATGACTCTGCAAATATTGGAAAATAGTAAACTCAATTCTTTCTCAAATTAGCTAATTCTCAAAGAGACTAATTTTTTAGATGTCTAAATCATAAATAAATGATTTTTTCAAAAAAAGGGCTAAACATATTTTGATTCCATTATAAAATACTTCAAAGTTGTATGAAATTACTGTACTCCTTCATTGATTTCTTTATCACCAGATGCTTATTTGATTTAAATCGCAAGGTAAAAGAAAAGACATCATGGATATATATCAGAAAGGGGCACATGAATGCTAATAGCAATAGGTGGTGAATTCCTAGAAGGGAATGATCACTGAGCAAAAAGAGTCAAAGAAACTTCATGCAGGAAGTAGGAATGGAACTATCTTGCATAACATTTAAGAGTTGAGGAGTATAGCATTTTGGAATATGGAATATGGAAAATGGAATGTGGAATATGGAAAATGGAATAAACTAGTGTGGCTATAGCTAAGAGATTGTAAAGAGAAAAGAAATAGGAATGAAAAATATAAAAGGTAAACAGGGATTTTGTTGAGGAGATTTTTTTTATACCAAAGAAATGTTTGCTTCTGCAAAATATGGAAAAAAAGAGAAATTTTTGAAGTTCTATTAGGAAGATATTTGTCTAATAATTAATTAACTAATTGGCAAATATTTGCTAAATACTTACAATGTTCCAAAGAGTGTGGTAGGTGCCAGGAAGTGACAAAAAGTTGAAAATAAATTTGAACACAAAAAAGTTTAATGGAAGCACATGAGAGAGAATAGAAATCAGGAAAAAATTCATGCCTCTCTTGGCAGTAACAACATGCAGAGTACTAAAGAGTAATAAAATCAGAGTTCTTTAAACACTTGCTTTTGACGTACATATCGCTTATCACTTTCTAATAACCCTTTAGCTTCTGAGATATACTTAGGAACTTCAAAAAATGCACACTAATAATTATAGTACAAATGTGGGGGTTCTATGTGTGTTTTCATCTTTGTTCTGGGTCACAAACTGATATGACCATTTAAAATTACAATAATGATAACACAAACAATAACAGTGCTATCTCTACCACAAACTAGATGACTGATTTAGGAGAAGTCCACTTAATTCTTCTTAGTTTATTCTATAGATTGGGTACAGTAATACTTAAGAGATGACCTGACACAAGCTGGTTGTGAAGGTTAAATCAATATGTGTAAAATCTTAGCAACCATAATACACTCTTTGAAAATTATTTTCATAGATTATCATAACAACTACTGAATTATGAAATGATTAGTATACCACATTAGTTATTTGCAAATAGAAACTGGCTGACATATAGTGAAGATATAGTAAATGTGGGATTTTACCTATTGTTGTCCTTTGTGGTTAAAAGTGATGCTCAATAAAGAGGATGTCTATGTAGCAATGCTGGAATGCAAAGAACAATGATGAATTTAGCTCCAAAAGTCAATTATTCCTTAGAACATAAGTATCAAACTCCAACCTCAAGCAAAACTCCCAAGTACAGGTGCAATCAGTTTAAAATATAAATGGGAAATGTGGTGGTGAACTTATGGCAGGTGTGCCAGAGGGGACACTCAGAGCCTTCTCTATGGGCAGGTTGGTCATCACCCCAGCACAGAGCTCATTACTAGAAAGCCAAAAGGACTCTTGGTGGGGCTAATCCCCTCCCCCTCTCCACAGCCACTTAAGGACATCACCCACCCCTCTAAAAGGTTAACCATCACTGATAAGGCAATACAGAAAATGTTCATTTGCGTTTCTCTAAGTGAATATGTATTCTACAAGTATCTGAATTTGGCACCACTGCCTTGGAACAATAGATATCAAGTTAGATGGATAATACATTTTATATTTACATCTATCTATCTATATCTATAAATCAATCAACCTATCTGTGATTTATATATCTACACAAACGCACATATAGGAAATTCTGAAATGCTACCATTTTAGGGTCAGTTTTAGAAAATCAAAGAGTTATGCAGGCTCTTAGTTATTGTGTTGTTTCAATGGTAATAATGACCATGCAATTATATAGCAGAGTGCTTGCACTATAATTCCTCAGACAGATAAGATGCACGAAAAGCATTTTAAGAAGATGAAAGAGACATGGAAAGAAGTTTATATCTAAGACAGAATTAGGCTTTATACTTTACCTTCCAAGCTCAAGATTCTAGCTACTCAACTATACAATAAATTAATATAAAATCCATGATCAATATTACTTATATTAGTCTAAGTCAATCTTGAAGATAAGGGGTAAATAGTGTTATTCTGATTCTTTTGGAAATATATTGAAGTTCTTGTCTGTTTTTTTCTATATATGTTAATAGCCTTATTTTGTACTCTAGCATGAATATGATACCCAAACATTGAAGATGATGATGCTCAAGCCATCCTAGAAGCAGTTAGGGACCCACAAAAGAAGGCTAACTCCTAAAGTACATTTCATGGCCATTCCTCGAAGTTTTATCCTAAAGGAGGGACTTTTCTCTGAATTTTATTTTGGAGCCAAGCATTTATATTCATTTTATTGCCTATGTGTTACTATTAAAAAGTGGAAACTAGCAAGATCTGGCTTTGTCATTAAATAAAAGTGTTCCAAAATTTGTTTATTCCTGTTGGCAGGCTGCTTAATTATAGTCTTTCTTGATATGATTTCTATTTTTTTCCATATGCTTATCCTGTCTGGAACACTAATATCAACATTTTCATATATAAGTGAGGTGCTTACTTCTGACTACCTGAATGTATTCATGAATGCTTAATAGCTAAATTATTCCAGTAAAGTTTACTGAAAATAGTGATATTTTTCACTTTATCAATATATTAATCAGTTCATCCCCCTTGACTTATCAAGTACTGATTGTTATTTTCATAATACACAAGGCAATAAATTCACATTTCATTCTTTTTCTCACTCAACAAATTTTATCCTAGCTTTAAGGTTAACATGACTTTTTATATTTTTCTAGTCCACTCATCATTTGACAGGAAAATTATTCCCAGGGAAATCAAGAGCAAGTTCTTAGCATTTGCATTCTTCTTCTGAGCAATAATCTTACATCAAAAGCAATTTTCCTTTTGAATGGTATATTTTTTATTTATAATATTTTTTAAACTTTTGCTGAAAATTTCTAAAAATAACTAAGTGCCTCTAGTAGGCAATAGAGATTATCTGAATTATAGCATCTAGCTGAAATGGTATCCAAAAAAGGGAAACCTTAATCATACAAAGAGTGATGAAGAGAATCTACTGGCAGTTTCCCTGGAAAGCCAAGAAAAAATGTTTAGGTCCTGAAGTTATTCAAGGTCCTATAGAAAAGTGATTTGGTGAAAAAAAATTCATGGAGTAGAGATCAAATTGGAATAGAATGAATTTTGCCACCTTCCCACCCACTGAATATGGAGACAGAGATAAAAGGGATAGTGGACAAACTATGTAAAATTTGATACTGTTCTTTCTCTAATTTGCCAGAAATTTTCTCATAGAAGACTGGGTAGATAGAGAATGCAACAGAATTCCACTGAAGCCAGTTTCTAGTCTTCTTCATTCTGCTTTGTTTGATGGTCAATCCAATGTACCTTAGGTAAGTACATGACATGCTATTTTCATTTATACATATTTTTCCAATATTCTGGAAGAAGAGAAATTTCATATTGTGTCTTTATGTAATCCTGGATCAATTAAAAGTGATTCTAGGATCACTTACAGATGACACGAGGCTGGTTCTTATATGACCATACCTAATGCACCCCTGTCTCTGTTCAACTTCTATGTCAG
This sequence comes from Monodelphis domestica, assembly GCF_027887165.1. Lineage (NCBI taxonomy): Eukaryota > Metazoa > Chordata > Mammalia > Didelphimorphia > Didelphidae > Monodelphis > Monodelphis domestica. The sequence goes on from NC_077232.1 coordinate 104,758,449, forward strand.
TCTTACTAATCTGACCCTCAAACACCTGTATTCTCATTAGATTAGTTTAATCAGAATAGTTATAAAAGGCATAGAAATAGGTTGAAGAATAAAGTTTCCAACTAGGGAGTGAGCCAAATAATGTGCAACTATATCATATACAAAAGGTTAAAGCATCACATTGATCATTGAATCATATCATGTACTTTAATTATATATCACCTGGTTATCTTTCCCTTTTAAACAGGGAATGGTAATGTTCTCATATTCTCTATATTTCTTTGAATATTTTAACTAATACATTTCACTTTGAAATATAGCTTCAACAGAATTTTTCTTATTTTTAAAGGAAAAAGCAGTAGGTATATTTGCTAATCTAAATACATAGCATATAACAAAACAGAAGGGTAGGAGTTTTAACAAAAAGATCACTGATCTAATAATTTTTTTAAAGACCTAAATTCTAGTCACAGTGTCCCAGGCACTAGCTTTATAACTTTAGTGGAATTTTTCAACCTCTATGGATTTATATTTCCTCAGGTAGAAAATGGATAATATCCAAAATCCAATCTAATTCCCATGTTCCATGGCTCTTAAGTATTTATTAAGTGATCACAGGGTGCCTATCACTCAATTAACTACTTGGCTCAGATTCTTTGCTAGTATATTAAAGTCGAATTAATAAAACATAAGCTAAAAGAAAGCATAACATTTAAACCAATTGAAATAGCACTTTTATTGGCTTCATTGCTCTGAAACAGCATGACCTTTAAGAAGGTGCACTCTAGTTATTTTCCACATCTTGACTTTCTTATTGTCTCTTTCACCAACTTCATCAGCTTTCTGACTGATGATGCAGTTAGAGTTAAGTTATAGAGTATTCTTATCAATCAGGCAAGACAATTCCCAAGATTTCATTAAATGGTAATCAGCTAATGAAAAGATCCAACTTTACAGTCCATGCAATTTATATGAAACTAAAGATGGAGCAATGGTCAGCCTTCATTTACCAATCTGGTTACTAAGGTCATTTAGTGTTACTCATAAAGGATATGGAATTCACATCCAGGGAGCCATCCTTCTCAAGAATACCAAATACTCTTAAAGACATTAAAATAGATATATTAATTTTCAGTTTTAAAAAATTATCGTTATCACCTGAAAAAATGCATCACTCTAAAATTATTTTTACTCCAAGTAGTTAGAAATTTAGAATACAAAGAACACAATAAAACTTTCATTAGTCCTTTATTCTCTTTACTAACAACAACAATCATGTTTATCATATGATTGAACATATTTAAGATCATATTGATGTGGAACTCATGAAAATTAGATTTCAATTCTATTCTATTGAAATAAATTGAGGTGAAAAATATTTGAGATATTTGAAGACATTAAAGAAGTAAAGATTGAAGTAAAATTCTTAAAACTTTTTCAACTATAATGTTATTGGGGGATATTTCCTCACAGAATTATGTCAGGATAGAAGGATGAAAGAAAAGAAGTATTTATTAAACACCTAATATGTGTTTACTATCTAACATATTTATTAATAAATATTTTTGTTAAACATCTAATATTGGCAGCTAGGTGGTACAATAGGTAAAGCATTGGACCTGGAGGAAGGAAGATCAGAGTCAAAATCTAACCACAAACACTTACTAGCTCCATGGCTTTCGGAAAGTAACTTGCCCTATAAAAATGCCTCAATATTTTTCATCTCCAATATGAGCTGGAAAAGGAGATGGCTAAACAATATACTGATCTTTGCCAAGAAAGCCTGAAACAGGGACACAAAGAGTCAGACACAATTAAAATGACTGAACAACAAACATCTAATATATGCTTGGCATCCTGCTAAGTAATTTAAAAATATCTCAAATGAACCTTACAACAATCACATGAGATAGGGGATACTATGATCCTTCTTTTAAGAGGAAACAGCAAAATTGAGGTTAAGTCACTTGCCCAGAGTAAGAAAGCTAGCAACTGTATGATATTGAATTTGAACTCAAGTCTTAACTCTGGGTTCATCAAAACTCTATCCACTACACAAATTGGTTGTCACTATTGTGTGCTCTAAGAATTCCAGAGAGTACATGTAAGTTTATATTACATACCTTTGCAAGTTTCCTCTCTATTTGAGCAAACTATGTTTTAAAAAGACTTCAATTGACTTTTGCTTTCCTTTGCTGTTATTCCTTGTCCTTTTTTTGAAAAATAAAAAAGTTTATTTTTATAGAGTACTTGGGACTTGGTGAAGGATTTATGGGAGATGTGGCTGAGGAGGCACAGATGAGCTATGATTCATTCTATTGGTAGAGCAGTATCCCCACCAAGTATTTATGCCTATAAAATGCTTTAGATACATTTTCTCCCAATCTTCTAAAGAACTAGTACATTATAGAGCCGTTTTTTTCCTATTCTGTGAGTATTTCATTTCAGTGTTTTATTACCTTTCAAAAGGAGACCAATATAGACTGTCCCCCCAAAGTCTTAGTGCTGTTTTAAGCTTTAATGGCTACTAAGTTTTATTTGATTGTTAAATTAAAATGAAAGCTTAAAACAGTACTCAGACTTTTGGGGGTATTTAGTATAATGAGAATTAATCTGTTGGAGATTAATAATAATTACGAAAACATGGATATAGTGCTTTAAGGTTTATAGGATTTTGACAAATATGATCTCATTTTATGCTTGGGAGGTAGATTTCATTATTGTAATCATTTGTGATATATGATATATGATATATAAGCAAAATGGAACAATTTCATAGATTTAATTTTTTTCCTCAAAAGGGGAGGAAAAATGTTACACTTTAAAAAATTTCTTCAAACTTAGCAATGTAGTTTGGATTTTAAAAATTCAAATAATTCTTTAATGAGTGTAATTCCTCTGAGGCCATTTTGTATAGTAGTAGTAGTAGTATCAGTAGTAGTAGTAGTACTAGTACTAGTACTAGTAGTACTAGTAGTAGTGGTGGTGATGGTGGTGGTGGTGGTGGTAGTAGTAGTAGTAGTAGTAGTAGTAGTAGTAGTAGTAGTGGTAATAACAAAAAAGTTCATAAAGACAAAACTTTTAGTTTGAATATACCATGTCCTGTAATTAGAGAAATACAGAAGAAATGACTGAATAGTGAATAATCTCACAAAGGAAGGCTAAGAGTAATTATAGAGGCTGTGAGTCAATGCAGTTACATAAATTAAAAATTAAAAAAACCCTATGGAGACAGATATATGCAAAGCTTGCTTCTATAAACAAATTAAACTTATAAACATTCTCATACTTAATAATTTATATAATTATTAATGTTATTATACAGTAAGTAGGCAAAATAGTAATCAAATAATGTACATGACTATAATTTGTATTCCTTTTTTTTCTCCTTAAAAAGTAGAAAACTGAGGACTACAAATACTCTTTCCCCTTTCTTTCTTAATCCAAGGACAGTCTTTAAGAATGAGTTCCTTAGGTCAAATGATCATTTTATACATTACCTTTCCCCACTAGCCCAAAGAGGTAAACTTCAAAAATATCTCTCTTCAACACTTTCTAAAATCTTACCAATTTAAATTAATACTTGTTTGTTACAAGTTTTCTATTTTAATTTTTTTTCTTTCAAATTGGGGAAGGAATGTAAGACAGGAAAATAAGTACTTATTAAATGAAAAATAAAATGAACAAAACCAAGAAATCCATTGAATTTAACTTAACAAGCAACCTTGGGAGTGTTCTACTTGGGTAGGAACTCTCAATCATTCCCTTACTGTCAACGTGTGTAATCATAATAGTTACCCTGAGGGAATAATTGTTTTTATAGGGTTTGGAGGCCAGTGGATAATTGGAAGATTGGAAAAAAATGAGGGATATAATTATTCCATAAAAGTCAAGCTGAGTTGGGGGTCATGTGAAATAGATAACAGATCTGGAGTGAAAGAAGGACCAATCAATATATCTTTAGGACAGAAGGAACTCTCTGAGAGATCACCTCTTCTAGCAAGAAAGAAGAAAATATCCTTTGGGATAATTTTCTTAACAAGAGGAGCTGGAAGTTAAAAACTGATTAGGAAATAGGAGAAAAAGAGAAATGAGCTTTCTTATTTATTTGGTAAGTAATCCATTTGGAAGTAGGGAAGTTCTGTTTCTATATGTAAACTCTCTTTTCTCTGCTGTCCTTCCCACCATTGCTCACTCACTCCTGCTAGTTTCAACTTAATCTGTATATGCTTATTTATTTAAATTTTATATCCTTCACCTATATGTAAGCTTCTCTATGACTGTCTTTTTTTAATCTCCAGTATTTAGCATAGTGTCTGTCAAAAGTTAATGCCTAGGGGCAGCTATGTAGTTTGGTGGATTGAGAGTTCTGTTTACAGATGGAAGGTGCTGAGTTCAAATTTGTCCTCAGACACTTTCTTCCTGTGTGACTCTCAGCAAGTCACCATTGCTTATCCCTTACCACTCTTCTGTATTGGAGCCAATCCACAGTATTGATTCTAAGATAGAAAGTAAGAGTTTGAAAATAATTATAAAGAGTAAATGCTTAAGAAATGCTTCTAGATTGCACTTTGGTTTCACCTTTCTCATGAAAATTTAAAATGATAATTTGAAGGATTTAGCTGATGAGAAGATCATGTCAGTTCACTCACTCTAAATGAGAATACCATTTTGTCCATCTTACCTTAAGTTAAAGTGATGATTAATTTTAGTCATTGATGATAATGAAAACAAACTGGCCTAAAAATAAATGTCCTTTCAACTCTAGAATCATTTACATATGAAAGATACATTAAGGACATTAGTAGTTCAGATTAGTATTATGATTATATATTAGAAATAAATAACTTGAAGGAAAATACATCTCTCTAAAGGAGAAATGTGATTAATATTTTCACCATATGTTCTTGACAATAAAAGCATCAATAATCTGAAATCACAAAACATCTCCAAAAAAGTGCCAAAGGGGAAAAAAAAGTCACTCTAAGAACTAAAAGGAAATATGTGAAATTCAATCAGAAAAGGAAAAATAGAATCAAACAACTAGTTTCATAATAAAGCTGTATCAGTTATCAGAAAATTATTCAAATGAGAACCACATAAAAAAAAAACAGATGGAGACAGAATAGAAGAGGGGTTGAAAACCCTAAATGGAGCATGGTTTGTTGGCAGAGAAAGCTGTGACCCTTACTAGTTAAGAAAAGAATACAAAACAAGCAAAGTTTGTCATGATAAGAAAGGGAGGCACCAAGAAAAGCACCATGCAAATGTGGTAGATCATAATAAGATAGAGAAATAAGGAGCTGTAGCTTTGAAATTAAAAATTGCTAGAAAGGGAGAGACATCTGCATTATTTAAATGGCACTTTACAAAACTATTTTGTTTTTATGCTTGCAGCTCAAAAACTTTTCCAGTCCTACATTTCCCTCCCTTCCCCCAAAGCAAAACCCATAAGCAAAGAAACAAACAACAACTGAGCACATATTTTGTCAGATGCAAGACTTAAAGAAAATCCGGGTTTTTTTAGCCCAGTTATTTATCTCGGATCAATTTACATTTACCCTTTGAGTGGAAGAAGAAAATGCCCTTTCAGATAATTTCCCTGATAGGATGAAAAAGAAGTTAGAACCTATGACTAAAAAACAAGGAAAAAAAAGAATTAACTGATTTTTCAGATTAATTTTTTTGTCTCTCCATTTAGAAGAATGGAAGTCCTTTCCTGTCTCTGTTTTTTTCATGGATAAACTAAAGATTCCAATCAATCTGTGCACTTTTTTCAATAAGACTAGAATAGTCAATCTTCACTGAATTATGTGCTACAGAATAATACTGCACATTGTTTTTGTGTCTCTTCTCCTTTTTTCATTCTGAAATTATTGCCCCTTATTGTCCTTTCTATACTCTGTAGCTATGAAAATGGCTTTATTTGAATTGAGGCGGCCCTATTTGTAGTTCTGCCAAGTAAGATTCTCAAACCTCCTAAACATCTCGAAGACCATTGGTTTCCATCCATCATTCTGACCAAACTGCCATGTTTCCCAGAATAATTATATACTTTAGATAACAGTTAAAGAGAACAAAGTCACTCATTTCAATAAAAATAAAACAAAAGTGCCAGTAAGCAAAGATAAGTTCTAGATGGGAATTTCTCTTCTTTGGGGCATAAATCCACAGGTAACCTTTTTTTTTTTTTAACTTTCTGGCAGCTTTAGGCAGCTGAGTGTACGATAGATAGAAAAACTGTCAGTAAGAAAGATCTGAATTCAATCTGGCTAGAGATACTTAAAAGCTGTGTGTCTTTGGGGAGTAATTTTACTTCTGTTTACCTTGGTTTCTTCCACTACAAATTGGGGATATAAATAGCTGCTACCTTGCAGGGTTGTTGTGATAAAAAAAAGATATTTTCAAAGCATTTATCAGTGCCTGATACATAGCAAGTACCACATAAATGTTAGCTATTATTATTATGTGATATTAAATCAATCAATAAGCATTTAGTATGTGACTACTGTATGTCAGTCACTGTGGTAAGAGATATGGGAACGATAATGAAAGCAAAATAGGGTCTAACATTCTACTAGGGAAGACAATATGTACAAATAGTATATGATCCATAAGAGTATCTATAAAGTTCATAAATAAATTTAGGAGGGTCTTTAATAGGTAGGAAGTTGGGAAGGAGACATCTCCTGCAGTAAATGTCTGGACTAAGTTTTGGAGGAAATTGGGAATATAAGAAATGGAGAGGAGAAGACAAACATTCCAGGAAAGAGAGATGGTCAATAGAAAGTCACAGAGATGAGAGATGGAGAGTAGGAGGAGGAATAAGGAGGTTAATGAGGCGTGCCTTAATGAAAATGGAAGGGGGTAATGTGTAAGTAGATTGGAAAGTCAAGGTAGACACAAGAGATTTCAGTGTCAGAGAGGAGTTTTTAGTTAATCTTAGGTTGTAATCAGGAATCATTACTTCAGTGTTGGACTTGAAGTCAGGAAGATAGGAGATCAAATCCCACCTTAGGGACTGGGCTAGACTGTCTGCCTTCTTTTTTGTCATGCATAAAACAATGCTAATAATGGCACCTAGCTCACAAAGCTACTGGGCTTATATATAAAATAATGTAATATTAAGACTTTTGTAAGCTTTAAATGACTATGCAAATTCCTTTATTGTTATTTTTGTTATTACTGTTTTGAAATTTAATTACTGTTTTGAAAGAAGACCAAATAGGACACTATCATAATTGTTCCAGGGAGAAGTGATTAAGATTTGAACTGCAGTCATGGCTATATGAGTAGAGAGGAAGTATATCAAAATATGCAGAGAAAGAAAAAAAAGATTTGGCAGCTGAATCTAGATGTTTATTCATTATTTCAGATGTATTCAGTTTGTTGAATTTTCATCATAACAGTCATCTTTAGTGACTGTAAACTATGCTCCAGTCATTGATGAATCAGATTTACTTTTTTTAAATTTAAATTCTAGAAGAAAAAACAAGAAATGCCAGTGGAATTTAGAGAATGTGAGATGCACTATTTGTTGTGCTGTATAGGTCATCTTGTGTACTGAAAGTCTGATTGCTGACCTTCTGATTGGTCTGGAGTTGATACAATGTTACTGACTTCCAGACTTCCAAAAGCTAAGCCTGCCACCATGACTCGCCCCATTTCTTCATCAATCAGTAAATCACATGATAGGATGTAGTAAAATTTGATGATCCTGTTTACATCTTTGCCTGAGGAAATCTTGGGCCCTGTCATTTTAGAAGTGAAATATCTTCAGACTCAGGTGTGCAAGAGAATATTATGTTGAGGATAAACCAGAAAAGAAATACAGTCCTCACAATTAAGAATGAATTCTAAAGCTGCCAAAACATCAAAGACATTTATTTCTCTTTCTTGAGGAGAGGGGTTTGCTGGCATAAATCAATACTAGTTGCCCACAAAGACAGTTTATTTACTCTACCCTTATTTTAGAGAAGTTTCATTGTAACAGAGAACTCTAAATTGCCTCAAGGCACAAGACTGAAAGAAACTAAGACTTTGACAAAATGTGGATTTTGTTCATTTTTTTTTTAACTTAAATGAAATCCTGAGTTTTTGCTACTTTTTACTACAATCTGGATGATATCCCACCTCTGCTGTACATTGCTCTCCTCATTTAAGTAATATAAGAGAAGTTGTTAAAGTCTAGTTTAATTCACTATTCCTGAGAAATTGACTATATTATATTGTGCTGCAGATAGAAAAACAAAAATGAATTAAAACCCATCAAGAAGTTTATATTTTGACACATATAAAACACAGTCAAATTGAGCATAGGCTAAGGGAGGGGGAGTGGGAAGAGGAGAGGGAAAGAACATGAATCATGTAACCATGAAAAATTTTCCTAATTAATTAAATAAAAATTAAAAAAAAAGAAATTTACATCCTACTGTGAAGTATAGAGCATGCAAACAGATATGTATTGGTAGTGATGTGTGAATTAAATGGGAAAAGTAATGACATACATATATACACATATATATATATAGTTTATTTTTCATCACAATTATTATATGTTTACGTATCTACTTTCATGAGAGTGGACTGGATCAGATGGCATTGATGAAATTAGGCTGAGATGATTGCTTAAACTGTAGTTAGTTAGCTGTCAAATTAGTTCTGGCTCTTATGCTATGTGCGTGTGTTTCCTTGCTGTCTTTTGTGGGGCTTTTTACTTCTTTGGTTTTAAAGAATGGATGTTATTCTAAGGAAACACATATAACGAGAGTAAAAGATTTTCCCCTCTGGAATTCTACTACAAAGTCTCATCCAGCAGTAGTACTGTTCTTATGTTCTAGGAAGCTGTACTCCTGGAAAACCACATGAGGAAGGATTTTATGATGTAGATCAATTGGTGACAAAGAGGATACAGATTGGGAAGAGGGGGCCAAGGAATTGAGACATAGTACCATTAGTTAGACATAGGATTTTAGAACTAATACTTCTGGAAGTTCCATCCTCTGCCCCTTCTATATCCACAGTATTCATTCTAGTGTGAGGCATTCTTACATCCACACTTATAATGGAGGTGATGCTCAGAAAGCTTGGTTCAATGGTTGTTAAATCTTGGGAAATGATATTAATCTTGGATTTAACATTCATCTAGAAATCTATGAATCATATCTGTCAAATCAGCTCGGGAATGAATGGTTGTAATCTAAAAAATATGAATATATCTGAGGATATAAAAATGAACATGTGCACATGCATACTAATTTATTGGTCTCTGCCACCCAGTTTCATCAAAAGAAATTTTATTCTCTAAATTCTGAATTGTCAATGTCAAGAGTTAATTTTGAATCAGAACATCAATCCGCTATCATCTCTTGATGAATTCTTTGGCCAAGGCAGTGTGAATGGATTTGCCCAAGTGCAAAATATCCAGCCACGGCTCTGTCAGCAAACATTTGATTGACTAACCTGTCAAGTAGGTCTAGTGGGTGTTCCATTTCACTGACATATCTCTAAATGCAGCTCCTGTTTCCCCTGATAAAGGCATTTCCTTCCAATTACAACAGTGTGAGAGAGTCTCTTCGAATGGAAAGCTGTGCTGGCCAGACCAGGTGTAAAATAGAACCTGGCTACTATATGGTTGATTTGGCATACAAAGAACCACCATCTTTCTGGCTATTGTACTCTGGGACATGATCTAGATGTGAAGTTGCATTTCAGTGCAGTCCTCATTACTTCAATCCCAAATCTCAAGCCTTTCACGCTTTCAAACATCTCTCTCCCATATAATGAAGTCCCTTGGAGAATTAGCTGTGGAATGGAAAGATAACGACTTAGATCTAGAAAAGTGTAAGGGTTAATTGGAATACCACTGAAACATCTGAGATCCTTTTCTTGGCACTTAGAAGAAAGAGTCTAGGTATGTGGAGCCTTTTCTACACTGGTTCCCATGATTATATGTTTCTATTAACCATGTGGGGATCCTCCAAATACATATATTTTATATGCTTTATAACTCTGCTTTGGATTCTGTTTCTACACATGAGACTATTTCTGGATTTGCAACATAAAAGCTGCCAAAATTATTTACTAAAATTCTAAGAAGGAAGATATAAAAAGGATCATGAGGGTGAGTGGTTCAGGAAATTAACTTCAATACTGTTTCAATTCAGTAAATATAAATGGAAAGCTACTATGAGTAAAGCTCCAAACATTCTGAAATATATCAAGATGAAAAAAGCAGTCCTTAGATACAAGGAGTTAATATTCTAGTAGGAAAGCATCTAAATATGCTCACTAATAACTCTAAATTAAAGGAGAATGTCCTAGTTCTAAAAAGAGGGAAAAAATTCTGAGAAGGTCAATTTAAAAGCAACTTGCAGGAGTTCATTAAAAAGTTCATTTTATCCATGATGGGCAAAGAAAATAATCTTGACTCTATATCCTACTTGTCCAGGGAAAGGGCAAAAACAATTTTATCTGCTAGTATTCCAAGTCTCTATCTCCTAATCATACTGGCAAATATATCAAAAAATGTAATTGGGTGACATTTGAGGGGGCACATTAGTGCCCCTTTAGCTGGAGGAACTCTGAATTGGCCAAACAATCTGGAAATCAGTGTTGCAGTCATTTCCCCCTACCCCCAAGTCACTGAATTGTGCAAGTCCTTTGAAATTACTTCTTGACACAAATAATACCAAGATAGAAGAAAAAGACTCACATGTACCAAATGTCATCATTTTCATAGAAACACTCTTATTAAAGAATGGAATTGAAAGCAAAATAGATATTAATCAATTGGGTAATACCTAAACAAAATATGGTATATGAATGAAGTGGGTTATTTCTGAATTTAAGGAATGAGAAAAAGAATAGATTTAGAAAAATCTAGAAATACTTGTATGAACTGAAGTAGATAAAAGAAGAATATGTACAATGATGACAATAATGTAAAGGAAAATCACTTTGAAAGACTTAAGATCTCTCAGCAATGCAATGACCAATCATTATTTAAAAAGATGGATGATAAATTATGCAGTCCATTTATTGGCAGAGAAGTGATAAACTAAAGTTTAGAAATGAGACATGCCTTTTCAGATACAACTAGTATTGGAACTGTGAATTTGTTTTGCTTGTCTATATGTGCTGATTATAAGAAATAGACTTTTTTGGGAGGGTCAGGTCAGCTTTAGGGCAGAAATTAGGAACTATCTTAACAATTAATAATAATAATAAAGCATAGGAATGAAACTTTTTAAAAATACACAAAAGAGAGGGGAAAGGGACACAGACAAGCAGTGCAGTTTTGTAACAATCGTGTCAAAAGTGATATATATTTTAAAACTATAAATGTTATAAGTTCATGATGACATATTAGGTCTTCTCTTCCTGTTCATTACATTTTGAAATGTTCATAATAAAAAAATTAAAAGAAAATTAAAATTATTAGTGTCTTACACTCAGATTTGAATAAAAATTAACCCAGTCAATTTCTTTAATGTCAAGTCCATCAATACAATACAACCTTTTGAATTGAAGAGGAAGCTTATATTTTGGGTGAGTATACTTTTGGATCACGCAGGGAAAAAAACATAATTACTCTTTTCCCCTTTAGGATTCCAAAGACAGCAACAAAATGAGATGCATAAACTACATTCCCTGTCCTGTAAGCAAAATAATCCAGGGAGAATCATAATTTTGGTGACAATGTTATGACATATTTGTAGCTTAGATGGTTAAAAACAAAATTTCTTCCCAAAGATGGTATACAGATCCATGCTCTGGGCCACTGATTGCTCTTGATGCTTGAATATTATATACTGAAATGTTTCCGTTTTACATCACGATCCAGATTGACACAGACCTTCCTTAATGTGGTACATAGAAGTACTATTCAATTGTACTTTGCAATAAAGTTTTTCTATTTAGTTTTATGCAAACTGAAAAAGCATAAATGATCACTGCATTGCTGTTAGGTAGATTTAATCCTCCAGAGGACAACAATTTGTCTCTTAGCAGAACGAATGGGAAATGGGGGTCAACTCACCATGTTATATTGGTTCAAATGTAAGTCTTTATTTTGTTCTAATTTTACCTTATATAGCTATTTTGTGACCCTTAAGATAGCTTAGGGTAGTGGATAAACCATGGGACTTAGGGTAAAAAGAGATAAAGCGTTCAAATTCTGCCTCTTGTATTTAGCAGTCCTATTGATAAGTAATACCATTTTTCTCATTCCCATTTTCTTCATCTGTAAAATGAAGATAGTAATACCATGTATCTTATAGGGTTGACATGAGCCTCTAGTGAAATAAAATATTCATAATCAATTTTCAAAACTTAAAAAAGTCCCACATTAGTTGTCATGGCTATTATTTGATGCTATTATTCAGCATGACAAGATGAACAGTAGAAAAAGACATGGTAGATATAAGTCAACATTGGACTGTTACCAACAATTATTTACATGTAAGAAATGGTATATGACATTTTTGAGAAAATGCCTGATCATAAATATCGGGTAGTGAAAGTGAGAGATAATTGATTTATAAAGTGAATGTTGCATGAATCTCCTTAAAATGTATAAAGTTCTAGAGAAGATCTGCAGTCTATTGGATAGATCCTCTATGAATGTTCTATGGGAAAATAGAAAAAAAATTACAGATGATGAGAAGGCATAGATGAATTATGATCTTCATTAATGGTGATAATCAACTCATCAGTGAGGTCACAGTTCAATTAAAGAATATCAATATGCTTCTTTTGAATGTCATCTCTTTTTATTTGTCCCCTAAATGCACCAAACAATAAAAGCTTTATTGAACATCTATGTTGCTTAACAATATGTTAGGCATTTGGGGATGTTACAAGTACAATATATATGTCCCTGGCTTATAGACAACAATAAGAAATTAAGATTTTCAAGTGTGAAAATGGAAGAATATATTTAATTATAATTAAAGCTGAAAATGATTAACATTTTGTATTCAAACAAATGAAACAGTTTATTACTGCCAAAATTTCATATTTCACAAACTTCAGTGAGCTAGAGGCTGAAGCCACTTTTTCAAATTAATTTATGTTTCTTCATCACTGCTTCTGGAAGTTTTGGATTATATGAAAGTAACATAGCATACTAAGAATTCACCAAAAATAATTTTATCATTTAACTCATTTCAAAGTTACTGTATAAATACATACAACTACAGGTACTCTTAGATTGCTTTTCTTTTAAATTTATGTGTGTATCAGTGAGGAATGGAAATTGACTTCACCTACCATTTGTATTGGTTTATAGATCACTCATTTTGAGTTCTTAAAATGGTAATTGTTTTTAGGTCCAAAACTGATTAACATACATTTTATGTCTAATGAGAGATTTTTTGTTCTGTTTTGATTTTAGCTTTACTTTAGAGATTTTTAGTTAAGTAATAAAAAATTTAAACAGGAAAATATAATTCACTTTTCAATCCACTAAATATTTTAAAGTACCTATAATGTTTAGGTGATTGTGATAGGCACATAAAGATAAAATGAAGAAAATCTAACCCCCCCCCCCAAAACTTAAATTCTACCAAGTTACCTTTTGACAGAAATGTCATCAGTTCTATTTGGTGATGAAAGATACCAAGGTCTTTTAAAATTGTAGGGGTAATCAACTTAAAATTTTTACAACCATTTGCTTTATGCAATGCCTCATGCTAGGCAGAAAGAGTCTCTAATAATGTGTAAGACAGGACTTCTCTTAAAGAGCTTATAGTTCATTAGGAAAAATTTTGCACATTATAATTATCACACAATAGAGTATAAAGAACATAAAAGAAGTAAAAAATAAGTACTCTGATATGAAAAAAAAAGGAATCACATTCAGCTGGATACATAAGGTTAGACTTCATGAAGGAAGTGTATCTGAATTGTATTTCGAAAGCCAGATTGAACTCTAATTGGAAAAGATATGGAGAAGATATCACTGAAGGAGGTAGTTTTAGAAACTGAAAATGATAGGAAAGCCAGGGAGCCCTGAATAGATCAACTGGAAGACAGAAATTAGAGTTGAAGTCAATCGATGGAGGACCTAGAAGATTAAAAATAAGGATTCTGGATTTTATTATAAGTATATATAATGTGGAATCATTAAATCTTCATTTTCTTTATTTTTAGCATGTATGATTCAATCAGAACTATACAATACAAATGTTAATTTGGACTTAGTGAGAAACATACGTTACAGAAAAATAGTTTATAGATGCTGAGATCAATTAGTAAGATGTAAAAACAGTCCATCTGGCAATAAGGAAGACCTGAACAAATATAGTTGGTGTGGAAAGGAAAAGGGGGGAAAAGATATGAGTGCTAGCATGAAGGTAGAATTAAAATAGTTTTGAAACTCACTGGATATGTGAAGTTGATTAGATTAAGTGATGATGTAAAGAGGTTTGAGATTTTTATAATAAGTAATGGAGATACATATATTTCCAATAGCAGAAATAGATAGGTAGATTAGTATTTTACATTTGAGATGCTGGCAGGATGTACACATATTGAAGTAGAAAATTGAAAACATGGGTTTGAAACTGAAGCTGGAAGAAGAGATATAAATATGATAGTCCTTTACAGAGAGATCATGGTGCAAATTGTAGGAACAGATAAATTTGCTATGGTTGACAGAGAACAAAATTTAGAGAAACAAAGTGAGAAGTAGAAGGAGGCATCACAAAAGGAAACAGAGAAAGAGTGGTAAGAGAGTTAAGATAAGTACCAGGATAGAGCAGTAACTCAAGAGTCATCAGAAATGAACGTCTCCTTAAAGGAAGGGTGGATGGTCATCATTGTCAAATGCCAGCCAAAATTCAAAGAGATCAGGAATTCATAGAAAGGACAAATTGCTTTGACATAAGAGGTCATGTGTGAATTGAGAGAATATTTGTAATAGAATGAAATTGAAGTTAGGCTTCAAGAAATGAGTGAATGGGTGGTAAGGAAGTAGAGAAGATGACTACTCTTTCTTCCTACACATCTTATAGTTAAAGTTATGAGAGGATTATGATGATAGCTTTAGGCACAGCTGAATTCCTAATAATTCGTCACTTTTAAACTCAATGTCCTCTGATAAATTCACAGTTATAAAGACATCTGTCCCTGCCCTCAAAGAATGTATAATCTTTTGAGAGTAAATAAAGTCAGGACTCTAATAACTAGAATATAAATTGGGCTAGTAGTATAAAGTACTATGAAATCAGATGAGAGAGATCATATTAAGAAGGACTTTATAATCAGAGCATTCTAAAGTGAGTAGGCTATATACAGGAAAATATTAAAAGGGGTCCAAAGAAAACTCATCTTCCTTATGTGATTTCTACTACTTTTTATTTCATATATGAAACTGCATTTTATTTATGCTGTTTTTTATGTGGACCTACCTTATCATCTTTACTAGAAAGTGATGTACTTGAAGATACGTTCCTTGTCTTATACAGATATCTCTCCCAGCTCTAATCACAATTTATGGGACATAGTTGGTGCTCAATGATATAATGGTAAAATGCTATTGTATAAAACTAAATCCAATATCTTCTATAAAATATGTTTAAAGTAATAGATAATAGTTATGGAGAAAAAATAGTTTGGAAATATGACCCATCAAATTCAAAAAAGGCTACTATGGGAAAAGATATCTATGTAATCAAATAAAGCATTAGTCTATAATCATAGGCTGAGAGGGGCACAGTTTTAGAGAGAGAAGATTTTATCTAATTACATAAGATTTCTGTGGCTGAATCTACAAGTTTCAAGCATATCCAAATGGGTTTTCTTATTTACTTGAATATGACATCCATTAAATAATTGCTTTTGAGGAAGTCAGATAAGAAATTCATCCTAACCTTTCATTTATGTGTCTTCATGGTATCAGTGTTTAGCAGCCAGTGTCTTTTTGATGAGTGTTTCAGGTATGGAAGTCCTGGTGGTGAGCAGGTTTAGGTCTTTATTTGGTGGGAGAGGTCTCTTTTTTTCAGGGGGATGAGGAGATGTGAGTAGAGAGGATCAGGGAAGAAGTAGAAAGGAATTGATCTTATTTGACCCAGATTGAATGAGATATAAAGTGGAATTTTGTGACAGATTTTTTTTCCATGTCCTACCTTCCAATTCATAATGCCTTTCTGCTCTGGGCCTTTTTCAGGTTGTTTCTGAACTTGATTCTTTATTTTCAGAATCTCCTTTGTCTCACTTTCTTACTGAAACTCCCAGTACTTGCTTTAGGGTGATATCATGCTTTATATAATTATAAAGCCCTTAGCATAGAGCCTGGCATGTAGTAAACACATAATAAATGCTTGTTCCCTCTCTCCACTCCTTAACCTTTCTTTGTGAACATTTTCCTTCTAGATTCTGAAATGAGCATTTAAGTAAGTAGAAAATAAATGACCACAACTTATTCAGTGGGAGGTCTACTCATCATTAAGGAAGTGCCCTCTCTTCCCTTACCATATGCACTGACCTCTTTTATATGAAATGAGAGCATAAGCTAAGAAGAGTCATAAATTTACTCAAGCATTAATTTCTAGCCTACGCAGTCATGGAAACCATTCCTTGAGCCATTTACATAGGCAAATGTAATTTGACTTTTCCTTTGTGAATGGGTTATAATATTTGCCTTGGGCATGTTTATTGCTAGAAATGTGAAGTGTCTTAACACAGAAGAAAAATAACTCATTTTATATTCATGGCAAACATAAGTGGAAATGAAAATCATACACACAAAAAGAAATGTTTCCAAATTCATATGTACAAGGAGAGTGGGAACCACTAAGCCTTGCCGATTTAATTGGTGTATAATACATCTCATAAAGATTTAAAAGTTTCATCAGCTTAAGTATAAGCCTCCCCCAAGTCTTCCAAATTCAGCTATCTTTAGAAGAAATAGCCTTAAAAATCTAATTGTATTAATTATAACTCATATTTGTTTAGTATATTAAGGTTTACAAAGTACTCTCATAACAACCCTACTTATAGGTAATACAATATTATTCTGATTTTACAAATGAAGAAACTGAGGTTTAAAGAGGCTAATTGATTTGCCCTGTGTTACATAGCAATTAGGTGTCTGAGCCAACATGACAATTCAGGTTTCTACTGATCCAAACCCAGTCACCTTTCCTTTAGTTTTCTCAAATAGACACTAAAACTCTATAGAAGGGTTGGTCTCTGGAGGCAAATTCTTGAATGTTCAGATACTACATTCAGCAGCCTCTGTGTGATAGGAAGAAGTGGAGACCATGTTCAAATTGGTGGTTGAAAAGCAGCACAATATAGGAAAGCACAGTTCAGCCAACACATGCCCTCTTTGAACCCATCTTTTCAGCCTCTGCAGCAGCAATCGCAGCAACATCACTATCATCAACATCTTCTCCACTGCTAACATCACCACTACATACTACTTTAAGATTTATGGAGCACTTTACATGCATTTTCTCTTGATTCACATAACCTGTTGGTTATTATTATCATCACTTGAGATGAGGAAATTGCTGCTGAGATGAGTGACTCACTCAGGTTTACAACCCTTGTCTGATGTGATATTTGAACACGAGTTTTCCTGATTCCTTGTCCAATTCTCTACCCATTCTTAAAGAGTGTTTCTTATATGCGACTGGAATATAACTTCTTTTAACTTCTACTATTGGTTCTACTTCTACCCTATAGGTTGACTAGTGTGTAAATAGAGAAATGTGGCACCAGGCTAACACACTCTCTACTAAAGTCAGTACTCTCCCCTATCTCCAGTGAAGGTTCCAGGAATGAATGTGTCAGAGATTATCTCCAATAACTGGGAAAGGAGTTTATTTGTAATTGTGAGGACTAGGACTAAATTCCCTGAAGGTCTAGAGCAGCAGTTCTCAACCTCTCAATTTGTAACAATGAGAATGTATAATGCATATCAGGTATTTACATTCTGAATCATAACTGTAGCAAATTTACAGTTTTGAAGTAGCCACCAAAATAATTTTTTTGGTTTGGGGTCACTGCAACATGAGGAACTGTATTGTGGGGTCACGGCATTAGAAAGGCTGAGGACCACTGGTCTAGAGGAAGCCTTAAATACAAAGGAGAATATAAATTTCTGGCAAGGGAACTATTCCATCAAGTGGTTGAGTTTTGCTTTTGATTCTGAGGAAAACATATTCCTTTTTAATATTAGAAGCTATTTTATCTTTGGCAAAGGGATTACGCTATCAGAATCTGAAAACATGCATTAATCGCATACTATAGGCAAAGATTGGGCTAGGCACTAAGTATACAAAGACAGAAAGAAAAAAAAGGAAGTTTTTACCCTTGGGGAGATTATGTACAACTCAAGCTATATCTTTCCAAAGAATATGCCTTATTTTAGCCCTAAGGGAAACATAGGTTCACCGATACACTGTAATTTGGGAAATTTCTTCAGAGTAGTAGAAAAAAAAAAGACCTTATACTCTGAGAAAACTGGGCTTCTCTTCATTCCCTGAATAGCTCTGACACTTTTTACATTACAATCTTTGCTTATGATATTCCCAGCCTCAAATGCCCTTCCCTCTTCCTCCATTTCTACCTGTCAAATATTAAGCTTGGTTGTTTTATTTTGCTTTTTATCACAATGTGACGGTCTAACCATGAACAATTCATACTTTGCAATTACTATTTGTGGCCCTTCATTTTTGTAAAGATAATTTTGTATGTATTCATTTGAGTAAATTAGGTTTATGTCAGTACAGTAAAGTGTATAGAAATTCTAGACAGTCAAGCAGGAGACCTAGATTTAAGTCTGTGCTGCTCTCCTTATTAATTGGATGGTCTGGGGAAATCACTTAACTTTCCTAAGCTAAGTTTATATTTTTTCAAAGAAGAAATAATACTTGAAACTTACCTTGTAAGATTGTACTTTACAAAAGTGAGTTGTAAATATTATGAATAATTTTTTAAATTATCTCTTCCATCAAATCTTCCCTGATTAACCCAGACAATAATAATTTCTAGGATACATCTAGCCCTAAAATGCTGTGACTATGAATAAATGAAAATTTAAAGTCTATAAAATACCAGTTTTAATATGAGTTTTTTCATCTGAAAAATTATGCTAAACCTTTTGGTAAAATAATAACCATCCCCACTTTTTTATTCCTTTATTTTGACCCCTTCTTCCCCTTAGAATGTGTTTCTGAAGGAGAAGCTATAATGAGAATTTAAAATTAAAGTTTTGACACTATGAAATTTGTCAAATTAACAAAACACGTCATATAAAGGCATATATAACAGGGATTTTAATGAGTTTCACCAGAAAAATTATGTGAAACCTTTGATAAAATAATGATCTCCCCAGGTTCCTATTCCTTTATTTAAAATGCCTCATGCTCAGAATGAGCTCCTGAATGGGGAGCTATAATGAGATTTTGGAATCAAAATTTTGACATTAGGATATTTATCAAAATAAAGAAAACAGAATAAATACCTACTACTATTTATAGTAACACATTTTTAAATAGCACTGAGGTTTATAAAGTATTTACCTCTCCACAATCCTATATAGTAGGCCTGACAGAAGCATTCTGTCAGGCAACTCAGCCCCAGAGAGATTAAATGACTTAATCACTGTCCCATATATGTTCTTGGGATAATAAGATTAGAACCTTCAGGCTGAAAGGTTTTATCGTCCAACCCCATCATTTTATAGCAGAGGAAACCATAGCGAGGAGAGCTTGTGACTTACTTGAAGTAGCACAAGCATTAAACAACTAAGCCAAGATTGTTTTCATTTTGGTCTTCTAATGTAATATTCATAACTCATTCCACTGAGATTCAAATCCAAGTCTTTGGACATCAATCTGGGGCTCTTTCTACCACACAAAGGTGCTTCTCATGTAGTAAAAAATTACTTTTCCTCAAAAAAAAAATGCAATTTTTCGAGAATACTTATTTTCACATGAAATTAAAGCTATGACCTCTATACCAGTGAAAAAGACATAAGCTAGTACTATATTCACCACAGAACAAAGGAAAATACTTCTAAGTGAATTGCTTGTTTTGAGTTTGGTTGGAGAATCAGAAGTAAACATTTTGTTAAAACCAGATGAACCCTACTTACATCAGGGAATGTAGATTTTTTTTTCTTCAAGTAAAGAATTAAATTAAAAGAAGATATTTGCATTTCCACATTAGTCTTTCCTGAATATGCATAGCTGGTTAAATGATGTCTGGCACCTTCACAGAACTTGCTCAAGCAAGCTTTCTATCACTAAATAAATTGCATCCATTTTAATTAGAGATATTCAGAGAAAACTACCCAGACAGGACAAGCAGAGGTGCTCAGAGGTACTCGAGATTCCATGGTAACCTAGGCAGTGACGAAGTAATTGATTCATGCGGCCTCTTCTGTCTCATATCGATTCCATGCCAACAAGCCATGAAAACTGTCCATCATTTAACAGGTCTATTTATAGCACAAGCCCAGCTGTGACAATGAAATGGCAATAGAACATTCATAGGTTACTACCCAGACAGCTTTTTAGAACTAAATATATGCTTTTTTGTCTGATGCTCAGGCAGCAGTTGATTACCAAAAAGGTTCACATGATAATGTATTAGAGGCTATGAATAATTTAGAGGAAAAAATAAGTATTTAAAATGCCATTACAAATTATCTGGGGAGGAGAAAATGTGTGAACTTAGTTTTACAACCATCACATCCTGAGCAAACCTAGTTCTCAATTCTACAAGATTTCTGATGGATGTTTTCTAGTTTATTGGCTATTTTGTTAGAGCACAAATTATATACATATGTATATATATATATTTATATATATGAATAATAAATAAATGTCACCCTAGTCATAAAGTAGTCTAAATAGTGAGACATATTTTCATGTAGCAATCATTTGTTGTTGCTGCTATTGCAGATATTTTAGAGAATGTCCAATGTCTTAGTTGGAAGAAGGGAAATTCAAGTGGCGTTATCCCTGCAGAGAGGACCCCAGCTTAAATCCTGCCTTTGACACCATCTGTGTGAACTTAGATGAGTCAATTAATTTCTCTGACCTATTTTTGTAAAATGAAGAAATTGGGCTAAATGGGTTCCAAGATCTCTCCTAGTTCCAAATTTGGTTTCAAATGATTTGTGATCTCATCAGTGTGGATATCTCCACTAATAATGTTGATCAGGAGCTACTGATGCCTGCCCACCTTCCCTACCTCCTATCCATATTCTCCTAAAGGTTTATCTCAGTGTTCCACTCAATATTCTAGCAGCCTTTTTCTTATTTACTCTCTTGTATCACATGGATACTAGTGAAGTATAAAGAGGTTGTCCATAATCCTTTATATGGTTATGTGATCCACTCATCTTTTTTACAGAATTTCCCTTACAATGAATTGTTTCATGACATTCCTTTAGAGTTTTATCCTTATATAGGAAAAGGATATAGAAGATCATTTATATGGTTCTTCTCTTGCATGTTTCCCTCCTTATAATGTGTTGCAATTCTATTTATGTCCATTTAGTCCTCTACTGGATGCTTCAATAATTTTCAACTTTCATTCTTTAGAGTCTATAGTTTTCTTAATAGTAATGAATCAGCACTAGACAATATCACTGGCTAAATATTGGTCTTAAAAATTATGGGTTTTGTTTCAGAGAGAAGGTAGGAATCATACTTGAACAAACTTTTCAATATGTATTTTAATCAGTCTACTAAATTGTGGCTGCCCATGCCCTTAGATTTTAATTATTAGTCACATTCTAACTAGAGAAGTTATTTGGTCAGTTACTCATTCATTGAGAGACTGGTCTCATATCAGTCTTCTCATTTCAAATGGGGCCAGGAGACAATTTTTGCTAGATTCCAACTTTAAAGTGGCTTAAGTGGAATGGCCAAAGGTTAATATCACCATAGGAATTTAAAATATTGGAAATGTGTTTATGAGTTTACCCTCAGGTAAGTCTTAATTGATTTCTGATTTAAGAATCATTCTTGCAGATAATTGAAAATTTATTTAATTGTTTTAGTTAAAGTCTATTCTACTGTAACTTCTTGTATATTTGGGCTATTTAGCCTATGGTTAATAAACAAATGCCCAGAGCTTCTAGTCTTCCCATGCAAATTCCATTCATTTTTAGACATAAAATATACACTGAATTACATTAAAAAAATACTCCAATGCATACCTTTGGGATCCAAAGTTTTAAGTCTGCTAGGTGGTACATTACAGAGTTGAAGATCATATCTTGCCTTCAAACACTTATAGCTGTGTTGAAGGACAAGTCATTTAACTTTTCTGAGACTCAATCTCTTCACCTCTAAAGTGAGGATAAGACTAAGGCCTCTTTCAAAGAGTCATTGTGAGGGTTCAAATGAGAGAACACACAGAAAGTGTTTTGAAACCTTCAAAGCACTACATGGGGATTTGCTAAGAGTCTGGGTAGTAGTCACATAAGACCAGAAACTCAAAGTCTAAAATATCTAAATCCCTTGGGATAAAACGACTTGGGACCAATTATCTTGAGAAAAGGGAATAAAAGATGAAAACCAGGAAAATGGTTTCCATAATACTTGGTTGTTTCCAAATTTCTAATCCACTTTCAAGCTTTCAAAATTTAAAACGGCAATGAGACATTCAGAGCACCTTATATATGCAGATTTCATGTGGAATAGCACTCTTCATTCCTAAAGTCTTACAGACTTGAGGAACTAAGGTCCCCGCTTATAGATGAGGTTCCTTTGGTTTAGATTTCCACCACAGCCCAACACCAGCTATGTAACTCTTTATTTCAATATACTCCTAGCTTCCAGCTACCTGTTTTCTCCTACTATCTTCTTCCCTTTTGCTGTCTAGAGAACCACATCCTTCCATTCATCCAGGTCCTTGAATTGTCTAGCCTCTTCACATTCCCCTCTCCCAGTCTTACTCCCCTTTTTTCCCCCAGGATGCCATACAACCTTATTTAGCATTGAAAAACCTTCACAATCTGCCTTTAAGTCATCTTTCCAGATTTATTTGACATCATTTCCCTCAAGCATTCTATATTCCAAACAATCAGCTTTTCTTTTGTTTTCTCAAGGAGTTATATTCTGTGTTGAGCACATTGCCCACTGCTGGAATGTTTGCCCATCTATTTCTCAGCTGCCAACTACAATCCCTAGTTCCAGAGCTTCCTTGGAAATAGCTCAGTCATCACCTTCTGTTCGAGGTCTTTTCTAATCTCCTTTCCCATAAATTCATTTTTTTAAAAGTCTCTTATCTTCCATCTTAGAATCAATAGTCTATGGGTTCCAAGGCAGAAGAGCAGTAAGGGCTAGGCAATGGGAGTTAAGTGACTTGCTCAGGCTCACACATCTAGGAAGTATCTGGGATCACATTTGAACTCAAGACCTTCAGGTCTGTCACTCTGTTGATTGAACCACCTAGATGCTCCCTCCCTCAAATTCATTTTTATTTTCTCTCTCCTCTCCTTTTATACATACATATCAGTCTATATCTACATACCCATGGATGATTAAAATATCTAAAAACATGTTTGTATATATGATCATGTAAAATACATGCAGAAGTATATAATAGTTATTTACTTATACCTATATATATATAAACATATATAGATATAGATATAGATATAAATTTACTTATCTCTATATGTTGCCTCCCATTCAATACAGGAAGTACATGTTTGAGTGTGTAGACTTCTCTGTATATACACTGTCTCCCACTCACTACAGGATAATACAAACCTCTTGAAGGGAAAGAATGTTTCATTTTATACTTGTAACCGCAGTGCTGAGTACAGTCCTAGAAGACACTAGGCATTTAATAAAGTCTCAATGAAATGAACTGTCCATACCAACATTAAAGGGCTATTTCCACATCCAGAAAAAATGTACTTTATCTTACCACTTAACTCATATATTTAAATAATTAATATAATTAGCATGTGGTAACATGGTAATATGAAGTGGCACTATTTTGTTGAGTTGACTACTCAATTTTATTGATTGGAATATTTCAAAATAATTCAAATAATCTTAAATTTTAGAGCGCTAAATTTAGTGAATTATTTCTCCATGATAAGGTTCCACATTGATTTCTAAGAAGGGACAGCCAGAAAGGCATATTTTAAAGAGAAGCATAGAGTTTGTTTATTGAAGTTCTATGTTGAAGTTCCAACATTTTTTGGAATTGAAATATAGATAATTTTTCATTTCATAAGGTATTGATTGACTATTGATATTTTGGCTTCCAAGAAAGACTCATAGGATCTTTGGGAGGAAATAGACATTAAATGTCACTTCAGACATTTGGCTCCCTAAAACTTCACTGTCCTAGAGAAATAGAAAGTCTATGTAATTTTTAAAAAGATATCCAGGAAAAATATTTCATTGCCATTCAATACTTAAACTTTTCTTTCAAGGAATACTTATGACTGTGTGAAACAATTATTTTAACAATTGATCCTTCTTTCCTGGAATACACTCCATTTTTACTTCTACCTCTTGAAATCTGGTTTCCTTCATGGCTCAATCCATGTGCTACCTCCTACAGGAAGTTTTTCCTGATTCATGCAGTTTTTCCTTGAAAAATTATGTTTGTATGCTTAATATTCCTCAGGATATATAAACAGACACACATATATGTGTATCCATATAAATACATATGTAGATCAGACCTACATATGTGTTTGTATATAAGTAATTGCGCATTATATATGTTTACACAAATGTATACACACACATATATATATATTTTTTTTCTCTTTTGTCACTGAATAGTGCCTAGGACAATGCTTTGCACTTAATAAATGCTGAACAAATGCCTGTCGGATTAAGATGGATTAGAAACCTGTTTTCTCCTTTACTGTCTTTGGGACAAATGAACACTAGCTGGCTGTCATCTTGTAGAAAAATTTATGAGAAGTCAAAGTGTTAGAGAGCCACAGTAGAGGTCAGGATCAGAGACTGGTGGCATAAAGTTACAAGACCTTGTTTTCAATAACATATCCAGGTATCTGCAGGATGTTCCAAAAGTCTCAGTGCAGTTTTAAACTTTAATAGCTTAAAACTGCATGAGGACTTTCAGTATAAGGATAGAAGAACCTAATAGCTCACACTTCATTTTAGGATAGATAGCTTCCCTTCTAGTTTTGGGTGATTTTTGAAGTAATAAACAGGGAAAATGTATATATTCTTGGATAAATTAAGACTTTTTTTCATAATTGCACACAATTGGATTTGTATATATTGATTATAAATAAGTTACTTCCCTCAAAAATCTAATATCTACCATGAAGAGTGGAGGGCAACATATAGGCAAGGAACTAAGTCTGTAAGTGAATTTTGTATACATTTATATGTTTTTATATGCACATATATATACCTACAAAACTAATGAATATGTATGTCTGTATATGTATAAATCATTCAAAAAATTTTAATCAAGGGATTGATATTTCAGCTACAAATATAGGATAATAAGATGTAGAATTTGAAATGCAAGGGAATCATTTTATATTAATATCAAGTTAAAAAATCTCAATTCAGATGCTATCATTCTTTGGTTTTTAAATGTTTCTTTGAGAGCTGCTAAGAGTATATGGAAGTGATGACCAGAAAAAAAAGAAATGGGGGGAAAAAAGGTGACATCCATATTTAAGAACTCTGAGAACTCTGTTCTTTCTACCACTGTAATCCCCAGGGAACAATAAGAAAACTGAAATATTAAGTAAAAATTTGAGTAAACTTCAAAGAGGGCATTACTGGTTGTCTTGTGATAAGTTACTGATTCATTATAATGAAGAGAAAACTTGGTGCTTGAGGGTGATCCTAGGTGATAAAATTTTTATTTCCTCTTAAATAAATGTTTCCCAGAAACCCCTGAGATTCCTGGAGTGTTTATTATGAATAGGGATATCATAGTAATAATTGTCAAGCACCAAAGCCTTGGTGAATATTCTCTCAGTATAATAACCCTATGTACCTTTAACGGCTATTTATTCAATTTCAGCTCTCTATTCTCTAAGAAAACTACATGTAATTCTTATAACCTTTCCTTCTATGGCCTAAGTCTTGCTCCTCTAAACCATTTTCAAGTATATCAGGTGTCTTTTAAAATGTTGAATCTGGAAATATTCAATTGTATGAGTCTAATGGCTACAGAGTATTGTTGGGGGGGCATCACAAATTTACATTTTTCTAAAACATCATGGAGTACCTTATTAAGAACCATCTTTCAATTTGATCAATGTGTTGTCTTTTTATAAAGAATCAACTATCGATTCTTTATTCAGAAAAGGCAGCACAGATTAATTGAATCTACTAATAAAAAAAAAATCTCATCTTAAGTAATTGTTTCCATTTCCTTCTGCTGTTCCCATCTCTCCCCAAACTTTACAATGGAGAATTATTCATATAGTGGAGGCATGATGCCAGTTTACTGGAAAGAGCTCTAGATATGAAATCTGAAAGCCTAAGTACAACTCCTGGCTCAATGCTTCCTAATGATGTGGTCATGAAGGAGGTCCATCATCTCTGCTCCTTCCTTTCTTCATCTGTAAACTACAATTAAGCATACTTACTACATAAGCTTGTTGTAAAGAACGCATCTGATTAGATTTCAAGACATGTAATGGAAAGGTTTTTAAAAACATATGTACTATTTTCCAAAGGAATTGAAAGAGGTTTACTTTGTTTATAGGACTTGTGCTTTCAGTATTGTGATTTCAATAATATAGAAAAATCCTGGTTTGGAAAAATCACTTTCTGATGCAAATTAGTCATAATTAATAGTCAAAGAGAGTGTTGCCTGAGGCTCTGAAATGTTAAATGACTTGCTCATAACCATATTATGTCAGAAACAGATTCACAGGATCAAAGATTTGAGCTTAAAATGATTTTAGAAGACATTTTGTCCAATCTTTTTTATTTTATAGATGGGAAAACTGAGACACATTAGGATTAAAGGACTCACCTAGGGGCCCCTCAGCTAGTAAATAGTTGAGGAAGGATCTGAAAGCAATTTTTCTGATTCAAATTGCAGTGTCCAATCAGTATATCATTCTATCTTTCCTTAACCTCCTGGTAAAAAGTTTTAATTTTTTAAAAAGCACGCACTAATATATTTATGACATTCTAAGTATATTATATTTTTTCTTTTTAAGCAGTACATGTTGAAATGTTTCTGTTTGATGTCTAACATTTATGACAAAAAAGATTTAAAAAATAAAAGCAGAACTGGAAATTCTGAATAGGAACAGAGAGAGAGAGAAAAAGATCCCTTTCCAGAATTACTGGTCATTATCCAATTTGATCAATTTGATTGAGCTTACAAAATCAACTGAGATTGAGGTATTAAAGGACAAAGTGATGGCTTCTCAATTAATCATGGAATTTCTGAAGAATGAGATCTAGTAATCTTGTGAAAATTATGCAAAATTGGGTATGAACTGATTGAGATTCAACATCAGAACTGAAATGGACCTTAGAGATCATCAGCTAATGTCCTATCTTCATTTTATGGAAAAGTGAATTGAGGCTCAGATAGGGGGAGGAAATGAATTAAAGGCCCACAGGTAGTTAGTTGCAGAGATGGCATAGAATACAATCTAGACTCCCCCGTGCAGTGCTCTTTCCAATGAACTCCTCTCCTGCTTCCATATGCCATGCTGTTGCAGAACTCATGAAGCAAAACAATGATTTTTAAAAGTCTCTGTAATCAAAGACATTATTTATCTGTTTCTATAAAGGAAGCTTTGGATACGACTACTATAGTATTACTTTCCTTAGGTTTCCAGGAATTGGTGTAAAATAAGCAACTAAATGTATATCAAATAGGACCTTCTTTAATAGCTGTCTATTTGAAAGATTCTAGACAGTGTTATTTCCAATAGACCCTTCTTTTCATTTAAAATGTTTTACAACATTTCCTTGTCATTTCATAGTTACCTAAGCTATTGTTAATTTCCTCTCTTCCTTTAAAAGAGGTGTTTGTAGTTTAAAATTAGTGGAGAAAAAGATGTAAGATTAGTGATTATCTGCTACTAAGGGGATAAATAATTTCATATTCATTCACTGTCTAAAGAGGGTTTTACACTCAGTTTTGAAAATATTTATTATTGTGTTATTGTGACAGAGGCAGTTATATCATTCTCATGGTATTATTCATAATTTTGTCCAAATTCTCCCTAAGCAAATTCTAGTTAATAATTCTTAATATTTAAACAAATTTAGGACTTTACTATAACTATACTTTTTAATCAATTGATCAAGTATATATCACATATCTACTGTTTGCCAAGAACTGTGCCAAATATTAGGGGGGCCAACTATGGAAAATGAAATTATTTATACTTGCAAGGAATTTACATTCTAATGGGGAAGATAATAAGTACATATTTATGCATGTCCATTTACATATATATATACATATATATACATATATATGTATATATATATATATATATATATACGCCATGTGGCTAAATACTTAGTAGTTTGAGAAATCTGACAATAGCAGTTGAGAGAGTTGGAAAATGTTTCATATAACAGGCAGTGTTGGTATTGTGTCTTAAAGAAAGATTCTATGAGGCAAAGAGGAATAGTAGAGTATACACAGTGGGCACTAAACACATGGTTGTTGAATAAATAGCTTCTCATTAAAATTAAGAAAAGAAAATGGACCTTCTGCATAGTTGTAATGAACTACTCACTTTCATCATGCAACATTACAACAATTTTTTTACCACTCAAAAGTGGTCTGACTTGGCCATAAATTGTGATCACATTTCCCCCTATACATTAGCTATAAAAGAATTGGGATTAACAAGGTATTTATTAAGATGTTTGAGCTCCCTGAAAAACATAGTGTATATTCAAGTATCCCCACTTATCTCTATACTTGTAAAGTGCTTTGCTGTAATTTATGAGTTATTCCTGGCACTGGGTGGCACTTTCCTGAAGATAGTTTCCTTCTATATATTATATGATATTTATCATCAGAGGAAACCTCTGGCCCTATTGTTTCTTTCTATGAGCACATTTAAGTCAGTAATGGAAATTTATAAGATGTTATAACACATATAGGGAATGCTTTCTTTTTTAGAAAGGACTACAAGAAAAAGAAAAAGAATGATTACAGATGGCATTCTGAAGAGAAACACAAATAAAAATACAGATTTCCTGAAATCTTAAAATATTGTTATTTTTATGACAAAAAAATTTCATTGTGTTTTAGATCCTGTTTTTATCTTTAGTCAACAATTCATCCCTCCCTTCCCCAATTTCCCACAGGGATTAACAAGAATAAATATTTAATGGACTTAAAGTACATCTCTCCAAAAGAACAAGAATACTAAGTTATTAAAATAATAGGAGAGGAAGGTTGTTTTTTTCCCCCTCTAATCCATTGCATATACCCATAGGCAACCCTTCAAGCTTCTTTCTAATACCAGCCAGCATGACTAGGGTTTTGTGACTATGCTTAATGAGGGCCAGGATACTGAATGAAGTGATGGTGGCAGGAACACAATAAAGTCACTCAAAGAATGACCTTCCTATTGTCTATTCACACTTGAAGCACTTCCAAAATTCACTCTCATCATTTTTTCTGCTCTCATGGAATGAGATCACCAGAGAGAATGTATAACTTTCCTGAAGCCAGGAAGGTGAGTGCATTGACATCTTGACATAGGATCCAGTTTGAGCAAAAGAATTCTTAGTGAATATAGGGTTATTGTCAAATAAATTAAGAATGTTGCATAGAAGAGTAATTAGAATTACTGCTCTTGGCTTTAACAGAACTTGGAGAAATGGATTGGAGTTAGATGCTGTTAAATTTCACCTCAATATAAGGAAGAAATTGCTAATAATTAGAGATGTCTGAAAATGAAAAACTCTAGTTCATAAATTAATGAGATCCCAGACCCTAAAATTCAATGAATGAATGACATGAATGACAAACTACTTATTAAATTATTATTGTGCACAAAATGATGTACAACTCAAAAGATATACCCCCCCCAATGAGAGAGATTCCCTTCTTTCAAGGAGCTTGCCTTCTAAGGAGGGAGACAAAACAAACTTCAGTAAGTTCAAAGGGCAAATGACAGTTTTTATATATATAATATTTTAAAGATAATAGATAAGATAAATAATAGATAAATAGAACAGATAATATAGATAAAAAGATAATGTGAAAGATAATAAAATATTATAAATATAATAACCCTTATATTCATCTTAGAGTCAATACTGGGCATTAATTCCAAGGCAGAAGAGTGGTAAGGGCTAGGCAAAGAGAGAGAAGCAATTTGTCCAGGGTCATAAAGCTAGGAAGTGTCTGAGGCTACATTTAAAGTACAGCCTTTTTTTTTTTTCTAAATCTGGTTCTCAATTCACTATGCCATCTAGCTGCCCCCAAATACAGGTTTTGTAAAAGTGTCTACATTAAAAGCTGTAGAATGGAGTTAATACATCAAGTGTCTGGTGAGAGGTATTAAATGACATTTAAAATTTTCTCTAATTCTAAGGTTCTATGACTTTTATGGTATGCTTTGCTCCTAAGTTCCCTTAAGTCCATTCTATCCCCATTAAGATTATATCAATTTGTTGCTGCACAATACATAAGTGGAATTTGTCAATTCTTAGTAGCATAGTTTGAAAAGCAGTCTGGCTATTCCCCAGTGCATCCAAGTTTCAATCTGAATGAACCAGAGATAGGAAATAAGGATTTGGTGCTCATATTGAGTCATAACTTAATCACTTTCAGGTGATATTAATTGACCTCTTCAGTCTTCTGTTGTTCTCTGTCTCTGGGTCAGTATGCCAGGAAAGAGAACTAAATAGGAGAAAGTTTAAGCCTAGAGAGAATGGTCACTATGCTGATGGATCATTCTTTCTTTATCTGCTTTCAGAAACACTCTGGAATCCTCTTTTTTTAATTGAAAATTTTTATTTAATTAATTAATTTAGAATATTTTTCAGTGCTTACATGATTCATGCTCTTTCCCTACCTTCCTCCCAACCCTTTCCCATAGGCAACAAGCAATTCCACTGGGTTTTACATATATCATTAAGATCTGGTATCCTCTTACAATGGATGTTTAGATGGGAACAGGGGATGAAAGGGTCATGTAAGGGATCTTTAGCTATTCCATGGATCTGCTTCTTTCTGGACTAGTTGAAGATCCTGAGAAAGTCTTGAGACTGATTAAATCCCACAGAACTATCATTCAGTCTTTCTAGGAGAATTATTATATTTTTAGGTTGAAGTTTCATAGTGTTATTTACAACTTTCATTAAGAGAACTTATACAGAACTCAGTACCAGAACTTATACAAGCCTTCCCCAGCAAGATCCAAAGAGCCACCCATTTTTATTGGTTAGCCTGGACAGAGAGAGCTTTTTCCTTTGGTAGCTATAATTCATACCTTATTCTCTGAATTTGTCTTGTGTTGGAGTTGACTTCCTCAGGAAAATTGTCTGGCTACAAGGGAAGTGCTTTTCAGTTTGTCCAGATTCCCTTTGCCTCAGTATTCTTTACTGTCCACCTATCTAGAATGCAGTTAAAGAGAAACTTGTATTATATCACATTATAAAATTTGTAGGGCACTTTACAAGCATTTCCCAATTTGAGTCTTGAAAAAACTCTGTGAATAGTTAATAGAGATATAAATGAGTTCATGTGGGGGACAACTAAGTGATACAATGGATGGAATAGAGGGCTGAGAATTAGAAAGGTACCTCTTTCCAAGTTCAAATCCAACCTTAGACACTTACTACCTGTGTCATTCTGGATAGGTCACTTAACCCTGTTTTTCTATATCTTTGAGAGAAAGAATATGTTGTAGGTAGTAGAGCACCTTCCAAGATGTGCAAAGTCACTTTTTTTTAAACAAAAAGGTGAGGTTTCTCTAGCTTTCAATGGCAACATGTAGAGCTGTTTACAAAGTTTTCAAAACTTTAAGAAATTGAATTTCCTTGGTATTCTTCCAATGGCATCCAACCATCACTTCTTGCTTCCCTTTTAAATGTACAACCATGAAACAAAGGAAAGGCATTTATGTAAATAAAGGGATAAGATTGCAAAGTGTGTTTTTGCATGCATAGACTAAAACAAACTATAAAACCTTAATAAACATTGCTATCAGGCAAGACAGAAAGGAATGAAAAGAAGACAACACTAATAATGCAGCTTCCACAAATTCTTGGTGGACTGCTTGATGGAAATCAGATTATTGTTAATGGTATTTTACTTTCTTATATTACTAATCTAGAAGTATTTGCAGAAATATCACCACTTTAAGAGAAGATAAAAAAAACACAATAATCATATTGACATTTAATAGCTCAGCAGAAATGTTTTTCTATACAATGTGTGATTTTCGACCAGATTTTAGGTTTGCTTATCCTAATTAATATGTTGATTATTTTGTTTTTATTCCTAAAAATACTCCTGGTTACCATTCTGAGACTATTTGTATTTTCTCTTTTTCATGTTGTTGGGTTAGAAGATTCAATCACCATCTACTGCATAGGTCTCAAACACAATACCCATGGCTCTACACAGGGCTGCCATAACAAAGTTAAAATATGATTGGGAAATGTTTTAAAATGTTTAAAAATGAAAATACTATAAAACCCAGAATAATATATGATTTTAAAGTCAATATGTACCACAGGTATCCTCAGGTATGGCTAAGTGGTTCTTGTTTCTGTTTGAGTTTGATACCACTGATAGTTTAAACACTCAGTTTACAAATGAAGAAACTTAGACCTACAAAAATTGAGATGTTTAGCATAAGTTAACAGATATTAATTAGCAATGGCAATTTTAACTTGGGTTTTTTTGACTAAAAGTCCCATGTTCTTTCCTCATATTGACTCTGTAGTCAATATCAATATCAAAAGACTACTTTTTAAAAGAAAGTAATGGAGATAAAATTAAAATATACTGAAGGATTAAACTCAAATAATACAAATAAATAATTCAGAAATGTTAAAAGAAGACTTGGGTTCAAATTTCGCTTCTGATAGTTACTGCTTCTGTGACCTTGGGCACACTTACCTTCTATGGGTCTTGGTTTGCTTAGCTATAAAAGATAGATGGGTCAACAAGGTCTAGTCTATGTCTAGATTTATAATTCAAAGAGTAATGGAGTTGGCATCAGAAGACCAACATTCATGATCAATACTATATTGTATGATACTAGATGCCCCTTAACTTTTTAGACAATAAATTTCCAAAATACTACTGGGTCAAAAATAGTATTTAAAAATGGGTTTCCTAGATACCAAGTCCATTGCTATATCATCCACTTTGCAATCCATTTGTCAGTAATCTAAATATAATAATAATCCCCATCCTATTCATTTAGGGGCTCTAATAAGATAGTTATATATAATAATTAACATTTTACAAAATTCTTAGAGCCTTCTTTAATACATATTTGGAACACAGGAGATGGAAATGCTCTTATCTTTCTGCTATTATTGTTCAATTATTTCAGTTATCTCTGACTGATTCTTTTGGGTTTTTTCTTGACAGAAAAACTATAATGGTTTGTTATTTCCTTCTCCTTCTCATTTTACAGATGAGGAAACTGAGGCAAGCAGGGTTAAGTAACTTGCCAATATCACATGGCTAATAAGCATGTGAGTTCACATTTTAACTCAGTTCTGCCTGATTCCAGACCTGGCAGTCTATCCACTGGGAATATAGTATGTGTTATTTTTGTTCCTTTTTCTAGATGAGGAAATCAAATTTCAGAAAAGGGAAGGGATTCGTTTTAGATCACATGGCCCAGCAGCATCAAACTGAAATAGAAATGGAGGCCATCACCTGTAAGCATATGAGAGAGAAAAATGGACATGATTTTAAAAGGTAAGATTATGTGTTTTATTGAATGTTTACTTTATTAAATATTTATTAATTATATTTGAATCTGGATTGATAGCTTTTGGGAATGTTATGGGTCAGATGTGAATTGTATTCCCCATGTTTGCCACTTCTGACACAACCAATCAAGCGTCTGAATCAGGGTTCAAATCTGAGTCTCCCTGAATGCAAATCTGGTGCTCTATTTACTATATCCATACAACATCCTCCAAACAATAGATATTCAATAATATCTGTGTGAACAGAAGTGAACTTAGGATGAATGAATAAAAGCGATTTTTATCTCCCTCTCCACTACTTCAGCATTTTGATTCACAGGTAAATGTATTGTTGAAGTGGAGCAGTGGGGTGGGGAGAGAGGTAAAACAGAAGGGATCACTCAATTTGGAGTGAGAGTAAAATAAATTCTAATGCTTGCCATGCCTATGCATGCAAGAAGTAAAATAAAATAAGAGCATTAAATTTTCAAAGGGAAAAATTAGTATCATAAAGTTGTTAAATTTTTATTAGTTCATTCAATCCACAATATTTTATTAAGACAATATAATTAGTTTATTCCTTTTCTGATGCCTACCAGCTGTGTGACCATGGGCAAGTCACTTAAACTGTCAGTTTATTGCTCTAGCATCTCTCTAAGATTATGAATTGCAGACAAGGTGCCAATTTGAATTAGTAGAGTCCCCCTCGAAGTTCCTTATACTGATGATACAAGTCCATTTATTGATCAATGTGGCAGTCTCCAAGGTAGCTATTTACTAAATCTTATCTGAATCCCCATGATGAATTTCTCATACCTCCTTATGGTATGCACATCCAAGGATGGGAACTTTCTAGACTAGATATTTTCCAAAATATCTCCTAGGACCAAAGCCTGTGATATCATCTCTATGTAATAATTTAATAAGCTTAGGCAAAATGTTTTAAAATTAAAAATTCAGAAAAGAAATAGTATATGCTCTGATTTATGATCTCATCCTTAGATTATACAAGAATGCTCTACAACACCATACTATAGTCCTTACCTCAAAGTGTTTCCTTTTATTTAACTATAACTTTAAAAAAAGTAGAATAATGCTGCTAGTTTAAATGGGCAAGAGAAGAGTGGTGGAAAACTTAGTTTTAAAGGACTATATGTCAGAGGTGAAATCTATTGACTTTCGAAGTACATGAGGTATATAGCAAATGCAAAACCTTTAATGTACGATGAATATGCAGTGCCATAAAGTAAGTGATAATTTTTGCCTTGATTATATGAGCTTAACTATTAAGAAAATTATAATTAAATGTGTATTTCTTACAGTACCAGCAGAGATTTATAATCAGTCTCAATGCCATTAACTTCAATTATCATTAAGATTTGGTTTTAAATTGTAGTGAGGCGATAGCCTAGCAATGGCATTTTTTGGTAAATGTTAATAGGACTTTCTTATTTTTCTGGGTAGTTCCCAAAAGACTGTGGTGGGTGATAGTATGAATGATAATGGAAGAATCTGATGAAGAATTATGGTGACTCTCAATGGGTATTTTGTTCAGGGCACTGCTTGTGCTGCAAAATTATCCTCTAGCATTTTAAAGCTGGAAGTGATTAGTGAGTTCTACTCCCTTAGCTTTAGTAGGATAAATTGTATTTAGACTACCTTAAAATAACAATCTCAAAATAAAGGCTGATAAACACAGTCCTCTGGAAGTACCATTATTAACTTACTCTATTTGCATAAATTTGAACAAAGATGGATGACTGTAAATGACTGTCACTAATTAAGAGACTGAAATAAACAAAAGCCTAATAAAACATTATGTACAAAGATAGGCATATTAGCATATTCTATCATATATCTCTGTGGCAATGTCACAAAGACAAATTTCCTGATTACACCTGAAGCAATAATGTAACTAATGTAATAAATCATATCAAGAGACCTAAGGGGCTTCTCTTTATACACATTGATTTTTGTATTAGCCCTGCCACTGAAATCTAAATGTAAAATGGAACCAAATTTGTTGGGATAATGCATTACTCAAAGGCAATCCTCTGAATTGAAACCTTAGACACTGTTTCCTGAAAGGATCTAATCAGCTTGTGGACATTTGAGCTTAGCCATGATGATTCATTAAAGGCGACTGTCAGACGATTATTAGACAAGTCCCTTTCAAATGTCCACCTGATAGATGCTTATCTTTAGTGGGGGCACATCACAAGATCTAGAGGCAAGTAACAAGCAGCCTAAAGATTGAGTGTATTTCCCCCCACCTCCGCCCCTTAAATAAGATTGGGAAGATATTTTTTCAATTAATTTAGCACTTAAGATTTATCTCAAAAAAAGTCTAAAAAGTTTACATATTAGAAGAGATCTTGATTGTGGGGGATGGAGTGTGTATGTGTGGGAGATGGAGATAGTCCTCAGCAGAGACCTGACAACATCCAGGTACAGAGGATCTGAGATGCATGGGTGGAAGCCATAACACATAAGAAATATGCTAAAAAACATTACTGTGAAGAATGAGCCAGTCTACCGTGGGACCTAAAAACCATGCCTGGAGTGTGTTAAATTGGCTCATTTTGGCGTGTGATGGTCAAGTATTTAGAGTTCATGATTCAGGGCAGTGAGGTAGCTCAGTAGAG
Organism: Monodelphis domestica; assembly: GCF_027887165.1. Classification (NCBI taxonomy): domain Eukaryota; kingdom Metazoa; phylum Chordata; class Mammalia; order Didelphimorphia; family Didelphidae; genus Monodelphis; species Monodelphis domestica. The sequence goes on from NC_077232.1 coordinate 104,794,951, forward strand.
AGTTCACCAAGCCAAGACATGGGAGGACCAGCTCTCAAATCCGACCTCAGAAGCTTCCTATCTGAGTGATTCTGAGCAAGTCACTTAACTCCAGTTGTCTACCCTTTCTGCTCTTCTGCCTTGGAACCAATAATTCATATTAATTCTAAGAGTGAATACTTTTTAAAAGATTTTAAGAGGGAAGTTAAAGGCTTAAATTAAAAGAAAAGTGTTAATGATTCTGGCAACTTTCCAGAATTCAAGATGCTTAGACTCAATAAAACAAATCAATATTCTACCTTATTTTGTAAAAACATTAGAATTATCCTGGGTTGTTTTGCTTTAGAATGTTCATCACTCATTGTTCATCACTAATTGTGTTTATTTCATTAAAAGGCTTCAGAAGATCAACAATTGCTATTAGTTAAGCTTTCCCCCCTTTCCTCCTGTTTATTTCTCTAACATGTGCTCTGGCAAACTCAGACTGCTCTTTTAGCATTAAGAAGTGGAGAATTGGCAATTAGCTACATTTTTTTTTTTGCTACACTACCATGGAAGCAGAGGAAGGAAGGAAGAGCAAGTTTCCTTCACTTGGCTATGAAAAAAGCCCAGAAGCAATTTTCCCTCCAAATGTCATGCCATTAATAGTTCTTCCTGTACTTTTCCCATCTTCCAATCAGTAGGAAATAAAGAAATGACCCCATTCTTCTTTGTTATACACTCTATTCAGAGAATACGTTAGTGATTTCTGCTTATTTTTTTTTTCAACACATTGTTGTGGAGCAGGGGGTCAGAGGAAGAGCAAAGAAAAAAAAATTACCCAGAACAGCAGATTCAAAAGACTCCTCCTGCCTAAACATTCAAAATCAAAAGCTTTGGTGAATTTTTTAAGTAGTTAGATGTTTTAATGCTTTTAACTCTGGCTGCAGGAATGAAGTCCATGGAATGATTCTGGAAATCTCTGCTTGTTATAGGGACATTGGATAGAGAAAAAGAAACCATTGCTTCCAAGTTCTCCAAATAACATTTTTATTTGTTTGCTTTTGGAATTGTCTACTGTTTTATTGATTAGAATAGATAAATATTTTACAGTTGAACATTTTTACAATACTGCTGTTATTGCATATGATGTTCTTCTGACTGTTCACTTTATTTTCCATCCGTTCATAAAAGTCTTCCTGTTTTATTTTTTGTTTGAAGAAAATTGGATCATCCAAACCATAATCCCAAAGTACTTTAGAATTCTATGGAAAACAAAATTATTATTTAATAAATGCTTTGTTTACTATTTTAAAGAGAGACTATTATTAAATAGGGTTAAGTTCATAACTCTATAGTGTTGTATTAAAAGTATAGTTTGTAATACATAGGAACCTGTATAATTCATTTATAATACACATATTTTTTCTGATGTTTAAAAATTATCACGCTTTGTAGTCACAATTAGGTTGATTTTTAAAATGGTATATTATTGCACCATAAGAAATAAGGAGCAGGCTATTTTTTTTAACATGGAAAGATTTCATGAAGTTATAAAGAGTGATATGAGATGAACCAAGAGAATATTATACACAGCAACAGAAATCTTCTTTATAGATTAACTTGTGAATGTCCACCTCCAGCGAGAGAACTGATAATTAGAAATGACATAGTTTTATATATACATACAAATTTTTTTCTTAAACGATGACTTCTCTAAAGAGAAAGGAAAGGGATGGAGTTAAATGAGTATTTGAATGTAACAAATAAGATAAAAATTTTAAATTTGAATATATGGTTTTCTTGGCGTGGTGGGGGAACCTGAACCAAAAAGCTCATCTTTGTGGGACATTTTAGTGTGGAGATTCCCTCAACCAATGCAGCACAACTCCTCGTGTAACTTATTGTCTATCCTTAGGACACCAAGAGGGTTAGAAACATTGCTATCACTAGAGAATGTCAGAGGCAGAACTTAGACCAAATCTTTCTGACTCGTAGATAGGTTGTCTATCTTTTATACAAGCCTGCTTTTCTATCATTCTTGCTAACTAATTTATTTCATGTGATATTTTTACAGGAAAAACTACCAATTATAATATTTCTATAGAAAAAAAAAGACAACTTACTTTGAATGTTTCTGTTTTATGATTGGATTTTAGGAATCCTATTGTGGTAAAAAGAAGAGATTTTCTACATTTAAAGCCTGTATCAAATAGTGAACTTGTCCTTTCTGACCTTAAGCCTTTCCCTTTGTAGACTTGTGGTACTTTTATTGTATTTGGATGGTACTTCTGGCTACTAAAGCTATTATTATTTGGCCAGTCATAAGGAACCCAAGTAGACTGAGATATTCTTTGTCTACATTTCTCAATATTTCATTTAATTGTGTGACTATTTCAATGCCTGACTCAGGATGCTTCTGAGCTCTAAATTTAGGAAACAGTATAAATAGATAACCTTCCTTACCTTTAATGAGGTTCATTATGTTAGTCTCCCTTAGTTTTCCTCAAGCTTAACCATATCATTAGCTCATACAATATCTATATCTTCTACCTTTATTTTTTTTTTCCTTTTAGAGCCTTGGATGGGACTCCCAGTCTCAAGGAGTAGAGATCCAGGGGCAAGGAACAAGGAGTGTAAAGGTATTTGAGGTAGAGAGAAGGAAAAAAATGGGACTGGAGAAGAATAAATGAGGGAGATAGATAAATCAGTTTTTAAGTTTAAAGTAAAAAAAAGAGTTTTGGAGTAAAAGTTTTCTACTTTGGTAAAATTTTCCAAGTGATATCTATTGGTCCCTGTGACAGCAGTTAGGAAACCTGGTTTCTATGCTTCTAGCTATTTCTTTAAATAGAAACATGAGTTCAGAATAATTAAGCACCTCTTAATTATCCTGATAGGGAAGAAAAGCCCTTCATAACACTAGATAATGGACAATTCCACAACCTATTAATTTGAGTATGACAAATAAACAAAATCTGCATTACATAAAAAGAAGGAGTCATTGCATTTATTGGGATATTGAGGAAGAAGGGCTAATCAAGCCAAATAATTCAAGCCTTTGTTTCAAAGCTGAATAAGCCCTAATAAAATTTAGAGATATATGATAGTCTGCCTAGTTTTTGAGGAGAAATAAATAGATAAACATAGTATCATTTTTTCCAGAATAGGGATAGGCATATGTCCTAAACCAGTAATTTTATTGGCATGAGGAACTCTTGGGTGAGGAAACTCCTTCTACCAATACAAGCTGGCACCATCTTTATAAGACTAGATGTTATATGACTTCTCTAGGGTCACATCATTGGTATGTAGCCAGAAGTGGGATTTGAACAGACATTTCCTGACCTTGAGAAAAGCTCAACATCCACTAGAAAAGCTCTACATCAGCTAGGTGAGAGTGAAAAACAGTATTGGATCTGGAATCAAGAAGACCTGAGTTCCAATTCAGTTTCAGAAACTTCCTCATTGTGTGACCCTAGACAAGTCATTTAACCCCTGTCTGCCTCAGTTTTCACAACTGTAAATTTAGGATAATAGCACAAATCTCTCATGGCTTCTGTGAGAATCAACTGAGATACTATTTGTGCACAGAATGAGCACTTAATCTTCTTTCCTTTGTTTCTCCCTTCTTCTACCTTCCTGTCTTCCTCTTTTGTTCCACCCATCTGTCCATCCACCATGTTTTTTTCTTTTAAGATTAACATATATTTCAGATTTCAATATTAACATTAAATACACAGATAATTACTTTATACAAGATTCATGCTACATTAGAACACTAGAGATATATATCATTAAAGAAACATTTCATATTAAATAATTCATAAATAGATGTGTAAACTCTAACTTAACTGGGGACTTTTCTATTGCAAAACATCCAGTGAAGTGGTTTAAACAGTACAAAAAAGAATTAGGAGTTAAGGTCTTTGTTTCCTGTCTATCTGGAACATGTGGAACTCATTCCAGAAATGGAAATAAAAACCAAATTCGGGGTCATAGGAAAAGATTCACCCTCTTGACTATAATTCGGTATACCATGTTCTATGACTTTGTTTCTTTGCTCTCAAACTTGACTATTGAGTAAATACTTAAAATATTTACCCATTTAACATCTTGGTGAAAACTGAGGGTGTGTTGGTGACTCAGGGTCTTATTTGAGTTCTTATGCAGGACAACTATTAGCATGCTACCATTTTCTAAAGGAGTCAAACATCTACATGGAGATAGATCTTTGCAGATTTAGAGCTCTAGAACCCCATGGTTCTTGAAATTGCTGGAATGTGTCAAATTGGTCAAGGTACTCTTAGTCACAGACTCTCCCTTGTCTCTCTCAAGGATAAATGATTTTCCTGCAGTCTAGTCACTGATGTCTATTCAAATGAGCAATTTTCCCCATAATATTATCCCCATGAGAAAAAATGAAAGGCAATAATGAAATGCTATCTTCCACCCCAGGAAAGTTACTGCTTTTTCAAGTATTTTTCACTGAGACAAAAATAAAAAAATATATGAGATTAAGAAAAGAGACTTCAGAATAATGTTTTGAAATGACCAAATAAAATATTGTTTTATTAAAAAAAAGAAAAGAAAAGAGACTTCAGTCTCTGCTCCATAAAAATAAGACAACACAAAAAAGCATCCACATATAATGAGGCAAGAAGGTGGCACGGTGGATAGAGTGCTGAGCCTGGAGTTAGAAAGAACTGAGTTCAAATATGACCTTTGACATTTATTAACCATGTGACATGGGGCCAATCACTTTACCTCTTTTTTTCTCAGCCATAAAATGGAAATAATAATAGTGCCTGTTTCACATGAGGCAATATTTGTAAGTGGTTTAACACAGTGCCTGGTACACAGTAAGTGCTACAGGAAGGCTAGCTGTTGTTATTTTCAATCCTGGTTTTTTGGGCTAAATTCCATTGGCTGCCAGATCACTTTACCAATTCTTCCCCTGCATTATGAGCTTTGATAGGCTTATGGTCCTTTATATCAAACTCTCCTTTCCTTTGATAAATAGACTTGTGAACTTTAGGACCTAGAGGGATAAAGTAACACTCTTTCCAATTGTCCAAGTCAGTTTGAAAGCTTTGCTCTCATTGAATTTAAGCCAAAAATGATATACAACTTCCTTTGAACCTGAGGGCTCTGTGTTGAAAGGAACAAATTTAAGAGAAGCTGATAGGACAAAAAATAGAGTCCATTTTCTTCTTCAGTGAGATTTTTAGAAGGATCATAATTAGATTTGTTGTTCAATACTTTTACTTGATATGCTGACTGACTTCCAAATGCAAAAACATTACTCTGAATTTTGTGATCTAAACATGTTACATGATATTTTAATGGCATGACATTGTATATAAAAACTCACAAGCACAAGGAGTTACATCAGTCCACTGTGATTTTAGAATATATCTAATGAACATCAGTGGGAGAGGTATAAGAGTCATAAATTGGCACCAGTGATTGAACTGTAATTACATTGAATATATCTTAGAATATAAAGAGCCAAACTCCTAAGTAATGAATCTATACAAAACAGACATATAAAGTAGTTTTTAAAAATTTACAACCTTTAGACCATCCAGAATCAATGCTCCATGCAAATGGAACTTACATCATTTAATAGCATACACATAATAAATTCTGCTACAATCACTGATTCTTGCTACAAATTTTTCATCTCAGCACAGAAACATGCCCAGGATTTCTACTGCTCTCCCTCCCTGAACCTCCTTGTCACTATCCTAGAATGTTAGACTTGGACGGGTCTTAAAACCATCAATTTCAATCCTTCCCTTTCACACATTTTCAAATTGAAGCCAAGAAAGTTGATATATCCTGTTTAGAGTCACAACACAAATAAATGAGAGAGCTAGCATTAAAACACCTTTTACCTGATTCCCAATTCAAGGATATTTCTCCTCTATCCCATTATGCCATTCACCATTTCAAAATATCTGGTAATATGAATGTTTCTTAGGAGCCACTACCAAAATATTTATTGATATTGGGCAAAACCACCTAAAGAAAGGAAAAACGGGTGTGGGGAAATTAACATAGTTTGATGGAGCAGCAATATCACAAAGTGGTATCCTTGGAGCAACTCAAGTTAGGGGCATTAGAGAAGTATAACAAAAGACCAGAGCCTAATAGAAAAAGAAGAACTGTGCATATCCCTATGCTGAAGCTTTTACTCTTGTTCTTGTTTGGTTCTGATGTTTCCTTCCTGGTTCTTTAAGCCAGACTCCTGGATAAAGAGTATTATCTGTGCTTTCAGGGGACCTAAAAGTAGAGTGCAATTCACATATTTATTCATTGTCTGTTATGCTGAAGACATTACCTGAGGGCTTGAGGATAAAATAAAAATATTCCCAGCTTAGAAGGAGCTAACATTACCCCAGGAGATATAACAAGTATACCATTGAGTAATAAAAGGTAATTTGAGAGAAAAATCACTAGCAATTGGGGGATAAAGGAAGGGTTGTTAATGATATGTCAACTAAAACTAAGTCTCAAAGGAATAAAATATTAGAGAGGTAGTATGGGGTAGTAGATAAAATATGAGACAGCATCAGAAAATGTGTTTCAAATCCCACCTCAAACTACAATTGGGTGACCAAATGATCTTGGGCACCTCTCTATACCTCCATTTCCTCTGAAAATAATGAGGTTATTTCAGTGCTCTCTGTGGCCCTTTCCAGTTCTACGCCTATTACCCTATGATTCTGAAAAGCAGAGATGAGGAGAAAACACATTCCAGACTTGGGACACAGTTTGAAAGAATGCACAGAGGTGTAAAATGGGATGTCAAAGTCAGGGGAGAGGCAGTAGTTGAGTTTGGCTGGGATTGTATGAAAGAGGATAAAATACATTTAGTATAGAAAGGAAGGTTAGAGGAGAAGAACTTAAAAGGTTTTCAAGTCTTGGAGTTTGTGATTTTCTCTTAGAAGCAGCAAGAATCCATTAAAGATTTTTTTTTAATCTCACCTTCCATCTTAATTGGTTCTAAGGCAGAAGTGCAATAAGGGGTAGGAAATGGGGGTTAAGTGACTTGCCCACAGTCTCATAGTCATTGAAGATTTTTTTGAGCAGAGGAAGCATAACATAGTTGGAAAGGATCTTGGACTTTGTATCGAGAAGACCTAGGTTTGAATATGATCTATGTCAGATATTCATTTGCTAAGTAACAATACGTCTTCCTTCAGTCTTCGTTTTTTTCATCTTCAGAATGGACATAATTCTGTTTGGGATACATTTCAAAGAATAGTTCAATTTAATTTGATAAATATTTATTAAGAATCTACTGTGTGCCAGCTACTGTGCTAAGTCATGGGGATACAAATATGATAAAGAAATAGCCACTGCCTTCATAGTTCTTACAATCTAATGGGAAGGGTTATTATTTTCATTTCATGAAGATAAAACTCAGAGTTGGGTCCTTATTGTTAAAAACAGGGGTGTCTTGGGAGGTCAGCTAGTCAAATCCCCCATTTTTAAGAGGGAAAAACTTGAAAGCCAGCAGTTTACTAGGCTTTTTGAAAGAGAATTCAAATCAGCATTTCCTGAGTTCCTACCATGAATACCCCATCATAGCCTCTGTTTAAAGTCAGAGGTGAGAAAGGGTCTTCTTACTCCTAATCCTTTGTTCTTTATTACATAGTTAAGGGCATCTCACTCTTGGATTCTTTGAATTCTAATGCTGCCCTCTTTTAACATTGCCAGGGGACTGAGTTTTATTTTGGTGACTTTCCCTTTAATCCAGGATGATCTCATTGTGGTTTTCTCTAAATATATGCTCCATGCTTTTCTTTAATTGAAAGAATGCAGATGTGTGATGACTGCCCCACTTTGCAAGTCTCTTAGGCCTAGACTCAATGAGAAATTCCAAGGGATCACACTATAATTTGTCTTTTCTGGGGCAGACTTATTAAGTTTTAACTGTTCATAAAATTTAGCAACAAATGAACTTGTCTTTCAGTGACATCAATCAGCAAACTTGAGGTGACTCTATACATCCCCAATTCAAATGTAAGTATAAAATGATGATGATGATGATGATGATGATGATGATGATGATGATGAAGAAGAAGAAGAAGAGAATTCTCCTTTCTTTTCAGAGAATTGAGGGCAGCAAAAAGGACCACAAGGTAATGAGTTAGCTTTCCCTTCTGGCATTGAGATTTATAATATAAAATTAGATTACAAGTAAAAATGAGTTCAATGTACTAATTCATGTTCTCATACTTAGGGCATGTTCTCATACTTAGGGCATTACATAAATCAGAAGGAATTTTATCAATGGAGGTCAAGAATATTTGAGGGTTGAGAAGGTCATAATTAAAGTCCAATGATAGGATAGAGCATTAGGAAGACTTCAAAGCCCAAATTTACAGAGTTGCCTTTTGGGGCATAGTATTTCTATTTAACTTGTTGACTGAGGCTAAAAATTGTGGTCATTGAGGAAGGATTCAGGTTTCCATGCGTTCAGCCTTTGAAATTTCTTTTGTACATTTCTCTTTCTCTCCTCTGACATGATTACCATACTGGTACAGGCTCTCACCACCCTAAACTACTGTATTAACCTTCTGATTATTTGCTGAACCTCAAATCTTTTGCCATTACAGTCCATTTTCTGCTCAAAAGTCAAAGTAATATTCCTAAAACACGAGTCTGACCATATCATCCATCCCAATCCCCTAGTTCCCACTCAAACTCCGCCTCCCCATTTTATCCAGGATTAAATTAAATCTAAAATCCATCAATTGGCTTTTAGAGTCCTTTACAATCTCTCTCTTTCAAAAATTGCTGATTTTCTTACACCTTACTCTTCTCTCACTCTATATTTCAAGGATATTGATTTCATTATTGCTTAAAGATTAATCCATATTGTCTGATGCAGAATTTTCAGTGATTGCCACCCCCCCCTCCCCGCCCCCAATTCCCTCCTAATGGGCTTCTGCCTCTTGGCTTCTTTTAATTCGCAACTGAAATCCTATTTTTTGCAAAAATTCTTTCCCATTCCTGTTCTTTCCCATTCTTAATGTTAGTATCTTTCCTCTGAGATTATCTCTAATTTACCCTTTATCTTTCTTGTTTGAATATAGATGTTTTCATGTAATATCATTAGATTATGAGCTCCCTGAGAGTAGGAACTGTTTTTGCCTTACTTTCTATCCCATATAATTAGTATTACATCAGGTTCACTCTAGGCCTTGAGAATGTTACAATTAACAATAAAATAATGACATGCTCATCTTGCAAGAAACAGTAAAAGCCCTTAATATACCTTTTCAAAAGGAAATAATTTAGTCTGTAATTCATTTCTGGTGACCTACAATCTTTATTTTCTTAGAGCACAAAACTCAGGAAACACACACAAACTCACACACACAAACACATACACAGAATTCATTTCCTTTTCTGTCAGACATACCATCTAGATGGATTATCTGGATTTACTTTCTGCATTTTCACTTCATATGAATTATCCATTCGGAAGAAATTAAAGTTATTCATAAGGGAAAGTTATTTTGGTTTAGCTGGGGGATGGGACTGCAGGTTGGGGAAGGAAGTATGGCAAATTCTATTTTGGGCCATGAAAGTCTAAGTGGATATTTCTTTTCAGAAGAGTACGTAAATCATACAGAATCCTCATTTTCAGGTCTGTCTCTTCAAAAATACAGTGACACCAGATATCATTCTGGGATTGTACAACTATTTCAGTTTAATATTTCTCAGGATTCTGCTCACAGGGAAACCCAGGTGTTTTATAGCATCTGAATTTTACTGGAGGTCCCAGGTGTCCCCAAGAGGTAAAGGGATTGTTCTTGTTTCAGCAACTGCCAAGCGGATATGGCAATATCACTGACATGCATATTTACATTTTTCTCCTTCATCTCTCTTTTGCTGACTGCTAATATCTCCCTCAATGTTTTCATCGCTAGCCTTGGGGCATAAAAGTAGTTAAACCTTCCTTATTGATCATTCATGGATATCTTTGAAGAGAAATAAAAACAACTTATAATCATCAAGTCACCTAAATGAATAAAGATAGACTATCAGCAAGAAGGATCCCTAGAGTTTATGTGGTCCAACCCTTCTCTATAACAAGTGAGGAAAGGGGGCTCAAAATGACTTTTCTAAGGTCACACTCTTATTTTGAAGAAAAATTAGAACCAGCACCCTATTGGCCTGCCTTCTATTTTATACTCTCCTATGATATCTTACTCAATATTCACATGATTTGATTCAATGCAACTCAGAAACTGGTATTACAAAAAGGGGATTTAGTGATCATGGTGGTCCATTTTATTGTATAAATGAGAAAACTGGGGCCCACCCAAAACACACAAGAAAAACCCTTATATAATGGGTAACTAACTAATATCAGACTAGTATAAAAGATTTTATTCAAATAATTTATCATAAGACGGAATGATTGGTCATATATTAGTCAATCAAAATCTCTAAGCTTTTCTATGACTATATTTGCACAATGAAAGTTTTTAAAGCAAAACATTTAGGCAATGCCTTAATACTCATACAAATCATCTAATAAAAAGCACCCTAAAACATTTCATCCTGATTATTATCTTCTAGGACAAATGGCCAAGAATGTGGCTAAAATCTTGCCTATTAAAGATAGTGTTAGCAAACAATCCACCCTAGTCAGTCTTCTGAGTGGGACATAATAATATTTCAGGTTTCTCTGGGAAACATTCTCATCTAGGGAATTTTATGATTGTGAGTCTGGATTGGCCTTGGGGGGAGCATAATTAGGGAGATGAGGGTTCCCAAGTCAACATTTCAGGTATCTAGTAACTCCATATCTGACTTAGTTAATGCTGTGGTTTTTAGTGGATATTCTCTAATTATATAAGGTGCTCCAAGGAATATATTAAAATATTTGGCCATGCAGAAGGAATGAACTTTTTTTCTGTTTCTAGAAGCAAAAACAGGATGGATATTGCAAAGTCAAGAAACAAACCAAAAAGAAAAACAAACAATATATTTCCTAAACATTAAATTACTTTAAAAGTAGAATGGGTTGCTCCATGAAGTAACAAATTCCCTTTCCATGGAGACTTTCAAGAAGAGGCACCAGTGATCATTTGTTGAAAAAGTGTAGTAAGGATTCCTTTTAAGTATGTTTCCTAGCAGTTCTTGGCCAAAGATTCCTTGGCAACTCTCAGATTCTGTAGTTCTATGATATCCAGCAGCTTAATGTAAATCAGGTCAAATGATTCACTTCTCTTACCTACTCTGTGATGAAGATATAGTTTAAGAGATCTGGGGAAAAAAGTGACAGTTTAAGAAGAAAATGCCATATAGTTGTAAAAATGTTTGCAATATAAATATAAGGGCTTCCCTTTTCCAAGCTTCCATTTAAAAATACCCAGAAATGAACTTCATCAATGATATATTCCTTGTCCTTGGTCTTTTCCCCTAAACATGGAATAAATATTTATTATTTTAATGCTCTGCTTCTTTGTGCAGATATGACAATTCAAAGCATTTTAGGTATCAAAGAGTATCATTAGGATGGAAAGAAGAAGGAAGAAAGAAAGCTATATTAGAAGAGAAGAAAGAAAGAAGGAAGGAAGGAAGGGAGGAAGGGAGGGAGGGAAAGGAAAAAGGAAGGAAAGAAAGAAAGAAGGAACGGAGGGAGGGAGAGAAGGAGGAAGGAAGGAAGGAAGGAAGGGAGGGAGGGAAAGGAAAAAAGGAAGGAAAGAAAGAAAGAAGGAACGGAGGGAGGGAGAGAAGGAGGAAGGAAGGAAGGAAGGAAGGAAGGAAGGAAGGAAGGAAGGAAGGAAGGAAGGAAGGAAGGAAGGAAGGAAGGAAGGAAGGAAGGAAGGAAGGAAGGAAGGAAGGAAGGAAGGAAGGAAGGAAGGAAGGAAAGAAAAAAAAAGGAAGGAAAGAAAGAAAGAAGAATTTATTGCTTACTTTGTGGCTGACACTTAACAAATACTTTCCTTGATTCTCACAAAAACACAGTGAGGTAGATGCTATTGTTATCTCCAATTTACAGTTGGGAAAATTAAGGAAAACAGAGGTTCAATGAGTTGCCCAGGATCAGTCAGTCAATATATATTTATTAAGCATCTATTATTTACCAAGAACTGTACTTCACAAATGTTATCTCCTTTGTTTTTCACAATAAGCCCATGAGGTAGTTATTATTGTTATTCCAAATTTATAACTAGAGAATCTAAGACAGACAAAGGCTCAGTGACTTGCCCAAGAATAGTCATTTGGTCAATAAACTTTTATAAAGCACCTATTATGTGGCAGGCACTGTGCTAAGTACAAGTCACACAGCTAGGAAGTGTCTGAGGCTGGAACTGAACTTAGATTTTCTTGGCTTTAGTCCCAGTCCTATAACTATTAAATCACCTATAAGCCTCATCTAACACATTTCATTTTAGAGAAGAATTACACACAGGGCAGGACTCTGTAGAAAGATATTTAGTTCAATAAACTACCAGCAAGACCTCAAAATAAGGTATTTCACCTATCCAGCCATCCCATGTCAAACACCTCAAAGACAATGTTAAAGCAAGTACCCATAGAATGGAGTCAAAATCAGCAGCTTCAGTTTCCATAGGTTGAGGTTGAGGAATGAAAAAAAAAGAAAGAATATGTGCTAATATTAAAAGACCACAAACCTTTCCCCAATGCCCTCGGCTTTTTATACGTCAAACAGTCTTAACACATGAAACAGAGAATAATGCACATTTTTTCTAAGATCTAAAATTTGCAAATCTATTATTGGGAAACATATCTGTCAATTTTTGTAAAGTAAAAAGTAAGAGCTACAAAATTTGACCAGTAACTTGTTCTTGATAGGATTCAGGGCATCATTTTTTCAAGCAAAGCACCAAATGATAGTGATTGGCATTGAGATCTTTGACAAAAATGTAGCAAAAGCTTGTGAAACATGTCATTGTTAGTACATTTATGGGTCTATGGAGTGAATAAATGGGCATTCGAGAGGACCTCAGAAGGACTGATTTACCTTTTTTTCCCATTTCAATGCAGGATGGATATCAAATTCAAATTCTCTAATTAGATATTTTAGCAAGACTGTGAGGATAAACACAATTAGCTAAAATAAAAAATTCAGTTTTGCAAAACCTGTGAGAAAACAGATTTCCTCTTAGATTGGGCACATTGCAAAGAGTAATCTGTCATTACATGATGATTATTACATAACTATATTTGCTGGAAGAAAACTTGGATTTGGATTCTGACTTTGCTTATTATCACCCATTTAATATTGATTTTCTCACGTGATGAGAGGATTAGAGGATCATTGTGATTGCTTTGAACACTAAAAGATATGATCCTATGGACTTTCTATCATGTTGCAATTTTCTCTATTCCCTCTAATTAATTTAACATATTTGATGACCTGAATTTTTTCAAAGTTCATGTAACCATGTGCTATATAGACCTAGTACATAAAAGCTAGTATATTCCTTATTTGTACAAAACCTTTTTAATTTAATGTAATAAAATTATTAATTTTATATTTTTTAATATTCTCTATCTCTTGCATGGTCTTAAAATCTTTTCTTTCCCATACATCTGTCAGGTATTCTATGTTCACCTAATTTACTTATAATTTCCTTAAAAGCTAGTTTATTCCTTGAAGATTTGTTCTTGATGTTAGTTTACATTTTAATTATTCAGTTCCATTCAACATCAACTTATCAAATGCGTATTAAATAAAGCACACAATGCTAGGGTCCAGAAACAAAAAAAATGGTACAATCTAAGTCTTGTTCTTTAGAAGTTTATGTTCTAAGGGGAAAAGGAAGGGAAAGACGTGTTTTTTAAGCCCCTACCTTCCATTTGAGAATCAATACTGTGTATTTGGTTCCAAGGCAGAAGAGTGGTAAGGGCTAGGCAGAGAGGGTTAAGTGACTTGCCCAGGGTCACACAGTTAGGAAGTGTCCAAGGTCAGGTTTAAACCCAGAATCTCCCATCTCTAGGTTTGTCTCTCCATCCACTGAGCCACTCAGCTGCCCCTGATAGGTATACTTTTAACTATGACCCTGGATCTTTATTGTGGCATTTCTCTAGGACTCTAAAGTCATTTTAATTTTTTGTTGTTGCTCTTTATGCTGCTTATACTGAGCTGTTTTCTCTGTACCTACGTTTGTTTTGAATGATTGATACTGTAGTGTTAACTTTAATATTCTGTATTTCAAATTCCATTTTCTGTATAGCCAAATCTGCCTATGCTCTTGTTGACCCACCATCAATAAAGAGGAAATTAACTTAATAATGAAACATATTTTGGCTTCCATTCATGAATTTGGAAGGCAACTTTTCCTTGTCTTTTCCATCAGTCTCATAACGATCATTCTAACCTTGTTTGACACACTGTTTATTTCAGAGGTTGGGGAACAGAAAAGAGACATAGATAAGAATATAATCCATCTCACATCCCAGACAATGGTCTCCATGCTTCTTTGGCTTGCTTTTTGGATTCAAAATTATGTTCCAGGATTCCTTTTTAAAAAAATCCTCACCTTCTTTCTTAGAAATGATTGATTTCAAGGCAGAAGAGTAGTAAACACCCCCAACCTTCAGGGTCACACAGATAGGAAGCGTTTGAGGTCACATTTGAACCCAGGACTTCTCATCTCCAAACCTGGCTCTCTATCCATTGAGTCACCTAATTAACTGCCCCACCAAGATTCTTTTTTTTTTTATATTCATCAATCCCATATGCATTGGCTGCTGCACTGCCTTGGCTACTATCTACATTTGACCACCAGTCAGGATTGTCCACTCCCATAATTCCACACTGTTGTCCAGTGAACTTTCCTAAAATAGGAATTTCCTAAATTCCTAAAATAGAATAGGCACTGGATCTGTGGTTTTACTTGTTTGTTGAAATCTAAATTAATTCCTTCTCCCAAAGCAAGTTAGCAAGTTCTTTGGAATTTAGTGTTAGAGAATTGCCTAGAGCACAGAGACATTAAATGATTTGCCCTATGTCACAAAGTCAGTTTGTGTAAGAGGAATGACTTGAATCTAGGTCTCCTGGGCTTAAAGGCTAGCTCTCTATTCATAACACCACTCTGCCTTTCCTAAAATGTCCTTGATACGGTAATAATTTACTCGAGGACTTGTATTTCTTTTTTTTGCCTGTGATATCTTGTCTAAATGGTTCTGCATTGCTCTTAAGGTCCACCAGGATCTGATGCAAATCTAACTCAAAGCAGGTATTTCTTAGTTTCTCCAATACCCTCTGGCCCAACCAGGGAGGGGTCTTCATTATCCTACATACATATCATGGTCATTTTTGCATTCTGTTTGCTTCTTTATCTGAAATATTCTTTCCTTACCAAATGCTACCCCTTCTTCTAGGCTCTTCTAAAACTCTTTCCAAATATGTCAAACTATACTTATTTTTCTTTTCTCTGAACTTGTAGGATGATAATTAATGAGGCCACTGCAATGATTCAAATTTAATGATCCTCTGTTTCATGGGTGTTTTCCTTTCCTTTTCTCTCCTCTCCTCTCCCCTCTCCCCTCCCCCCTTTCCTCTCCCCTCCCCTCCCCTCCTCTCCCCTCTTCTCTTCTCTCCTCTCCTCTCCTCTCCTCTCCTCTCCTCTCCTCTCCTCTCCTCTCCTCTCCTCTCCTCTCTTCTCTTCTAATCTCTTCTCTTCTCTTCTCTTCTCTTCTCTTCTCTTCTCTTCTCTTCTCTTCTCTTCTCTTCTCTTCTCTTCTCTTCTCTTCTCTTCTCTTCTCTTCTCTTCTCTTCTCTTCTCTTCTCTTCTTTTTTCCTGAACTAGATGCAATAGGACCTCATTTTATAAAACCAATATATTCCAAGACCCTTTGTATAAGTTGGAAATTTTACCTAAAAAGCAAATCACATTGTTTAATCAGTATTTTTATATGAACATATCTAAGCACTTCATGGCTTTTTTAGGCTTGTAAGGGCTACCAGCATTAGTACTCCTGTACCATGAAGCCATTATAACTGACATGACAGCTAATGCTTGGTAAAAACAATGTAATGACTCTCATTGATGCTTTTCAGAGTGAGAATAGGTACCATTAGGTGAATTGTTGTAAGACTTTGTTCTGCCTGGAAAAATGATGAGGATTTAATATGTAATTAATTAATTTAATTTTTTTTTCAATTGATGATCCTGTATCTCTGAATTTGGGTATCTTAAATTCACATAAATGAGGTAAAGTCCTTTAAGGCAGTGGTCAGAATTTACATTTACTTCTTCCACAGAATTCCCATTTGTGCAGTGCTAAGCACAAAATTGGCATATAATTGATACTTAATTGATTCATTAATGAATACATGAAAACCCAAGATAGTTCAAATCTCCTTCATCTTTTTGCGGATAATCAGAAACCACCTGGCCTTTCTGAAGGTTGGATTCATATATCTGAGACTGCATGAAAAGCAGATAGAGGATAACTTGGGTCTGCTGTAGCACATTTTCACCATTAATATTTCAATAAGCATTTCTTAAATTCCTTCTGTGTGTCAGGCACTAGGTGCTGGGGTTACAAAGATAGAAATGGACAATTCCTTGGCCACAGACATTTTACATACTTCTCAGGGAAAATAAGATGTGTAGACATAAAGTAAACTCAAAATATATTTAAAGTGAATTGAAAAGTAATTTCTTTTGGGAGGGGCACTAGCATATATGAGACAGCAGTTGAGCTATTTTGGGGAGGAAGTTGGGACTCTGGAAATGAGGGGAAGAGCATTCCAGGCAATAGGAAATGAGTAATGACATGGAAATGGCAGGTAGAGAGTCATGAGGGACAAGTGGATTATTTTGGCTAGACCATTGAGTGTGTGAAAGGAAATAATGTATGATAATTCTGATAGGAGAGCTGATAGCTAAATTTTTAAGTGTTTTAAATGTCAAAGGGAGTTTGTTTTATTTCAGAAAGAGCAGAAAACCACAGAAGCTTTTAAACCAAGGGAATGATACGATTAAACATATGCTTTAGGGACATTATTTTGACATTGGATGAAGCGTATATTGGAAAGGGGAGAAACCTGACTAGAGAGACAACAACTAGAGAGACAAATTTAGGGTAATGAGAGTCTGAATTAGGATGGTGGCTGGTTGTAAGAATATAGACAAGAGATTGCATGAGACAGGCATTAAGAAAGTAGAGTTTATAAGAGTTGTTAAATTATTGAACATGAGGGAAGTGTCATGTATGACTGAGGTTGTGAACCAAAGTGACTAGAAGTATAAAGATGACATAAAGGAAATGGTGGGAGGGACTAGGTGGATCTATGGATAGATTTCCAGGGTTGAGTATAGGAGGTCCTGGGTTCAAATGTGGCCTTAGATATTTTCTATCTGTGTGACAATGGGACCATTCTGCCTTAAAACTAATACTTAATATCAGAAGGTACATGTTAAAAAAAGAAATAGGGAAATTAGAAAGAAAGATTCAAGATGGAAAAGATAAAGAGTTAAGTTCTGAACATGTTGAGTTTAAGATGTTTATAGCTCATACAGTTAAAAATATCCATTGGGCATACCTTGGCATTCAGTGATATGGAAATATAATTCTTAAGAGGAAATTGGACTGGTTTTATAGATTTTGGATAAAAGCATAGAGGTGGCTCTTGAAAACAAAGAATCTAATGGTCACCAAAAATGATAGGTAGTGGACATTTTATAAAGTAGAAGAAAGGAAGGAGCATCTAACTTAATCAAAGATCAATAAAGATAACTGTATGGCATGGTAGATGAAGAACAAAATTTGGAGTCAAGAGACATGGGTTTATAAGTGGCTCTGATGGTTAATAGTTGTGGGAATACAGGCAAGTTATTTGATTTTGTGGCCCTCAGTTTCTTTATGTATATGAAAATGGGCATAATGAAATTTACATTATTGATGTCAGGAGATTATTTTTAGGAAAGCAATTTGGAAAAATTAGATGATATATATATATATAATATTTACTGATCATAGTGGCAAAAAAAATCTAATTCGTGTTGGTAGTTTTTTCATTGATTTTTCTTGGTCATTCTTTTTCCTTTTCCTACCCTCCCTTTTCCATTCTTCTTTTATGTTTCATGTTTGATACTCTCTGTCTCATCTTGATTGTCTTCGTTTTAGCCTTCATGATGGGGGGCTTAGGTTCAGACCTTGACTCTGCTACTTATTCTCCATATGACCTTGAGTCAATCACTTCAAAGCTTCTGGCTTCACTTTCCTCACCTCTAAAATAAGAAGGTAACCGAATTAGATGATTTCAAGGATCCTTTTCAAACTCTAAATCTCATGATTAAGAAAAGAAAAATGTATGAAAAAAGCAACTTTTTTATAACAGCAAAAAAAAAAAACAACTCAAAACTAAGGGTGTTGCTCATCAGTTCTGGAATGGCTGAAGAGATTGTGCTATATGAATGCAAAGGAATACCATGTACCATAAGAAATGACTAAAGGGACAATTTCAGAGAAACTGAGTTATAAAATGATTAAAATGAGGTGAATGAGAAACATGAGAACAGTTTATATGATAACAACAATACTACAACTACAAACAACTTTGAAGGACTTGCACTCTGATCAAACACAAAGACCAGCCACAATGTCAGAAGACTGATGTTGGATACTGCTCTCCATCACTGGGCAGAAAGGTGATAGACTCAAGATTTAAAAGAAGTCATAGCATTTTTAGAAATAACCAATGAGAAATTTAGTTTGCTTAATACATATTGAAATAAGGGTTTTCCTTTTCCTTCCCCACCTACCCCTCCAATGAAGCAAGATGAGAAGAGAAAATAAATGTTTGTAAATTAAAAGAAAAAATATATATCCTACCAATCACCTATTTCAATACAGATTGGGAAGATACATTTCAATACTGCTATGGTGAAATCTACTAAGGTTCATTTTTATTTTGAATTGAAGGATTAGGTTGGCAAACAGATAATCAACCCACCCTTATTATTCCATTTGGTTTCCGTGGGAAAATAACTGCCTCTCCACATGAACATAGCAGTTTCCACAAGAATGTGATAGCCTGGGTCCAAAAAAAAAAAAGACTCCAAAGCATGACCCATTCTTTGCCTTAGGAAAACAGCTGTTTGGTACCTCCTGGGGAGGCCTAATTAAATTAGTATGCAAATTCCATCTCATGTAGCTCTTTCCCCTCCCACTGAAGCCCAATGGCTTTAATTTGAATTAAATATTTTAGCTAGCATATTACTCATTTTTTTCTTTTCCTTTTCATTAAATTTTCTTATTTTCCCCTCAATTAATTAGCATGGGAGAGCATATTTAGAAAAAAAGGTGGTATACAAAGAGCTCTCAGGGATGAGATATCATTAACCATATGCAAAGTCACCTGGTTCATTTCATTTATTCTTAGATGGACCTTCATTACAAAATGACAGTACTCTCTTCCTTAGCCTCCCTCTCTCCACCTTGCTGGACTGCTGCTTGTGATTGATAGCTATTAAATTAGGTTTTACCTCTCGAGTTTGCTCTGGATTAAATACATTTATAGCACAGCATGACACAGTGAGACAAAGAACAAGTGGCACTTATATTGTCTATTTTAGTCTTCATAGTTAACCATCATTTAGACATTCAAATAAAAAGAAGTTTGAAGATGGAAGAAAGAGAAACTAAATGAATTAGCTAAATAACCAATCATATTAAAACATTACAAATATACAAATATAAAGTCACATTATTTTAAATATGGAGAAAGGATTTCCATACCCAGAAAAGAAAAGTGAAAATCTTCAGAGCCTATAAAATCACAAAATCATTTACTGTGACTGGATCCCCAAGATGAAGTTCAATATTATTGATAATACATCCTCTTTTGGTTCCCAAACAGCACTATTGAGAGCTAAAGGTACCAAATGAGACAGTGGGTATCTTATAGTGTACATCAGAATCCCAAGTATAGGCAATCCTGTCATAATTATTCCCAGTGCTTGGAAATCAGCATTGTATTCATGGGGTTCGGGATTCATATCTATTACTTTGAGCAACCAGGAAATTAGAAATATTATGAGGAGGAGGGAAAGTAGGGGCATGAAATTAAGCTAAGGATCATGGACTTCATCATGATGTGGCTGAACATGCCAGGCAAGCAAGCATTTGATAGAAGAGGTTCCTTTTTTCTATCATCTATACATGTGTCATTTTTCTGGAGCTATGATAATATCTATGTCAGGAACTCCCAAAATGGAAACTTCTTGTAAGATAACAGAGCAGGAACTTTGAAACATCCTCTTAGAATGTTTGTCCCTCAAAAGTAAATAGTTTACATGGGACTGCCCAACCAATATGTCAGAAATAGGATTTAAACTTAAATAGATGCCCCAAAGTCTAGAAACATAAAGTCTACTCTGTTGTATTCCCTGAAGCCACAGGTTCTGATTCCTTATATAACTGGCCCATAATAAATGTTTCTTGAATGGATGAATTCAAGTTTGTTGACTTGATATAAAATGCAGAGCAAAATCGAAAGTCAAATCCATAGCTTTTGTGCCAGCCGTTTTCATAAAAATATGTGACCATCGCCCTACCATATATGTTTTCAATTTTTAATGTAATTTTATTGTAGATGATTTCTTAGATTCTCCCATCTTACCAGGGGCATTGTCTTCAGTTCTGTGTTTCATAGGTTTAGAAAAATATTAATAAATCTTGAGAGTATAAAGAGGAAGGCAACCAGAATATTGAGTTCATGTTATATAAGAATAAATTTAAGGAACTGGAAATGTCTAACCTGGAGAATACAACAGGTATTTTTAAGTATTTAAATGTGCTGCCTATCACATGAAGGAATTAGCCATTATCTTTTTTGGCCACAAAGAACAGAACTAAGAGCAATGGATAGAAACTGCAAAGACCAAAATTTAGGCTTGATTTAGCAAAAACAAAACCAAAACAAATACATTAAAAACAAAACCAGCAAACAAACAAAAAAAAATTGGGGACACTGTCCAAAATTGAATTGGACTGTTTATTGTATTCTTCATCCTTGGATATCATTGAGAAGAAGCTGAAGAATAAATGCCAGGCATTTAAGCAGGGATCCTTTTCATATATAGATCAGTCTACATGCCCACTATGGTCCTTTTCAATTGTCAAATTCTATAATCTTTCATAGATCTCTAACACTTCGAAAGTTGTGTGATTTTATGTGTTTCAAAAGATTAGCCATAGAGTCTTGGTTTGGAAAGCCAGGAAGAAAAGACTAAAAAAAGTGGACAAGTAATTGAAATATAAGGCTCCTGTACTCCTAACTGCAAGGAATGCCAATGTCCCTAAAATAGCTTGTTATAATCCAAGGATCTTTACTATCTCTGCCCCTCCACCATCATCTTTATAATATTTTGCTCCTAATAACAATGAGTTTAAATTGTTTAAGCAAAAAATGATCTCTTTTTTTCCCCATTATCCTCAATGGCATCTTCATTGGACAAAGGTTTTAATCTTCAGAGAAGATATGAGTATAAAGAAACTCACATATTGCTTTAGTTTGAGTCAATCTGGTTGCCATGAGATTACTTACGTATAGCTGGCATTGATGGTAAACCAATAAGAAATGGGATTTAAGAGTAGATATAAAAAAAAAAACCCTCATCAGAACAAATCCTCAGAATTTACCTCCTGATATATGTTGAAATTAAGCTGCCTACATGTCTGATATTTGTTCAGGGGATGTATAGCTATAACTTTGATTTTCCTGAACTTATTGAGAGACACTCCAAAGGTCACCATCTATCAAAAATAATGAAAATGGAAGTTCCTTCAGTTTTGACATTATCAGAGACTACAGGTCAACCTTACATGAGTTATATGACTTCCATAAATCTCATGTTTTCCTCCTATGTTCAAATTTCCTTAGATGTCTCTCTGAACTAGATTAGTGACTCTACCATATACTACAATGATTCATGCTTAAATAATTAGCTACAGTAACAAATTTGGGCATCCCAAGATTCAGAAAAAAAAGAAGGGAAAAGACCATATGAAAATAGAATAAAGTTAAATAAAATTAAGAATGAGGAAAATGCTTCAGTGGCAATTTGGTAATAAAATTCAACTACCATTGATTAAGCAATAAATCCTTCTATGGCATATAACAGCCTTTCTTTCCTTTTCCTTAACTTTATGCTGAGTCATTTGTATAACTTAACAGGGTATTTTTTTACTCTGTTATATTTGGGGTTTTGAGATGTGAGGAGAAGAAAATGTTAAATCTCTGCTCTATAGGGTTTTTGAAAACTATACCAATTCACTTTTCAAACATTTACCATGTAGGCAGGAGGGAAAGAGAAAGTTTCAGCTATTTCCTAATTTAATATGAATTTAAGGTGATATATTTAAAGTGATTTCAGTGTTCCTCTATTCAGGACAGATTGAGGACAAAGAATCACAAGAAATTCATTTTTCTCTAAAAGAAATAAGTAATAAATTATTATATCTTTCTTCATTGGGTCAAAGACTTGGAAATGCAAAGGACTTGAGAGATCACTTAGTCTAGTTACCTCATTTTATAGATGATGAAATTGAGACACAGTAAAAAGGTAAAGTTGTGTGTCTCAGGCCAGACTTTAGAGACAGAATCTAAACCCAGGTTTTCTGATTCCAGAATCAGTATTATTTCTACTCTACCTCAGTAAATGGTATGATTATTATATAGGTTGGTTTAGCTTGAAGTAGTGAGTCCAATATAGTTATTAGGGAATTATTTAATACCTTTAAATGCTCTTTTAGCAATTACAGACAATTATCCTGTCAATCCAATCCAATGAACATTTTTACATGTCCACTATATGCCAGGAACTATGCTAAGCTTTTGATGAAAAAGAAAAACAAGCAAATTAGAAATTCTGAACATAAAAGATGACATTAATGGAATGGAAGAAAGTCATTGAATGATTAAGACGAGATGTTTTATAAAAACATCAATAAATGGATAATCCATTGATTAACTTCAAAAAAGAAGAAAAAGAATTACCAGTATTAAAAATGAAAAGGGAAAGATTGCAGTCAATTAAGAAGAAATTAAAGCCATCATTATGAGTTATTTTGCCCAATTATATGGTAATAAATTTCATAACCTAAGTGAAATCAAACAGAGAAAATTATAGATTAATGTCCCTAATGAATATTGATGCAAAAAAGTTTAAATAAAATACTAGCAAGAAGATTACAGCAATATATCAAAAGGATCATATCTCACGAGTAGGTAGGTTTTATACCAGGAATGCAGGGATGGTTCAATATTAGCCAAACTATCAACCTAATTGACTATATCATTAACAAAACCAACAGAAATAATATGACTATTTCAAAATAAGCAGAAAAAGCTTCTGTAAATTTCAATACCCATTCCTATAAAAGACATTGAGAAGATTGGAATAATAGGGCATTCCTAAAATGATAAATAATAACCATCTAAAGTTATCACCAAGCATTTTCTGTAATATAAATAAGCTAGAAACCTTCCCAATAAAATCAGGAATCAAACAAAGATCACCATTACTATTCAACATTGTACTAGAAATGTTAGCAATAAGAGAAGAAATTGAGGAATTAAAATAGTCAATGAGGAAATAAAAGTACCAGTCTTTTCAGCTGATATAATGATAAACTTTGCAAATCCTAGAACCAAAAAACTTATAGAAACAATGAACAACTTCAGCAAAGTTGTAGGATATAAAACAATCCACAAAACCATCATTTCTATATACTATGTATAAACATCAATAGCAAGAGATAGAAAGCAAAACCTCATTAAAAACAACTACAGACAATATAGAATCTATCTGCAAAGACAAACCCAGGACTTATATTATCACAGTTATAAAGCACTTTTCACACAAATAAAGTCTGATCTAAACAACTAGAAAATCATTAACTGTTCATGGGTAGGTCAAGCCAGTGTAATAAAAATGACAGTTCTTCTTAAATTAATTTACTTATTCAATATCATTACAATCAAACTATCCCAAAATTATGTTTAGAAAAAATAATAAAATTCATCTGAAAGAACAAAAGACCAAGACTACCAAGAGAATAAATGAACAAAATTATGAAGAAAGGTGACTCAGCTGTACTGCATTTCAAACTATATTATAAAATGGCTACCATTAAAAGCTCACACTGGCTAAGAAATAGAGTGGAAGACCAATGGAAATAGATTAGGCACTCAACAAACAATGGTTAATGACTAAAGTAACCTAGTTTTGGCAAATTCTAAGACTGAAGATTTTGGAATGTGACATAAAATATCTCCATCCTGCTGCACCCCAACAGTGGGTGTTAAAGACTAACATCATACCTAATGGTCCCCTGATGTCCCCTGGTGTCAGTGTGCAATGTCACCATGGAGGGAGAAGCTAGTGGGGTTTAAAATGCAGAGAACGGGAAGGAGAGGGTCTCTTTACTTCAATACCTGAACGGAATAATTCCCCTGATGCTTGGCAGGCAGCAGCATGGAGGGGACCACCATGCTGGGCTGAAAGCTGGGACCAGATCTTACTTAATTTAGTAAGAATTAAATCTCTCTCTCTCTCTCTCTCTCTCTCTCTTTCTCTCTCTCTCTCTCTCTCTCTCTCTCTCTCTCTCTCTCTCTCTCTGTCTGTCTCTCTCTGTCTGTCTGTCTCTGTCTGTCTGTCTGTCTCTCTCTCTCTCTCAGATTTTACTAATAAACACTTATAACCCTGGAACTCTGGTCAGACCCCCTTTCATTTGAAAAGGAAGAAGAATGTACCACTTGACAAAAACTGCTGGGAAAACTAGAAAACAATATGGTAGAAACTGGGCATAGACCAACTCTTCACATCATATTCAAAGGTAAAGCCAAATGGATACATGATTTAGAAATAATGGTTGATGACCTTATTGTAAAGGGAAATGCAAAATAGTTTACCTGTCAAAGCTATGGATAAGGGAAGAATTTAGGTCAAAACAAGGCATAGAGAATATTATGAGATATAAAATAGATAACCAACTACATTAAATTAAAAAAGTTTCTGCATAAACAAAAGCAATAAATCCAAAATTAAAAGGCATAAAACAAACTGGAAAATATATATTTATAGCAATTTTCTCTGGCAAGGCTTCATTTCTCACATATATAGAGAACCAAGACAAATTTAGGAGAATACAAGACATTTCTCAATGGACAAATGGTCAAAAGATATAATAGGCAATTTTCAGATGAAGAAATTAAAACTATCTTCAATTATATGAAAAAAATGTTCCAAATAACTATTGATTAGAGAAATTCAAGTTAAAACTCTGAAGTACCATCTCTCATTCATCAGACTGACATGACAAAAAAGGAAAATGATAAATATTGGAAGATATGTGGGAAAATTGGGACACTAACACACTGCTGGTGGAACTGAGAACTGATACAACCATTTATGAGAGCAGTTTGGAAACATGCACAAAGGGACATCGAACTGTACATACCTTGCCCCAGGAATACAACTACTAGGTCAATATCCCATAGAGATTAAAAAGAGTGGAAAAGAATCTATCTGTACAAAAATATTTGTAGCAGCTCTTTCTTTGGTGGCAAAGAACTAGAAACTGAAGGGATAATCTCTTCATCCTTGAAAATCTCATCATCCTTGGATCTCATCACTACCCTCCATCTTTATAATTGGAGTTTATTTGTTCTTCCTCTTGAATTTGTTTTTAAAATCATAGTCTTGCCAGAAAAGTCTCAGTTCATTTTTTATTACTTTGAAGAGTTCCTGTTATTTAGCCACAGATTACTTTATTCCAATGCAACTCCCAACCTCCATTTAAGGAGAGAGCTCATGTCAGAAACTTCCTGATTTCTCACTTGACTACACTTTATCTAATTCTGACCTTTTTTACTATGCCACCAAGACAGGACTTTTCTTCTCCACACTCTCAGCATTTCCAGTTTTCTTTTCCTTTGGTTTTTGGTTTTCTCCCATTCAATATAAACTCCTTAAGGACAGGAACTGTCTTGTTTCTTTTTGAATCACCAGGGCTATGCACAATTCCTGGTTCTTAGTAGACACTTGATAAATGATTCTTGATTCTTGATATACTGCCTATAGTTGTAAGATGCCCAGTTCAATAGACATTATTTTATAGATGTAGAACCTGGCACTCTAACAGGTTTTGTAAATGTCTCCATGTTGTATCATGAATAAGTGGCAGGGAAAAATCTTGAACTTAGGTTTCAACTACCAAAGTAAGGGCATATTTTCCCTTCAACTGTATCATATTTGCTTTTAATTATATATATTATTAAACTCCTAAAAGATGCAAAACACTAGCAGTACAAAACCAAAATGAAAAAAATGCCTCTACCTAAAAAAAACTTACATTTTATTGCTAGGTGAGGTTAGGAGAGTAAGAGATTCTACTATTTACCAAGATAAATGTAAGATACTATATATTCAAAATGATCCTAGAAATATAACTGTTAAGTGAATTATATTTTAAAAGAAAAAATATCTTCATTGAATGTGAAGGAAATGTTCTTTGTGAGAAAAGCTAAAAATCCTTATAAATATTAATTATTTTAATCAAGTCATCCTCTGACATGGAAGATAATTACTATTTTTAAAAAATCATACTGCATACAACTAAAAAAAAAAGCCTGAGGTTACACTGATATAAGCTGCATCAGAAAAGAGATGACATTCTTCTGGGCTTCAAACATGCTTGCTTTGTCTATTTTGTTCCATGCTCTCATTTGCCGTCTTCTGACACATCCATTCAACCTTGGTGAGAACAACCAGAAGCCAAAGGCCTTAAACAACATCCAAATAAAAAAGAATGGGTAATGGTAGTGTTTTAAGTCTTGAAGCAATTATTCTTGGTGTTTGTCTCTCTAGGATACATGCTTCCTAGCCTACTTGTCTGAATTCTTTAGTACCTAGATCATATACACTCTTTTCCTTGTCTAATGGTTGAGGAAAATAGATAATCAGATAAACTTTGGCTTGGGTATCATCAGTGTATCTCTAGGTAAGCTCTTGTTAACATATGTTTCCCTTAGACTGGAAACCAAGCCGTGTGTGTGTGTGTGTGTGTGTGTGTGTGTGTGTGTGTGTGCGTTTGTGCATAATCTATATTTCTGTATGTTTATGAAGATCTGTCTTGTGCTGTATATGCATTTATTAACAAATCTAGAGCTACCCTATATTATCAGAGATCAAAAGGTATAACACAGACTGGGTTAATTTCAGTTACATCTTCAAAATGTTGATCAACAGCGACTGGAAAAGATCAAGGAAAAAAATGCTTAATGCCACCATGTGGCTATAATATGTCAGAATAATGGTTGACAAATCATGGCACAGAGTACAAGCCTTCAGTCACTCAGTATGCAATGAAAACAAGGAAGAACCTTGATACGATTGAGGAAATTATAAAAGGTGGACACATAAAAGGTAATCCATCATAAGAAAAGGGGTCCGAAGTTTATTGTACCTAGGAAGACAATGTATGAACTAACTGATTAACATATTAGACCTAGCCAACCAGTGGACTAAAGCCTCAGTGGAACAAGCCAAAGTTTTCATTTTTTAAACAAAGATGGAAAGGGAAGGCTTTGGATTGTTGATTCAGATGCTGACTGAATATGTATTTATATCAAGATGAATACCAACAGAGTCTAATATAAACATTTTTAATTGGCACATGGTAAGATTTTATTATTGTTCGACAAATTTCCATAGGAATTCTGAGTTATGCATCTTCAAATTAGAATAATGCATAGTTTGTCTGGTTGGATTCTGTGAAGAAGAGCAATCAATGAATGTTCCTTCTATAGTATTTATGATCTGATTTCTGGAACAAGGTTTTGATTTTTTTTTAAAGAAATCTAGTCTTATGTCAAATCTAGAGCTACTTTGACACAACAAATGCTTTCACCAAATACCCAAATAAACCTATTTACATATATTTTCTCTGAAAGTTAGATGATTAATTACCAACAAGAAAGACAAATCTTTTAACTCTGAGAGTATAGTACTAATGCTGACCAGTTTATTTAACTGGAATTTATTTGCCTCTTCCTCTTGAATTTGTTTTTGTAATTGTAGTCTTTATGTCTTGCAGAAAAGTCCAAGTTCATTTTTTATTACTTTGAAGAGTTCCTATTATTTAGCCACAGATTACTTTATTTCAATGCAACTATAAGCGTATTCTAGTCTTTAGCTCTCTGTAGGTCTGTCTCTTCATACACAAATCTGAATTTCAAATTACCTTAGTTACACATTAGGACCAAGTGAAGAATTTTAAAATTCTAACTTTTGAAAAAGTTGTCATTGTGAATCCTGGGAGTAAACGAGGAACAACTTGTCATCAAATAGCAATATCATTGCCTATAATCCAAGTTCTGCTCATTATTAGGAAGAACAATATCTAGCACAAATTTGCCAACTCTTGATATTTATATAAATTGCACTGGGATATAGGAATATAAGGGGAGGTTTTTAAATATTGTAAAGATTAAATTATATCCCTTCGTGGTTGCCAGATGTTAGGGAGTGGAAATGTGAAGGGTTTTATAAAAGGTTGGAGTGGATTATTTAAGAATAGGATTGTCGGGAATTTAAATAATTCCAAAGAGATTTATTTATAAAACATAGAAAGAGTGAAAGTAAGAAAATCAGAGAGAGGATAGGTTAAGATATCTAGCCTACATACTAAGTATTTTTCTCTGACTCCTGGCTCAACCCAGGCAGAGCTAGTTAGTCCTTAGCCAGAGGGGCCTCGACCTTTAGCCGAGGATCTGAGGATGCAGGGAGCCTCTTTCAAAAGGGTAGGTCTCTCCTGACATTAGTCCCTTCAGTAAATCCAGGAAAGGGAGTCAGGCTTTCATTCCACACATGTCAGTCCAAAGGGAGAGATTTAAGAATAGTCACACCAAGTCCAAGGTCTCAGGTGCAGTAAGCAGATTCTTCACCAGTCTCCAATTTGAACTCCCAACTCCAGGACACCCACAGGAAGTTGTAACTCCTTTCTACAGACACTTTTTTTTGTGTGTCACTTCCTGTGACTACCTTCCATTTCACATGTACCAATTACAGTTAAAGCTTTGGGACTTTAAATTTTAGGACTGCTCAGGGGGCAGTCAGTTGATTCTGATTTGTCACCCACTATTGCATACATGGGTCACAGACCTCCCCTACTCAAATAAGTGGGGTGTATATGGTTTTGGTGGTTAAATCTAAAAATGAGCAGGGGAGAATTAATTTAATCTTCACAGTCATTGGAGATTTAATTTAATACTCACAATATAAAGTCAGAAAAAAAGTGAATAAACCTACTCAATAGATAGAGAGTTGGGGGAAAACCTCATTATAAACTAATTGAAATTACCTGTGGCTATGAAAATATAGAAATATAGTGATGGCTGATTAAGAGGAGAGCTAGATATACATATATATATATATATACATATATATATGTATATATATATGTATATATTTGTTTTTGTTAAGTCATTTTGGTCGTGTCCAACTAGTCTTGACCCCATTTTGGGGTTCTCTTGGCAAAGATACTAGAATAGTTTGCCATTTCTTCTCGAGCACACACATATAGATGTATATATTTATACATATAGGTAAGGTATATTCCAGTGTGAAAATTCAAAGTCTTTGTGACCCAGTAAAGTATTTAATTATAACAAATTGACCTTAGACATTTGCATCTACTTTTTAATCTTTCTCCATTATAATCCACAGAATGAAAGAGGCATTAGACAGGGAAAGGGAAAATACTATGATACTTTATTAGCATTACCATCTATTCAGGTTGACTCAGTCATCTCCCAGAATTTGAAACTATGAATTTATGAAACTGAGTGTTGATGATTTTCTGTACTTCTAATGAAGAAAGGATGAGCAGAAGATTTTTCCACTATTGTTCAACTTTGCATTCCCTTTGCAATATAGTAATTCTCAGCACTGTTATGTTTGGTTACATCAATACATATATTTAATTTTATTCTAATTGAGAACAAACTGCATTCCTTTCAAGGTAAATAATTGCCATGTATCAATTCTTTCCAATAAAGTAAGAGAACAAGGATACCAAATTCCAGTCAGTATCATATTCATTGACCATGAGAAAGCACTCAATCTAGCAGAACATAATGCCATTTACAATGTGCTCAATGAAATTAGAATTAATTCAACTTATATTGACTTTGGGGAGTTAATATGCTACAATCATAAAATAGAATTTATGATGTTCAACAACCCATAATGCATATGTTGTTTCAGGATAGTTAAACAAGGAGAGAAAAGCTTCCTGAACCAGTTCCACATTATATTGGGATCAGGTAAGAAATAGGATTTGGTATTGAAGGGGAACAAGTGATATGACCTTTTATAATGAATTTGCAAATGTTGATCAATAAATAAGCATTAAAATGCCACAGTTGCAGTTGCTGTTGTCCAGAAGGAGATGAATTTGTGAAAGACAAAAGGAGTTTCTGATTAATCCTGATGCCAAGTTAATATTCCTGAGATAGTTCTAGTAATCTCACTATCCTCCAGTCCAAAATCATCAGACTCCCCATTTCCTATTTTATAAAAGGTCTACCTTTATAATATGGACTTAACCTACTTAAAAAAAAATCTTTCCTTCTTATTGTACCAATTGCTGCACCCCAAATAAATCCTGCTTCTATAGATTTTTTCACCTTCCTTCTTTGTCACTTATTCTTATATGAAGCCTTTCCTGATGCCCTTATGTGAATAGAACTTCTCTGCACTCTCATTCAATATTTTGGGAAATATTTTTGAAATTAGTCCTGTCTTTCCATTGGCATAGAGAATTCTGGGAAAGGAAATTCCTTTCAAATATAGATCAGCACTTGGTCAGCAAATTGGTCTTAGATTTGCCTGAAGCACAGAAAATTTAAATGACTGTCAGGAACATTCAGGTATTAAATTGCTGAGGTGAGACTTTAATCCTAGTCTTCCTGACTCAGTAGCCACATTTTCCTATCCGCTCTGCATGTTGCTTGAGGCACCTAATGTCATGTATTACACCTCTTTGGATATATAGTCTCCTCTTTAGTACTAGAAGTTACTTGAAAGCAGAAAATGGGGACAGCTAGGTGGCAAAGTAGATAGAATGCTGGATCTGGAATCAGGAAGACCTGAGTTAAAAATCAACCTCAGAAATTACTATGTGATTCTGGTTCATTTAAAATCTGTCTGCCTTAGTTTTGTATGCTATTAAATAAGAATAATAATTGTTCTGCCCTCACAGGATTGTTGCAGGAATCAAAATAGATAATGCTGGTAAAGCACCTAATAAATACAGTACTAGCTACTTAATAAATGCTTATTTCCCACACCAATTCACCTTCTTTTACAATGTCCAATACATCGTATTTATTAGATATTTAATAAAAAATTCTCAAAAGAATGAATGGCCCCAATGATAAATGGTTTATTCTAAAATTCCCTTCAGAGCTACTTGTTCAGTTCTTGCCCCAATACTACCTAGTTAGACGAACACAGAATAATTGGTTTGCCTCTGAGTACCTCAGTTGGTCATATCCCAAACTAAGTATTTCATTTCCTAGGACAGATCGTTTTCCACTAAATTCCCTTGGAAATAGTCCCAATACATCTATACTGAAGATAATAATAACCAAAGTAACAAAGTACATTAAGGATATGGATAAAGACATCTTCTGTGTCAGAGTAGTCATTAAACAAAATAAATGTAATGAACTTAATGTTGACTATAACAAGTAGATGAAAGACTTCTTAAAGAAATAGAAAACAAATTTCAATTTATTATTTTACTGTCTCTGCTGCTGGTCAACTACTAAGTATGGTAAAGAGAAATAAAAGAAAAAAGGAAATAAGCAGGCAATGGAGCACCAGTGGTGTATAACTGTTCACTGATCAAGCTGTGACTAGCTTCTCCCTTACTCAAAGAAAGGTCAGGAAAAGACTGATGACCATTTGAAGCTTATGAAATTGAAGATATTTCTTTAGGTTGGTCTAGGTCCTTTCAAACTCTGAGTTTCAATTGTGTAACAGTTAAATTAGTCTCTTGTAATAAAAGAGTTATATTTTTATGAGGTTTATTAAATACAAATTTTGATCTCATCCAGGTGGAGACTCAGGTGAGATTATAGGGATTTCTGGGAAGTGCCAAGGACTTTTGGGGATTGAAGTCTGGGATTCAAATCTCTGTTTTTACAATTGACTCAAATAAGTAATCTGAAAGCATATGAAAGCCAAAAATGTATACCATGCATGATGCAAAATGATAACGGCTGGGTCATATCTTCTGTTGGATAGAAAGATGGCATATAGGTCACTTATATAAATGAAAGAATTACAAAGGGTGGAAGTTTTCTAACTAGAAGGCAAAAAATTAAATAGGGATATCGAAGGATTATATAAATATTATTATTAGAAATAAAAAGTCATGGTTTCATGGAATTTTGTATAAATTCTTTTGACAAACAGTACTGTCAAATAGTATACATACATATGTGGGCTGAAATTTTTTTTTATAATGTATGAGTGGAAATTTTTTACCTTTGAAGGACATTCTCCAGAATTCCTTTAGTATTTTCCAGAATTTCTCTCCTCTCTCCACCACATTGCATAGTCACATTTTGTTCATTTTGTTTATAGTTGGCTGTTGTTATATACTTGTTGTATATAGTTTATAGTTGGCTGTAACTGTTTCTCTCTCTCTCTCTCTCCCCTCTAGGGCCTGTAGCTGAGTTAGCTCCCTTTTTACTCTAATATTTTATTTCAGTTATTACTAATAAATATTATTAAATATAATAATTGGAGTTACTGTATATTAATGTTAAGCTTACAATAAGAAAATGACTCCTCTGTGACCTCTGAGAATAATGACATGCAAAGTAGCTTGTCAATAGTCATATAGCTAGTGATATAAAAGGGAGGATTAGAACTTTATTCTAGGTTGTCAACTTTTTCTAACACAGCATTCCACACCATTTCATGGTAAATGATAATAGAGGCAGAGAATATTAAAAAAAAAAAACTCAGATTCAGGTAGGGTAAATATGGGAAGACTTCACTGAAATGAATCTTTAAAAGAGGGATCTTAAATGATGAAAAATAGCAAGTATACTTAAATAGGGGGAAATCAAGGGCAAGAAGCTGGGAAATGGATAGGAGGCATCTTTAAATGGATTTCCTAGAAGCAGATGGAGCAGAATGTAAAGACATGGGTACCCTCGAATGGAATGGTGCCTAGAGAAATGAGGTCAAGGAAGCAGTAGAGGAAAGGGCTGCCTGGTTAGAGGGCCTTGAATTCCATAATTGTAATTTAGATTTCACAGGAGTAACAACTGGAAACCATTGTTAGCTTTGGAGCAAGGGGACAGTATTGTTCAAATATGAATGGGAATGATTTAAGAAGCAAACCAAAAGGACCTACTTCTGTCTTGTACTAAGGAGATTAATCAATGTCTTAAGCTAGTGGTTTCCCCTCTTCATTGTTTGCTACACTGGAGTCTAATCAGGTTTGATTTGAGTTGTGGGAAACCACTAATTAAAATGATTAACAACATCCTATCAACAAAAGGAATGAGGGAGGACAAGTCTCTTATTTTTAATGGGCAAAGTCAAAGCTCTGAATAGATAGCTACAGGAGGTGATACTTGCTGACAAAAAAGAAGATGGATTTGAACTTTCTAAAAACAATGAAGGCTTGGTAAAGGGCACCTGTTCAGGAAAAAAATAATAAATTACAGGAAAAAATTATAAACAAAACAAACAAACAAAAAACCCTTTCTCCTGTTCCAACAGTGGACTTAAAGATCTATCTGTATGTTGACTGAGTGTTCAAGTGGCCTTGCTGTTGGGGGGTACTCAACACCCAAAGCTGTGCTTAACATGGTTTTCATTTTTGCTTTGTAGTTGACCTTTAAGTGACTATAATCTGGCCTTATTTACAAATGTGGTTTCTGCAAATATGCTTTGAACAGAACAAATTGGAAACACAAAAGCAGACCAATGGAAAATCTCACACAAAAAGGCTTTAGTATTTGAGATTTCTCTAACCACCATTCCTTGCAGATGGACTGTGATTTTCAGCACATCCCTGTGGTAATTTTGGATACTTCCTCCCCCCCCCCCAACCCGCACTTGTTATACACATCCTTCACCTCAAGATTCCTACCATCTTTTTGAATGCCAAGACCCAGTGTTCTATTCAAGTGGAAAAGATAACTATCACAAGAACCAAATGGATTCTGGCATTGGCTCCTATTTTCTTTCCCCCTCATTTTGAATAACAATCATCAAATTGGGAGCAATGTAGTATATCTACCTTAAAACAGAAATTTTTGGCCTTCTGTTTAACTATCTTCATTGCATGGTCCTTTAGAGAAAGATAGAACATATAATCAGCTAGTTCAAATAAAGTTTAAAAGGCTCAACCTTCTAACACATATAGATAGGATTGTGTTGGAGCCAGCTTGAAACTGCTTAGGGTGCCAGAATCAATCATTACATTTTCATTGTGAGCATTTAGACTGAAAAAAAAAATGAGGAAATGCTACAAATCAAGACTTGGTTTATTTATTTGGGGTTTTTTATTACCTAGACTTAAGAAAGTGATGGGGAAAATGTCAATTATGTGAATTAAATGTAAAGTATCAGATAGAACATCCCACTCCACTCTCCAAGAACCTGTTGTTAAAAATTACCAGAATGTGCTTCTATACAGGTATCTATTCCTCTGCTACACCTAGAAAGTTACTAATTCTCTTTAATATTTTAATAATAAGAAAATAATTATTTCACAATTCAAAAAATTACATTGTTAGAGATCTCTAGTGTTAAAAACATCTTTGTTATATTTTTTAAATTCTTTGTTTTTTTCTTTGAATTTGATTCTTTGCCATTATCTTTGTCATTGATTCAGAATATCATAGGACTGAGCATTTGCAGAAATGTGCCAGAGACAACTATAATAAGCAATTTTTGAGAGGTGATTATTAAAATTTTAGTATGAGCAGTTATACCTTAAAAATTGGCCACCTTCCAATTAGGAATTCCTTTTTGTTTATTATCTAGATTTAAGAAAGTAATGGGGAAAAGGTTGATAATGCACATTAAACTGAAAATGCTTTTTTTTTAATAAAAAGAAAGTAGGTTTTCAAATATTCATCATCTTACCACTGATGTAAAAGATCGAAGAATTCATGGAGGTTATATATTACAGCCCCTTCACTTTATAGAATACAAAATGGAGACCCAAAAAATAAAAACACAGATTCAGAGCTAGAAAAGCTTTTCAGGAATCATGAAGTCCAACTCCCCTACTTTATTGGTAGATACTAAGGAGCATTAAATGATTTACCTAGGCTAACACAGGTAAAGTAGCAGAGTTGGGATTGGATTTACACATCCTTTAATTCCAAATCCAAGCTGTTTTCAACTATTTAACACAGCTGTATACCTTCATATCAAAAATATTAGCCTCTCTCTCTTCTAAATGATGAATCTTTGTATGAGTAAAGGTCACTATTCATCTATAAATTAAATCTATTCTCTGGGCTAAACACACCAAATCCAAGAACAGTTTCTCTTGTGAAATGGTTTTAATTCCCCAATACTCTATTATGCATTTTACCTTCTCAAAGTCCTTCATCAAATATTGAACTCAGAAATTAACAGCATTTCACAGGAGTGCTTACAGGGATGGGTTGTAATGGGACTATTATTCCTCTTCATGTAGGTGTCAGATACTTCTCTTAATTCAGTCTATTACTCTAAATTTGTCTGTTGTAGAATCTTACTTTTCTGTAGGGAAGGAAAGAGATCTTGCTTCTCTTTTGGGGTCTTTCAAATACACTCTATGTTTTGGCACACCAGGCAAGCAAAAGACTTTTTGAACAGATTTTGAATTTGAACAGATTCATTGTTATTCCTACAGTGCTCTCTTCAACAATGATGACTATCCCATCATCAGTTACCTTTGAGAGAGAGAGGCAATAGCACTAAAGAAACAGATTCAAAGAAGAAAATCTTTAAATTCATAGAGAAAAAAATCTATGCTGGACATCATACAACTTTAAAGTAGCTCAGTTTAATTTTCAAGATTTCTCAAAAAAATATAAAAGACTATGGATTATATTTAGTCAAAGGAAGTAAGCCATATACATACTTTTTTCATAAAATTTTATGACAATGACCCATGTATATATTGAGGATATTCTCAACAAAAATATGAGATTAAGAAAACTGCATAGATTTCCCTCCCTCTGAACATGTCATCAAAATTACACAACTTTATTAAAAAGTACAGAGAAAACAAAATCTCCCTGCCTTAATTGTTTATTGATTTTGAAAGACATTTGAGTTGGAATGTAATTTTGTTTTCCTTAAAGATGCATCCTATGCTTATATTAAAATGAAACAGGATTCTACAACAGAAACCTAGTGATATGTTTGTTCAACAATTCAAGCATTAGGAAACATAAAACATGGAACTTTAGTATATAAACACTCAAGCTACTTGTCAATTTCTAGTAGATGTCATAAAAGGAATAGAAGTAGAAAATAAGCATACTCTACTAATAGGAGGACATGTAAATGCTGCTATTCACAGATAATATCATGTTATAATTCCATTGAGGCTTGGATTACTTAAAATGAGTTTTTATAACTCTAGGACTTAAAAGATATTGACCCATCCATCCACCTCAGGAAAACAAAATGGGTGAAAAACACATATTGCTTGGGTTAAAACCTAATGTTGGATTTGTAGCCCATTCAGATGAGTATATATGAATTAGACAAGTGCTACAGACAAGAACTGAGAATCAGAGAAATATCCAATAATGGACCACACATGGAAAATTACGGAATCATTTCTATGACCCCAAGGTACTGGACACGACAAAAGTCCACCATTGATACTGATAACCTTAAAGCGAAGGTATAAGCATATGAATCATGAAGTGCTATGATCTCAGAAGAATAAAAATTTCAGATAATAAAAGACTCAAAAAGGCATGGCTTTTGCAAAATAGACTAAAACCCTTTTGTGTGATTCTTTAAATGTAAGAAGTGATAAAAATGATAAAATGGAAGAGATATATAACTAGAAAAGATAGGTTTGGTCACAGTAAAAATAAAGGATAGATAAATCAACTAGCATTTATTTAGCTATTACTTTGTGGCAAGTTCATTGGCAACATAAAAAATGTAAAAGGCAACTGTGAAGAAAATAAAAAACAATCTCTTTGAGGATTTTGGGAAAGATATTGCAAGGAGAACAAAGATGTAAAAGTTCATGAATCAAAATAATATTGCATAAGATTTTTTAGCTGCCACATTTCTCTGTTGACTCTTATTTAGTTTTGAATGTACTAAGACCACCAGATCTCTATCTCTGTCTGTCTCTCTTCTTCCCGTCCTATTTCTGTTTCTGTCTGTCTGTCTGTCTCTCTCTCCTTTATCCCCTTCTCTCTCTCTCAACATTCCTACCCCCTCTGCTCCCCTGTCTCTTCCATCTTAGAATCAAATTAATTATTGATTCCAAGGCAGAAGAGTGGTAGAGGCTAGACAACAGGAGTCAAGTAACTTACCCAGGTCACATAGCCAGGAAGTGTCTGAGGCCATAATTTTACCCAGGACCTCCCAATTTCTGGCTTGGCCCTCTATCAACTGAGCCACCACACTGCCCCACCAAATTATTTTGTATAATACATGTGAAAGCTCTTTTTTAAACTTTTCAGCCCTTTGCAAATATAAGGGATCACTTATTTTGAGGCAGTATGGCATAATGGAAATATGGCCTTGAAGGCAGGAATTCCCCTCTCTGATTTCTTCTGGCTACATGGCTCTGGCAAGCCACTTCATGTCTCAGTTCTTTAGGCAACTCTCTAAGAGAGATTCTTAAGCTGATGCCTATGAACTTTTATGCTCATACACATCCCCTACATGAGTGATATTTTGTAACAGTTCAATCATTTTGTAGTCATGTCTGACTCTTCTTGACCCCATTTGAGTTTTTCTTGCAAGATACTGGAGTGGTTTGTCACCTCCTTCTTCAGCTCATTTTATAAATGAGGAAACTGAGGCAAATAGCATTAAGTAGATTGCTCAGGGTCAGACAGGTAGTGTCTGAGGCTGAATTTGAACTGAATAAATCAATTTTCCTGATTTTGGGGCTCTTACTCTATTCACTGTGCCACCTAGCTACTCATTTATAATATATATATATATATATAAAATATTATACATAATAAATTTGTTGTACTATGTTGTTATATTATGTATTATATATATGCATACATAATTATTTCCAAATAATTGGTTTCTTTTTTAATTCTAGGTATTTTAATAATTTAAAAGCATTAATCTGGGAAGGGGTCTATAGGCTTTATCACATTGCCATAGGGGTCAATGTCTCTCTCTAACCCTCACACATACACATACACACACACACACACACACACACACACACACACACACACACTAAATGGTTAAGAAGTGGTGTCAACTTTCATGGATAGAGGATGTTTCTTCATCCAGAAGTTCCTGAAACCAATGAAATCTCAGTTCTAGTTTTTGTCTCTATCACTATTATTTTGTTAGGTTGATTTTTTCCCTTAAATTGTGTTTAATTTCACTTATATATACATATTTTTGTTTTTCTAAATTGGAAGAAGGCACAGAATGACAGTCTCAAGAGTATCTCTGCCCCCCAAAATAACATCACAGAGTCAGAAGTGACTCAATAACTACACATATCATAGGATCATAAATTTAGAGCTGGAAAGGACATTAGAAGTTAGTCATCTCTTTCCCATCCCTTTTTGGGGCTGCTAAGTAGCTCAGTAGATAAGAGTGCTACTCCTGGAGTTAGGAAGACTCATGTTCATGTGATCTTGGGCAAGTCACTTAACCCCGTTTGCCTTGGTCTCTTTATCTGTAAAATGAGCTGAAACAGGAAATGGCAAACCCCTCTAGTACTTTTGCCAAGAAAACTCCAAATGCGGTAGTTCATAAAGAGTGGGACACAACTGAAAAAAAAACTGAATAATCTCACCTAATAAAAATTACTTAAGTGTATCTAATATCACTTTGCCCTTCATTAATACAAAGTTCATTACATTAAAGAATGAGAGATACTCTCATTGAGAAATTAGGCTGAATCATCTCTTCTTTACATAGCTACAATGCTGTAATTTTAAACTTTTAAGAAGAAACTGTACACGGTTTTTCCCTCTTTTCATATCTCCTAAGTAGTTGCTGAGTTATAATAAAGTAGCTGCTGACTTGAACCTAAGAGGCATCATGTCTCAATACATATTGAGCTCAAAGTTTCCCTCTTTTCAATTAGACTCAAATAAAATTTGTCATAGGGACAGTAATCAGTCTTTTCTCCAAGTCACAGAAGCCTCTGACATTTTTTGCTCTTCTCTATCCACATGGCTGTTTGCTGTCCCCAGCTGACTCAGTTTATGAACTTATGAGCTCACTGTCCTTAGAATCATACCATTTCATCTGCTCTCCTGTCACATACACCCCTCCATTTCTCCGCCTTTCTTCCCAAACACAAGCATCTTAAAGTATTCCTCTGAAGATGAAATACTTTGCCTTTGGAATTAATCAGACAGTGCCCCCTGGCAGATAACTTTCAAAAAGAATATTTGTACAGAAGAAAAACTGTCAAACCCACACATTTAGCTTACCAACTCAAAACACAAACATGCTCTGCATTACTCAACTGTTATCGCTTGTACCAACCTCTCTAGCAGAGCAGATTCAGATAGATATTGCTCACTGGTACCCTATAGATATTCTGCACTCTAATTGGCCAAGATTCCCTCTTTCCAGCGTTAACAAGTTATACTTTTACATCCTTATCATTAAAATATTTTTAAAACTTGCATAGAAATGCTCTGACACCCACATCTTAGCACCTTAATAAAAAAAGTAAAAACACAAAGTCATTTTATTGCTCTTAGAAGGTAAAAGGAAGGTTTTTTTTATTATTCTACTTTGCTGCAAAAAGTTAGCACACCATCACCTCAAGGACCCAAACAAGGGTTACACAACATAACACTTTTATTTCAGTTTGTCTAGCTAAGTATTTGAATGAAGATTTGAACTCTGGTCTTCCTAAGTGGTAAGCCTAGTTAGTGTTCTAGCCCCTGTGTCACCAAGTTGCCAAATATATGTAAATAGCATTATAAGTCTATTGATAGCATTCTATACCTTAGGAGATTATTGAAACAGCCTACTACTTGATCTCTCTCCTCTTCAATCCCTCCTTCATACCATTGTCAACTTAATCTTCCTAAAACATAGAGCTGACCACCTCACTACCTTACTCAAAAAATCTTCAGTGCTCTAAAAGATGAATTGCAAGTTATTAAATTTGGCATTTAAATAATTCTGCAATCTGGGTTCCATCTTAATCTTAATCCAAACAACTTTTGTCATTCACTTTTCATTCTACCCAAATTAGGCTAGCCATTCATTGGACTCAGTGGACTCACATTTCCATCTGCTGCTTCCACAAGGCATCCTGAAATGCAGAAGATTCACTTTTCATCTCTGCTTCTAAAGATCAACTTTCTTTAAGTCTCAGAGCAGTGTTGAGCCAGGAAGATATGGGTTTAAATGCCACCTTTACCACATAATGGCTATATGATTTTAGTAAAATCACTTTATTTCTCAATGGTCTAGGGAACTCTCCAAAACTGTAAATTAAAGAGATGGTACTGTAAGAAAGGAAAGCAAACTCATGCTGGAAAACCATCCTGAGTGGGGCAAGGGCAGGAAGGAGAGAGAATTCTGGAGAAGGAACAGAGGAACTGAGAAGATCCAAACAACTGAACTCACTTCTTTTTGGGAAGCCCACCAGGGAGGTTGATCTGAGCAAACCTCTGAGCCTGGAGCAGCCTCC
This sequence comes from Monodelphis domestica, assembly GCF_027887165.1. Classification (NCBI taxonomy): domain Eukaryota; kingdom Metazoa; phylum Chordata; class Mammalia; order Didelphimorphia; family Didelphidae; genus Monodelphis; species Monodelphis domestica. The sequence continues at coordinate 104,835,859 of NC_077232.1, forward strand.
TGTGAAGCCTGACCCAGTATACAGTGTAAACAAACCAGAATGAATAGGACTTTGCCAGAAAGCTATTCGCTACAAGAAGATTTCCTCTCAATCCCTCTAGACAGCCTTGAATTTGATATCTTAGCTAGGACAGCTAGGAAACAGGACAACTCTCACAATTGACCCCAGAGGGTCAGGCAGGCAAAGCCTGCCTTTCAAAGGGAAGAGAGAGGGAAACCAATCTATCCCCTCTTTCCACCTCTTGGCTCTATTCCATCGCTACCACACTCTGGACCTGAATTCAGTGATAGGAGACTCCATTTCTCTCCCTTCATTGCAGTGCCAAACAATATTGGTGGGGAGGGGAGTCACTGTAATCAATGAAACCACAGGTCTAGTCTCTCTATTCATGTCTTCTTTAAAAAACTATCTGGCATAAAGCTTTTTAATTAGGAATGTTACTTACTACAATTTTTTGTCTTTTGGGGAAATCAGATTTGCATTAAATAATTTTATTTATCTCTCCCTTTTCAGTAATGCAACCTTTCATAAATGGCAGGACTGTGTAAGTACAACTCAGTCACAATTACCAATATATAACATAAAAATGAGTAATGGTCAATTATAGGTAAGTACAAAAATGAGAGAAAGCAGCACAAGTATAACTTTCCTACTACAAATGACAAGAATAAAAGTCTAAGATATTAATTAGAAACCATTTCTAAGGGGAAAAAGACATTTCAAGTGATATCATTTTGTTACAGAATTGAGATTTGCAAATTAAATGATATTATTTTGTACAGAATTTTAAATAATTTTCAAAATGCTTCCACATCAATTATTTCATTTTAAGCAATTAGCATGATCTCTAGTAGAAATGGCACTTGATTTAGAAGATCTGGATTTAAATCTTTGCTATAGAACCTGGGTGAGCTTACATTAATACTTTTATATCTCTGGGTTTCAGCAATTATATCTGTGAAATTAGAGAGACTGGGCAAGATGATCAAAACATCTAAATTAAAGCTTTAAAATGCTATGATTTGGGGGCAGTTAGGTTGTTAAAACTCCTATCCAAAGACAGGAGATCCTCAGTTTGAATCTGGTCTCAGATGCTTCCTGGCTGTGTAACCCTGGACAAGTAACTTAACCTCAATTGTCTAACCCCTTACCACTCTTCTGCCTTGGAACCATTACATAGATGGAAGATATTTTTCTTAATGCTATGATTTATTTTTTAAACATTATTTTATTTGGTCGTTTTCATACATTATTCACTGGAAACAAAGATCATTTTCTTTTCCTCCCATTCCCCCCCCCCCCCCCCCCCCCCCGCCTTTCCCTCTCCCATAGCCGACTCGTGATTCCACTGGTTGTCACATGTGTTCTTGACTCGAACCCATTTCCCTGTTGTTGGAATTTGCATTAGAGTGTTCATTTAGAGTCTCTCCACAGACTTATCCCCTCCAACCCTGTAGTCAAGCAGTTGCTTTTCATTGGTGTTTTTACTCCCACAGTTTATCCTCTGCTTGTGGGTAGTATTTTTTTAGATCCCTGCAGATTGTTCAGGGAAATTGCATTGATACTAATGGAGAAGTCCATCACCTTCGATTGTACCACAATGCTATGATTTTTAGATAAGACCTTAGAGCAGTGATTTTAAAAAAAAATCATTTTAAGGCCTGTCCAATTACCTAAATGAGTTTTGAAAAAAATGCTCTGAAAGCACAGGTGAGGTCTTGATGAGTAGAAGAGATGGTGGTCGTTTCCTCTATCTGATGTATTTTTTATTACTTTTTCAGTTAAGATGGTGAATATTTCTGAGATTGAATCATATTTGCCACCCAATTCCCAGCCCTCTGTGGTAATCAATCTCATACTTCCAAAAGAAACTTAAATCAAGTTTATTTGTGGTTTCAAAAGTGGAGCTCAACTAAAGAAAATCAAACTGCATAGTTTTGTGATAGATGTCTTATTAGTCTATCTAGATTACCAGGTGATTCCTCTGCTATAGAGAGTGATGTAGGTAAACTGTGATAGACTTTGTAATTAATTCTATATATATAGTCCAGATCCAGAATTCAAACTCAGGCTGGCTAAATATATAAGGGGGTCTGATGGGGGATTTCCTATATACTTTAGGGAATTTCTGAATTTCTTCTTTTGTGAGATTAGGGTCTGTCTCTGTTTCTGCTTGTCCATTTATCACTGTCTCTGTTTCTATTTGTTTCTTTCCTTCTCCAACTGGGATAACTTGCCCATTTCTATATTGTTCACTTCCATATTCTAATAATTTATAATCCCTCTGTCAACTGCTTGGATAATGATTGCTATTCACTATTGGTGATGGCCTTTTTGTAACTAATATTGGGTGAGAAGGAGTCTGTCATGTCTTCATCTATGAGCTTAGGGAATCCATTTAAAGAAAAATAAACAGAAAAATGTCTTGAACTTAAGAAAAATCATTTCTCTTAGAATAGCATTTTTGAGAGAGGGCAGATAGATAGAGTTCTGGAATAGTGCCTTTTCTTTGAGGAGATCAGAGTAATCAGCCCCAAGGTTTCTTCTCTATTCCCCCTATGGGAAGGAATCAAAGTTTCCTTTGGAAAAGGATGTCAGAAAGTTTCTAGAGATGTCTTTTAAAATTCTCCAGTAAGCCACATTTAGTAAACTCCATGTTTGATATATAAATATATACATAACCTATATGGACAGTACCCATACCTTATAGAGGCAACTAAGGAGAACCTCCTCAAGAGAACTGGGAAATGTTCACAACAATTTGGTGATGGCCATGGAAGAAAAAAACACATTTATCATTATTTGAATAAAAATCAGAAATCAGTTGTCTCTCTCTGTGGTCTATAAAACAACCAAGTGGCACTCTCTTTTTGGAAAGATATAACAAAGCAGAGTAAGGTGAAAGTACTTTTTGACTATAAAGAGTGGAAGAGAGACTCTGGGTCTATGTGCATAGGAGTTCCCTATTGAAGTGGTAGATGGTAACTTGTGGTAGGAGGTAGATATATCCTAACACTCAGCCTGAGGGGAAATCTATTCTCAGTGTACTTTCCCCAGGAGCAGGTCATGGTAATTTTTGTGGTATCCTACTAAGTTGTAAGCATGAAATAAGTCAAATGTGCTTGCCTAAATGTGCCCTAGAAGGGAGTTCCTAGACTTTAAATGGCTATATTTCTGTTCCCCATTTTCAGTGGAAGCTAGAGACTGGAGTGCTGAAGGTGAACTTTCTTATCAAATGAATCAGGAACACTAAGGGCTCTAAGAGACTTTAAAGAAACGTTTAGCTGAACAAATGTGCATGTGCTGTAAGGATGGCAAGGGAGAAGCTTGGCAGAACCTGTGTATGGATGGAGAGGTGGCATTTGGGAGAGAGCAAAGGATTGTGGGCAGAGAACTGTGAACTTGAAGAAGTTTAGCTTGGACTCTTACAAAATCACTAAGCCAGCTTTCTGACTTCATTTCTGTGTCTCTCCTTGCCTTTTCTTGAACTACTTTAGATTTATAGATTAGATAAATAGCAACATAGAATAAAGAACACTAACAGCTGGAAAAAGGGGCTGCCCTGTGATCCAGCTATCTGGGGCTTTAGCTTGCCAGGGCATCCTGCTCCTTTCCCCCTTCCCTATCTTCCTTTCCCTTTCCAAATAAATTCTTTAGTTCAAGTCAGATTTTGGGTTGCCTTGTTCCATAACAGGAGAGAAGCTCAGTGATTGAGAGGATTCAAGGATGAATCCTGTCTCATCTGTAGCAAAACCAGAGCTGGTCTGCCATAATCCTCCATAGAGAGGGGTCTGACAACAAACCTCTGCTCTGTAGCTGCTGACTGGGAATACAGAAGTTTTCTCTTCAGCTAGTCCCCACATTGGTGATCAAAGGAATAAGGTTACAAAATATCCCTTGTGGGAAGAGACAGAAGGTCCTTCTGTCTCTCTAGAAGTCCCTCACACTGTACTTAGTTAACCCTAGGGAGGGAGAGAGCTCACCATCTTCTCTCCACCAACAGATCACATCTTAACCTCCACAGTTTCCCTCAACTGTTTCACTGTAGCCTACATCTTTCCAGTGAGACAAAACTCTTCAGCCCACTCCATTTTAAAAGAAGGGTAAGTCACTTTCTTTCCTTTTAGCAGTGCCTACTCAGCCTCCAGTTTCAGAGTTCCTGGGTTTGAGTTCAGAGATAAGAATTTCTCAATGGAAAAAGATGCTTCATAAAGAGAATCTTGAGGTTCTTCCTCATATTAATTGGATTGGCAAAAGAGAAGGGGAAAACAAAGAAAATAAAAAAAAGGTGTTGAAGGGAATATTGAGTTTTTGCATTATCTTTATGGGCATGATAAACATGCTTCTTGGCCACTTTGCAAGCATTCCTCTTACAATTATGCCCTTCTTACATACCCACTCCTTGTGCAACCATTTATTAAAAAGCCATTAGATTATATTCTCCTTCATAGCAAGAGATATTCCTTCCTTCCTCTCTCTTCTTCCTTCCTTCCTTCTTCCTTCCTTCCTTCCTTCCTTTCTTTTTCCTTCCTTCCTTCCTTTTCTTTTTTTTTAATATTTCCAGTGCATAGCCCATTGTAAGTACTTTATAAATTATTTAAGTCTTTATGCATCATTTTTCTTTTCAATAGTGAGTTATAGAGTACAATTCTAAGAGGAAAGTCAACCTAAAAAAATCTTTACCTTCCTAAGGAATCTATCCCAAAGAATAACACTATAAGTCTAGAAGGGGCTTTGCATGATCCTACTGATACTGTTGGAATGAGTAATTTTATGAGATTATCACCATATTGGACAATGTTGTTGTTTGGTCATTCAGTAATGTCTGACTCTTTGTGACCTTATTTGGAGTTTTCTTGCAAAAATGCTAGAGTAGTTTGTCACTTTCTTCTGTACCTCATTTTACAGAGTAGGAAACTGATTCAAACAAGTTTAAATGATTTATTCAGGGTCACATAGCTAGTGGCTGATGCTGGATAGGAACTCTGGACTTTCTGACTCCAGACCTAGATTTCAATCCATTGTGCTATCAGCTGCCCTGTTTGGCCAATTGTAACCCCAAATCCACCTTTCTTGAATGGGTTAGGCAATGACCTGATAGACTCTTAAATGGTCTTCTTGTTCCTTTTTTCTGTTCAGTCAATCAGGCAGCAAAGAAGTTATTGTGTAGTATGTTCTAGGCACTATGCTAAATCTTTTGCAAACATTTCATTCATTCCTCACAACAACTCTGTGAGGTAGGTGCTATGATTATAACCATTTTATAGTAAAGGAAATTGATGCCAACAGAGGCTAAGTGATTTGCCCAGTTTGCACAGTTAATAAGTGTGAGGCTGGATTTGAATTTAGATCTTCCTGACGCCAAGTCTAGTACTCTATCCATTTCTACCTAGTTGTATCAGCATTCAGAAATGCCTCTGGGCCACTTTATAAGCATCTCCTCATCATGCTCCTCTTATATACTCACTCCTCAAGCAACCATTTATTCTATGTCTCTAATAATGATATAATCAGAAAAAATAATCTTTCATCTCAGATATGTCACATAGTATTGGAATCCAGGCCTGTCAATCATACTCTTGCTACTTTTACCTTTCTTTGCTACAGTAGACACTACTTACATATATGAGGATAAAAACGTACAAAAACCTATGAACAGGAAAAATATAAAACAAATATAAGATATGAGGGAGGAAGGGCAATGGCAGTTGGAAGGATCATAACAGGCTCTAATTACATAGAAAGTAATGCTTGAGCCATATTCTAAATTGATGGTTTTCATGAAGTAGGATGAAGAAAGGAGTGATTCCACATATGCGAGTCTGCTTCTACAGATATAGAGAGCCTGGACGAGAAGAGTCACATATGAGGAATAAACAGAAGACTAATTTAATTGGATCATATAGTGGGGGAAAGGGAGAAATATATAATGAGCCCTGAAAGATAGGTTGAGGCCAAGTTGTAAACATTTTGGAAATATCTATAGAGTAGTTTATATTTTATGCAAAAGGGAATAGAGAGATAATGATGCTTACTGAGCCACAAGAATGACACGTCATCTCTGCACTTAAAGAAAATTATTTTTCATATCTATATAAAGAATGAAATGGGGTAGGGAATAGTATGAGACATAGAAATAAAATAGGAAGTTGCTGCAGCTGTGTGGGCAAGGGGTAATAAGAGTATAAAATAAGGAGTTTGTATACAGTTCTTTGGTACTTGTAAACCCTTTGCATCTTCATTAAATAAAGGCTACTTCATACATGGTATTCACATTGTAGTTTAAGTACTTATCTAAAAACTGTGGATCCCATTCGGGAAGGAATCCGTCCGTGAGGTATATCATGTATTCGCAAAGAGATTTTTTCAGGAATAACTCCATTTTATCTGCTTTGAGTCTAGCATCAAATACTGGACCTGTCTCTATCTATCTAGACTTTTTGGGTAAGAAGTTTTGAGACAAGGGTTATATTTACATTTAAAAAATTAATGTTAGCAATAAGTAAAAAACATAAACTCAATTCAAATTAAATTGAAGAATTGTATTTGAAGCGAGTAGGGTAGAAGGGAACAGAGATTTCTAGAATTCATTATCATTTACCATAAATGCACTAACAAAAATGTTGATCACTGGCATAGGCTGACAATATTACCAGTATTGGCTATGAGATCTGTTTGAACTCTAACACTGAATTACCCAAGCCAAAATTATGTACATATATTTGAAATAGTCTTTCAGATAACCTTTAGAAACATAGGTATGAATCAACATCCCATAGCAGAACCCACTAAAGTAAATATCAGAAATTACTCATTGTCTGTTAAGAACATAACATCATTTACAATAAATATAGTGCAACATTAGGAATTGAGATAAGCAAAAACTCTGACAGTCCAGAATAAATGGTCCACTTGGACCATAACAGTTGCATATCAAAGCCCAAGATTGCCTACCTATGCAATCTAGTGAGGACAATCTTCTTTCAGGTAACCTCCAAGAATAGATGCTTCAATCAATACCCTAAGCAAAACCCGTTTCAGTAAATATCAGAATCTATCAATTGTCAGTTAATTGGGAGATTGTTTTTCTAAGTGAACAGCTATAAAGTCCTGACTGTTCAAATAACTGTAATCATTTTATTTGTCCTATTCTCCAGGGGAATTTTAAACAAAGCCTGCAGTGATTGCTTCCCTATTTCAGATCTGCCTAGTAATTTTCCGGTGTATTAAAACACATTCAGTGTTGACACTGGCAGTAGAAAAAAATGTATGCCTGCCTGATGAAGCTACTCATTTTCAGTCAACATAATTATTCTGTATTAACACATCTGCTATTTAAACAATGTAACACTTTCTATTTATTCTGCTAATAATTGACTTGACAGAATCATATATCTCCATTTAACTTGAATAAATGTCTGAAGAATATTTAAATTGCAAAACCATATCAAACACAGTATAATCCTTCAAGTAGGATATACTTTATAACTTTACTAGGTAAAAGTTCTTCCCTAGTAATTCAGCATGACGAAGAAAGAGTTCTGGATGTGTCATGAGAGAGCCTGGATTTGAACATCAGACTTGGCAGCTATACTCCCCGTGTGTGAACTTGGGCAATTGATTAGGATTCTCTGGACCTCAGTTTCCTTATTTGTAATTTGAGGAGGCTGGACAACATACAACCTATAGGGACTTTTCCAGCTTCAAGTCTATGGTCTTGATATATTAGTGGCAATTATAAAACAACTGTGGAATTCTAAAACAAAATACTAAGATGGCCCACCTCCCTAGAATACTAAAGAATATTTGGAAAAATATCAATCTCTCAATTAGGTGACTAATCTTTTCTCAAGTGTTTAAGGAGTATTTGTAATTACATGCAATGGTCAATCGATACTAAATGTTGTCTAAAATGAGTTGACTGCTAATAGAACCATGTACCTACCTTTCTCGTAAGCCTCAAGGTCAAGTTTCCTTCTCTGATTTTGTGATTTTTACTCTGCATCAAATTTAAATGACCTTCCAGGGCTTGCCATTAGCCTGTACCTGAATATGTACCCCTTCTTCCACTGTGACACATTCAGTATAGTGCAGCTCAGTTTACAGGCTCTTTCATACCCTAAAAATGTTACTAAAAGAGCTTCTTGCTTTTCAACAGAAATATTAGAACCTTCAAACTTAGAACAACACTAAAAGTCTAGACACTAAACGATAACTGTCAACAAGAGATCATTAGGTGCTGGGCACTTGGGATATACAGACAAAAGCAAGACAGTTCTAGCTCTCAAGGAATTTTAATCTGATGGTGAAAGACTATATAAACACATAGGTAATTTATGTGTGTGTATCTATTATATTTGTCAATGAGTATACACACACACACACATATATATATATATATATATATACACTAAATATAGGGGGGAAAGGGGTATATACACTCACATTTACAAAGGAGATAGAAGGTAGCTTTAGGGGAAAGGGGTCTCCTTAGCCATTGATGGTGATGGGGTTCAGGGATAGAGAGGAAAGGTCTTATATATGTGTAATTAGAAAAAATCTTGTACCTTTGGACTCCATCTCCCAGAATTCCTTTTCATCTCCCAGCATCCTTTTCCCTTCTCCATCACATTGTGTGGTCATGTTTGTATATACCTTTTGTTAACTCCTCCCTCACTCTCTTCTCTCCTGCAGGAGAGGAGGCTGAATTAACACTCTTTTTACTCTAGCTTTTTTATTTTAGTTATTAATAAATATTATAAATATAATACTTGGAGTATTGGATATTAATTTAAAAATCTACATGTAGCAAGTGGCTGCTTAAACTGAATTTTGAAGGCAATCATATTTGCATTCCTGGGATGGGAGATGGAATATCATGCATAACAGCAAGAATTCTAGTTTGGTTGGATCAAAGTAAGTAAAGTAATGAGACTAAAAAGATAGATTATGGTCAGCTTGTGGAATGCTTTATTGAACTAAGAGAAAGGTGTTCATAGAGAGGATCAGAATAATTTAAAGGTTTAGTACAGAATTTCTCCATTTTAATATAATAGGATGCAAATACAAGTATAATCAAGAAGTTTCTAATTTGAGGAACCATGACATGAGAGTATCAGAACTGGAACAAAGACAAGTTCAACACCTTCATTGTAAGAATACAGAACTGAGGTTCAAAAGAGAGTGAGTGACTTGCCTATTGTTGTAAATGGCAGAGCTAAGACTAGAGCACAGGTCAGGTCTGTTGGTACCCAGGAGATGCCTGGAGGTGCTGGGATACACTGGCAAGAAAATCAAACCAGGTCTCAATCTTGGCTTGGTCACTACATTTTTCAGAGGTAATCTGGAACGGGAAAAATTGTCTTATTTATTTGTGCCAATATCTCCACAGTGATCAATCATTAGTTGAGCTAAATCTAGGTTAATTTTTCAGTGGCTGCTGCCACCACACCTTCTGGAGTTATGGTGGGTGAGAGATTACTGGTAACAGTATTTTCTCTAACACATGAAATAATGATTTTATCATTCTCGGAAATGTTTATTCCTACCATCTCAACATATTGCTTTAAATAAATTATTAGGAAAGGGACAACAAACACTCTTCTACATGCAATAAACTCTTAACACATACAGTACTCTGAATGTCATTTTATACTATGTAAAAGCATACCATTCAATATGAGAAAACTAATTCTGCTGGGTGATGATGGTGAGAATCTAGAACTTTATAGTAGTTATCTAGGCCAATCCATTTCTTAAAAAGGATTCTTCCTACAATATATGCAAACACAAGTCATCCAGTCTTTCCTTGAAGACTTCTAGTAAAGCAGAAACAGGAGACATATCACAGAACTTTTGCCTAACTCTGAATTGAATGATTTTTTCCTCTTTATATCAAGCCTACATTTACCTCTTTGAAACTCCTATTCTTTGCTTAAGTATTTACACTCTAGTTCCAAAAAAAAAATTTTTGATCCCTTTCCACAAGATAGGTTTACAAATACTTAAAGAAAGATACCATGTCACTCCATTGCCATCTCACCCACAAATTTTCCCCAAGTTAAATATTTCCATTTCCTTTGGTCAATAATCATATAATAAGCCTGTTCTGGTTAACCTCTTCTGACATTCTATTAATTCTTAATATGTTTCCTAAAATATAGTTCCCAGAAAAATATTCCAGATGTGATCTAAAAAGGGCAGTAGGAAAAATATTGATTGCTCATGGATAGGATGAGCTAAAATAATAAAAATGACAATCCTGCCCAAACTTATCTATCTATTTAGTGCCATACCCATTGAACTACCAAAAAACTTTTTTACTGAATTAGAAAAAAAAAACATAACAAAGTTCATTTGAAAGAACAAAATATCGAGGATATCCAGGGAAATAATGAAAAAAATGCAAAGGAAGGAAGACTTGCAGTCCCAGATCTCAAACTATACTATAAATCAGAGGTCATCAAAACAATTTGGTATTGCCTAAGAGATAGAAAGGAGGATCAGTGGAATAGACTTGGTGTAAATGACCTCAGCAAGACAGTCTATGATAAGCCCAAAGATCCTAGTTTTGGGGACCAAAACTGACTTTTTGATAAAAAACTGTTGGGAAAATTGGAAGACAGTATGGGAGAGATTAGGTTTGGATCAACATCTCACACCCTACACCAAGATAAACTCAGAATAGGTGAATGACTTGAATATAAAGAAGGAAACTATAAGCAAATTAGGCGAACACAGAATGTTATACTTGTCAGATCTTTGGGAAAGGAAAGACTTTAAAATGAAGCAAAAGCTAAAAAAATTCACAAAATGTAAAATCAATAATTTTGATTACATCAAATTAAAAAGTTTCTGTACAAACAAAACTAATGCATCCAAAATTAGAAGGGAAGCAAGAAATTGGGAAATAATCTTCATTACAAAAACCTCTGACAAAGGACTAATTACTCAAATTTATAAAGAGCTAAACCAATTGGACAAAAAAATCAAGCCATTCTCCAATTGAAAAATGGGCAAGGAACATGAATAGGCAATTTTCAGTTAAAGAAATCAAAACTATTAATAAGCACATGAAAAAAGTGTTCTAAATCTCTTATAATCAGAGAGATGCAAATAAAAACAACTCTGAGGTATCACCTCATGCCTAGCAGATTGACTAACATGACAGCAAAAGAAAGTAATGAATACTAGAGGGGATGTGGCAAAGTCGAGACATTAATGCATTGCTGGTGGAGTTGTGAATTGATCCAACCATTTGGAGGGCAGTTTGGAACTATGCCCAAAGGGCGCTAAAAGACTGTTTGCCCTTTGATCCAACCATCTCACTGCTGGGTTTGTACCCCTAAAGAGATAATAAGGAAAAAGACATGTACAAAAATATTCATAGCTGTGCTCTCTGGTGGAAAAAAATTGGAAAATGAGGGGATGCCCTTCAGTTGGGGAATGACTGAACAAATTGTGGTACATTTTGGTGATGGAATACTATTGTGCTAAAAGGAATAATAAAGTGGAGGATTCCATAGAGACTGGAACAACCTCCAGGAAGTGATGCAGAGTGAGAGGAGCAGAACCAGGAGAACATTGTACACAGAGACTGATACACTGTGGTAAAATCAAATGTAATGAACGTCTCCATTAGTGGCAATGCAGTGATCCTGAACAACTTGGAGGAATCTACGAGAAAAACCACTATCCACATTCAGAGGAAGATTTGTGGGAGTAAAAACACCAAAAAAAATGCTTGAATACATGGGTCAAAGGGATATGGTTGGGATGTAGACTTTAAATGAACATCCTAGTGAAAACATCAACAACATGAAAATAGGTTCTGATCAAGGACACATGTAATAACCAGCAGAATTGTGTGTTGGCTGCGGCAAGGGTGGGTGGAAGGGAGGGAGGGAAATGATATGATTATTGTAACCAAGGAATAATGTTCTAAATTGACTAAATAAACTAATTCAAATGGGAAAAAATAAAAGGACAGTGTAATGTAGTAATTACTTATTCCTGTAAGATAGTCTTTCTTCTAAGTAGAAGTTCACCCTCATTTTCTTACTTACCATTTGTATTGACATAGCTATTAAAACCACAAGATTTCTTTCAATGTTTCTGACCACATCTTTTCCATTCTGACATAAAATGTGTAGGCACAATCCTTTGTCTCATATAATTCATTAACCAAAAAATAAAGTTATGATAATTTTCTCGGGTTTTAAAACCAAGTAAAATTTTTTACTATGAATATTTAATTAAGATAAAAGATGAAACTGCTACTAACTTAAGGGCTAGTATATTTCAGAAACTAGAAATTCAAGACTGTTTTCTTCTATTTATATGTATGAATATAAATATATTAAAGATCCCTTATTGGTTCATATAAGATTAGAATTGGAAGGGAAACTGGAGATCATCTGGTCCAATTTTTCCATACTAATTTGGCCATGTGATACTTCTGTACCTAAAATAAATTGACAAAATAAAAAATTGCTTATTTGATGAGTTTTTAATATGCTAGAGACTATAAGAAATTTGCCAAAATCACAGAATCCCTGAGTAGGAGACACAAAGGACACTTCATGTAATTCTTACCCCAACCATAATCCCCTCCACAAAACACTCAAGTTGTACTTGAAGACTTCTAGTGAAGGGGAAATCATGTCTTATAAGCGATCCCATTCCATTTTGGATAGCTTTAAATAGCAAGCTGGTTTCCCCTTTAAAACCTAAAGATATCTCTTTGCTATCTCTAACTCTTGCTCCCAGTTTTGCCCTCAAGAACCAAACTGAACAAGTCAAATATTTCTTTCACAGATAGTTCTACTAATGCCTAAAGACAGTTGTCATTACCCATTTCCTTCCTCATGTTCTTTTTCTCCACTCTGAACAACTCTATTTCATTCAACCCAAATTAATATGGTTCAAAGTTGGGGCTTTATACTCTTCTAGCTATGTTCCAGATTATCAATATCCTTCTTAAAATTTGGTGTCAATAATTCAATAAAATATTTGAAATATGGTCTTACTAGGAAAACAATCAGTCTATCACTTCCTAACCCTGGTCCTTCTGCTTCTTTCAATGTAAGCTGATAATGCATTAACTATTGTATCTATGATGTCACTAAAACCTCAAGATCTTTTTTTTTTTTGAGTGAACTTCTACTAAGACAAAGCATGTTGTCTCCCTCTACCATTTGTAATTTGCGAAGCTGTTTTTCTTTTCAAATGAGGTATAAAATGGAAATTGAATAAATTTATCATAAAAAATTCAGCACAATGTTCAAAGATGCTGAAACCTTTAATATTATTATCATTATTGTTATTATCATTATTATTGGATCTTGGCTTTGTCACATGCTAGCAATCCTCCTTAGTTTCTATAACTTTAAAATTTGGTAAGCCCCTCCTCCATCCTTTTATTCAACTCACTCATATAAATGTTATCGAGACAATTCTGGAGAAAAAAACCCAGTGTAATACCTGGAATAGGGGGACTGTGGCATCCAGGAATATTGATTGACACACCTTAGGTAAGGGACTCATGAGTCTATTTCAAGTGTAGAAACACTATGATATATTTAATTAGTTCTGTCAGTTCAATTGTCTCTATCTTTTTTCCTCTCACTATACACAGGGTTTGGGAAATTTTGGTGATTCAATACGAGGCCCCTAGAGTTTCTCTTCCAATTCAATTTTGTTTTTATCATTATGGTTTAATCCTTGGAGAAAAGCCTTGTATAACAAAATTTAAAAAATGTAAACTATTTTTATACTGGAAAAACTTTCAACTCTTTATAGAAATTTACTTTATCATGTTAGAAGGAAAACAGTGCTAGCTTCAAAATGTTCTGATATGCAACCTGTTACAAAGGAAATTTAAAGGTTTAGATTTAAAGTCAGAGGATTTGTGTTTGAATTTTGTCTGTTTTCGTTACCTGACTTTAGTAAAGTTATTTAACCTTTTTAGGCCTAAATATACTCATCTCTAAAATGAAGGAATTGACCTAGATATCCATAAACTCCCTTATAGTTTTACTTTTATGAGAATTACTAATTATAACAAAATGAATACCAGAGTTAAAAAAGGAACATCTCTAATCTAGTTAAAGCTCTTTATTTATTGGTATTTATTATTAAGGGGAAAATCAATACACATACAAAAAGAGAAAAAAAAAACCCAACCATCATAGGGCAAGTTAGTGCTTATGCCTAATTTATTATTTCTTCCAAGTCTCAGAACAATTTTTCCCTCTTCTTTGTAGCATTATATAGTACTTAGCAGTTGGCTATGCTTAAATAATATGAATAGTAGAGATAAATAAATAGATTTCAGAGAAATAGGTAAAGTTAAAAAACAAACAAACAAAAAAAGCTTACATCATTAAGGTAGACCTGTAGCACAAAAATTGCCTACTCCATTCTGACTTTTCCAGTGTTGCCAGGTGTCCCCTTATAGGTAAGGAAGCTTAAAGTGATTTATATGATCTGAACATTAGCTACCAGAGTCAAGAAAAGAAATGAAAGTAATGTATTTATTTTAAGTTGAAGTGGACTAGACACTTTGAACTAGGACCTCTTTGTTATCTTTTTAGTGTATTTACAATTTGAAATAATCAGCAAGCCTTATAAGTAAGGTCTTGATTCATAGTTTTCTTGATTGTCCTGATTGAAGAAGATGATGGACAAAATGTTAATAGTACATATTAAACTTATATGTGTCATTAGAGCACTGATTGTTTTTTAATGGTTTTTATTTCATTAAATATTTTCAAAATGTATATACATTTTAACACTCATTTAAAAAGTTGTGTTCCAAATTTTCTCCCTCCTTTTTCTTTAAGAGGGCAAACAATTTAATATCAATCTTATGTGCAAAGTCATGCAAAATATATTTCCACATTAGACATGTTACAAAAGAAAACATACACAAGAAACAAGAAAAATGAAGTAAAAAATGTACTTTAATTCTGTATTCATAGTTCATCAGTTTCCACTTTTTCTAGATGGATCATTTTCTTCATCTGAGTAGCTGTCTTTCATAGCTGAACATCCTTTCGATGGTGTTACTGTTTATAACTTTCTCTTGATTCTGCTCACTTCAGAGGAGTATATATAAATCTTCCCAAGTTTTTTTTCTTAATTTAAATTAATTTATTTAATCAATTTAGAACATTATTCCTTGGTTACAAGAATCATATTATTTCCCTCCCTTTTCTCCCCTTACCCCTCCTATAGATGACATGCAATTTCACTGGGTATTACATGTATCCTTAATCAAAACCCATTTCCATATTGTTGGTGTTTGCATTAGGATGTTCATTTAGAATCTACATCCCCAGTCATATCCCCTTGACCCATATATTCAAGCAGTTATTTTTCTTCTGTGTTTCTTCTCCCATAGTTTTTCCTCTGAATGTGGATAGTGGGTTTTTTTTTGTTGTTGTTTGTTTGTTTTTTTTTCCATAGATCCCTCCAAGTTGTTTGGATCACTGCATTGCCACTAATGGAGAAGTCCATTACATTCGATTGTACCACAGTGTATCAATCTCTGTGTACAATGTTCCCCTGGTTCTGCTCCTTTCCTTCAGATTTTTCTGAAGCCATACTGCATTATCACTTTTGATAGTATAATAGTATTCTATCACAATCATATGAAATTTGTTTAGCCACTACCCAACTTATGTGAATCCCCTTGAAATTCAGTTCTTTGTCACTACAAAAAGAGCTACTATAAATATTTTTGTTTAAATAAGTCATTTTCCTTATTTCTTTGCTCTTTAATCTCTTTGGGGCACAGACCAAGTCACAATACTGCTGGGTTAAAGGGATGCACAGTTTTACAGCCTTATAGGCATAATTCCAAATTGTTCTCCAAATTGTTTGGATTAATTCACAGCTCCAAGAACACTGAAATTGTACCTCAAGTTTCCCATATCTCTTGAACCATTTGTCATTTTCTTAAATCATGTTATTCAAAATAATATCTTGGAGTTATTTTAATTGGTATTTTTATTTTAAAACATTTTCTTATGATTATTGATAGTTTTGATTTCTTCTTCTGAAAATTTCTTGCTAATATCCTTTGACCATTTATTAATAGGGGAATGGCTCTTTTTTTTATAAATCTAACTCAGTTTCCTATATATTTGGGAAATGTTCTTTTATCCAAGAGATTTTCTGTAAAATTCCACAGTTTCCCACTTTTTTTTATAACCTTGGCTGAATTGGCTTTGTGCAAAAGTTTTTTAATTTCATGTAATTAAAATTATATCTTTTTCTTAATGTAATCCTCTCTAACTCTTGCTGGGTCATAAACTCCTTCCTTGTCCATGGAACCAACAGGCACTCCCCTAATTTACTTATATCCTTTTTAATTCTTTATATCTAAATCATTATTTTTCCATTTTGACTGTATCTTGGTATAAGCTGTGATGTGAGATGTGAGACTGTGAATCCTATTTTCTGTCAAACTCCCTTCCAGCATTTTTTTTGTCAAATGCTGAGTTCTCAGTCCTAAAGTTTGGGTCTTTGGGTTCATGAAGCAGTAGATTACTATAGTCATTTACTTCTGTGAAGTGTCCTTAATCTATTCCACTGATCTATCATTCTATTTCTTAGCCACCACTAAATTGTTGTGTAAAATAGTTTCAAATCCAGACCCACTAGACTTTTTTTTCCCATTGATTCCATTGATAGTTTTGAACTTTTTTTTTTCTGGATGAATTATGTCACAGAGAACTGATTTTAAACATTTATCAGCATACTTTTGGTTCTAACAAACTAAGAATGAGGGATTAAAGCTCTTTCCACTGCAAGGGGGGGCATTTTCCCATTGGGGAAAAAAGGGCCAGTAAAGGTAACAACAAAAAACAAATTCTTGACAGTTGCCTGAATTCTACCCAGTTTTCAATAAAAGAAGATAAAATGTACTGATTAGCTCTGGGAATGGTGGCAGAGGATCATTTTGAGAGAATGTTAATACTCTCTCTGAGGATAAAAACAATACAAAAACAGTCAGTATGAGATAAAAAGCCCCAGGATTTACTTGTAGTAAAAGAGAAACTGCTGTGTAGATGCATAAGGCAGCTTCAGAGGTGCAGTATGAAGCACATGTTTTTTTCCAAGTAATGATGCTGTGAAAGGTGAAGCCAGCACAATTCATGATACAACTTTTTGCTCCTTCTCCAATTGTATAAAAGGGTACTTTTATCTGTCATATCTGTAGAAGATTATATTCTTTGGGGTAAGGAGCAGAAGATGATTTTACTACTTGACTTTCTCTTGTAACTATTGTATTCTAAATAAATACGTGGAAGTTTAATTTTTTTCTTGATAAGATAATTGGTAGAGAAGGCAGTGGATGGAGTCTTAGGCCTTATTTCAATAAATATGATTCTCAAACACTCCACACTAAATATTGAGTCAAGTTGAAACCCTCATTATATTTAATTGAAGGATAACAAGTCTGCTTGAAAATGACTCTTTGACACTACCACACAAAGAGAAAATAATAAAAAAAAATATTTTACCTACTTTATTTTTCTAGGCCTCAGTATGAGTGCCCCCCCAAATCATAGATTCAGGGTGTTCATGTCTTCTTCCT
This sequence comes from Monodelphis domestica, assembly GCF_027887165.1. NCBI lineage: Eukaryota > Metazoa > Chordata > Mammalia > Didelphimorphia > Didelphidae > Monodelphis > Monodelphis domestica. Next base: position 104,853,464 of record NC_077232.1, read on the forward strand.
AGTAAATTCATCATAACCTCAGAATATGCTAAAGGCTTCACGGGGAACTATTAACAGTATTTGACAATACATTTCACTAGGGACCATTTTAACCTAATTCCTAGTGTATTATTATGACTTAAGGACATAATAATTCTAACTCCTGGGAAAACCTTAGCACTTTTTGTGGACAAGTTAATGAGCAAATTAACCAATAAGGGTAAGTAGATAATCCTTCTCAATTCCCCAGCAGTCAGCTTCATATGGTATAGATTATTATAAGATTATAATATATAGATTACTTTGTAAATCCAACCAAACAGTAGCTTTCTAGCAAGATGTTAGTGAAAATAAGTGGGTTCTTTCAAAGTCAGACAATTAAGGTTGAATTCACTGTTTCAAAAATGTGTACTTTTTCTGGGTTTTTTACAGAAAAAATATAAGCTCATTATGCTATAATAGATGTATTTCAGAGATAGTCTAATTATAGCATCAAAATCTAGAAAGTATAAAAGACTTGAGAGTCAATCTAGTCTGATCCTTTTTTTACAGATGAGGAAACTGAGACCCAGTGTGATTAAATGGTTTGTGTAAGATCATATACGTTTTATGAATGAGAAGTGTAGCTGGAGTTCAAGACCAGGTTGAGTCTTTCCAGTTCTAGCCCTCTCCTCACTTCAGCACACTTTTGTTCCCCTGGAGAGTTCTCTTTGACTTAAATCTGTATTCCCATGTCTTGATCTACTCTTCGTTTTCACTGCTGCCATCTCATCTTCTACTTCCAAGAGTAAAACCTATCCATATACCATCTGATTCTGTGAGATTCTTGTCTATGACTTTCCATGAATCCTTCAGAGAGAATCTACTCATATCCATGGAAATCTCTGGCAAAATCTTTCAAAATTCATATTTCTAGTTCCATACTTAGTTTATCCAATTGTTAGTCTTTAAACTTTCTCCCTGACAAGCCCACCTCATCTTCTGTTCATGAATGTCTTTGAGGATATATTTTAAAACATTCCTCATACAAAAGTCTTTATCAAATACCACATCAATATAGCAAATGGAATTATGGATGGAACATTGGACATGGAGTCAGGAAATCCTGAATTCAAATTCTGGCATAGATACTTACTGTTTGTTGCTGTTGGACCCTGGGCAAGTCATTTAAGCTTTGCCTTAGTTTTCAAATCTATAACATGGAGATGAGAATGGCATCTACCAAACAAGGTTGTTGTGGGATATAATAAGAGAACATCTGTAAAGTAGTTTGCAAATGTTTATGTGTCATATAAATACTAGATATCATCATCATCATCATCATCATTATTGCTGTTATTATACAAGTTAGAATTGACCATTGATAGCTACAACAATATTAAATATCCCTTTTTATTTACTCTTTGGTCATCTGGAATTTTTATTTTCCTGAGATCATGGTAGATGAATGGCAGGATTCTTAGCCATCTAGACTCACTTTTGGATATTAATAACTGGTTTTTATAGAGTACTTGAAACTGTGGCAAGGACTTTAAACATTATCTCATTTTATATTCACAGCAACTCTTCTAGATTGGTGCTATTGTTATACTCAGGTAACAGGTGAGTAAAATGAAGTAGATAGAAGTTAAGTGACTTGCCCAGGATCACAAAGCTAATAGGTATATAATTTTAGATTTTAACTTGTCTTTTTGACTTTGACACTGAAGCCAATTTGTCACCTGGCTGGATGACTCCTTATCAAGTATGTTATAATGTGGATTCTTTTAATATGTAATTTGGAAGATATAACCACTAACATCCCTTGTAAGTATCAAGTTCCATTTTATTTAATTTTCTTACGTCGGATTTTCATTTCCTTACTCCTTATACACACAACAGAATTAGTTATATGACTATTGTATACAATTCACAATTTTTTCTGGTTAACCCTAAATTTGTTTTAAAGGGAAGAAAATTTGCATGAAACCAGAAATATCTATAGTTTATGGGGAGACAAATGGCAGGTAAGAATTTTCTGATTCATTGGATTCTCTATGTTTTAAATTTAACTTAATTTTTTAGTACAAGAGACTGAGTCATACTCAGTTGAACCCAAATTTCTCCAGAGTGAGTGGATCAACTTTACTTAGATTGACTCAATTGTCTGCTTTCACACTCAAGAGGTATATGAAAGTGGGCATAGGATAAACAAATGTTGTTTAGAGTTGCTTCTTGCTCAGTAAAAGAAAGTTTTGTATTCAATTTCTATAATGAATTGAAATGGAAGTTAATAGGGCCAAAATTACTTATTTTTCTCTTCTTCCATAAAGAATACTCAGGATGATTTGAAGAGAGTAATTTTCTGTTTCAATCACTCTAGGCTGTCCTTAAGCTTCCTCATGGCTTGAGGTCTTCTCCTTTGATGGAAATACCAGATGAGTCATCCTGTCTACTCAGGAACTCTTTGTTATTTTCTTACATATTTCCCCCTTGTTTTCTGAAAAATGGTCATGCCTTTTGTGTATAACATCTTTGCTTAACTCTTCATTCAATTTCATAGATCATTTTTTTCTTCTTTTAAAAAAAGAATCCTTTCATTTAGGGGAGGCTGATCTCTTCTTTTGCCATGGTCTTTCTTTCCAAATGAATGGATTTAATCATTGCCTGAGGATCATTTGTCATCTGTTGTTGGCTGATCTTCCATTTAGCCCAAGCTGCTCCACACAGTTCTGGGCTGTATTCCATGTTATCTTTTAATTCCTTATTGGCAGCTTACTGGCACCAGATTCTTACCTTTTTGCCAGGTTGTATGCCTCTTAGCATGTAAGCTATATTCTCCTTATTTTGTTTTCTTAATAGGAATGAAATTCTTGTTACCAATACTCTATTAGAAATATGTTCAGGCATTCTATATTACTCTTTCTTCACCTCCTACTTCTTTTCTTTTATTTCCTTGATTTTCCTCCTCCCCACAAAAAAGTAATGAATCAATCAGAAAGTGTGGCAGTCACTCCATTGGAATGAGATTCTGATATTTGAAAGCGTTCAGAGGAAAACAAAGTGATCTATAGATTAACTTCATTCTAGTGCAGTCATGCAAATAAAACTTCTACTGTCTGGCCTCCAGCCCACTTGCCTGGGCTCTGGCCCTTTGCCCAGCACAAGGACAGATGGATGGTATATCTGTGGAATCTGTAGGGATTGTGGCTAAGATATCCAAGGAGAAGAATAGAAAAGGCAATGTCAAGAGAAATGGAAGGCGCAAGGGAATAGAAAGGGCATGTACATTTTTAGGACTACAAGAGAAAATGGTAATATTTTCTCACATGTGGCAGGCTCTGTGAATAGGAATGGCAGGCATAAATCAAGATCTGTTCTTCCCGTGATTTTCTCTGATTTGAGCAGGGAGCCCTAGAGAAATTGTCTATATTTAGAAATCATTTTACATACATTAGGTTTTGATTCTCACAACAGTTCTTTCAGGTAATGATTTTTGCTTTGCTCACTTTACAAAAAAAGGAGAGAAGATCAGCATGGTTAGTGAGGGACTTGCATAAGGTTTCACACTGGAGCAAAAGCCTTTCTGAATTTTGCTTTGCTTTTGTACCCTCTCTGGAAGAAGGGATGGATGAAGCACTGAAATAAACTGACCATAAACTTAAAAGAGAAAAGAAATAGTTTCCTTTTTCCTTCTCTTCCTCCCCCAAATTTCTGCCACCATGATATGTTCATACAGGATATTTGAAAAGAAGTCTGATCTGTGTTCTGTAGTATAACAGATGTGAATCATCTAGAACATTTTTGCATTCCCATATGCATATTTTAGAAGGCTTTAGAACTGCCTACTATATGATTCCTGATGGTTTTCCCTCTCTGACAGTTGTACCCAACATATGAATATCTATATCTCTCTGGAATAACTACTTTCATGCCTCCCCTTTGCTAAGAATTTAAGTATAGCCATTGGCCCACCAAAATTTGAGCCTTTGTATTAGACCAATTTTGCTCCATGTGCACATATATATAATATGTATAATTAAGGAGATATATATCCTTAATTAAGATTATCTTTATTTTAACAGCATCAGCTTTCTCAGTTATTTTCCTGTTTTGGGGAAATGGGATGGAGGACTCTAGGTGTTTCAATGCCCCAGTGTGTTTGCTCTACCTTGGAGAGAGACAAAAGATTCTTACAATTTATGCCTCAGTTTAGAAGGGAAATGGCAGAAGGAAGAAAGGTACAGGAAAGCCAACTGTAAAGGTATGTATGGGGTGTGTGTGGGTGTGTGTGTGTGTGAATAACAGGGGAAAGGGGGAGATACTTTACATGCCTTGGGATACCTCTGTACCTGGGGAAGCACCTTAGTATACTATAATCAAGGAATCCAACTGATGGGGGGCAGTAGTGTGAGTGATGTCCTTCCCATCCAAGCCAATAAGCAGCAGCTACTTCTCCCGGCTTTTTAACATCTACTTTCTCATGAGTACCATAGCATAGCTCTAGAATTCTAACTAAATGGGGCAGGCAGGAGGATATATATTTATAATTCCTATTGCTGGGGAAGGTGAAGCTGGGGGATCACTTGAACCTATTAGTACTCATCTCTAATATGATCAAAGACATTCCTGTGTCTTTTCTAAGTCTGTCACCAATATGGTGATTGGTCACCATCTAAGAAATTAAGTGATTCATTCAAGCTTGGGCAATAGATTTTGACTCAAAAAAGAACAATAAAAAGTCAATGCTAACACACTGCCAGGAGGACCAGGAAAAACATTTTGCAAACCTATCTACATCTTATGCCCTCAGGCCTTAGGAAGTTGCTTTAAGCACCTGAATTTTGTGTTCATTTCACGCTTAAGAAGTACTATAATGAGCTTCAGTCATGGCAGAATGGGAAGAAGTGAAATGATGGATACTTCTGAGACACAAATGTGTTTTTACCATTCTTTTGGATAATCCAATTCAATCATTTGCTAAGATAATAATGCTTTCCTAGAAAGACTTTTGATTAAAACTTTAAAAGATATTGGGTGTTGCTAATGGGTGGGAACTTATTCTGAGTGATTTATTTTATGTATAAATGCCTCTGACCTACATTAGAACAAGATAAGTCTAATGCTAGAGGTAGAATGAGCTAAGAAATCACCAGGGTCCTGAGTGGTCAAGTCTAACAACCCAGTATATCCTCGTTGTCCATAAAATAGTAAAATGGTTATTTAAATATAAAATATCTACTAGTCTCAATTAACTATAGGATTTTAGAGTTAGAAAGAAAATAGATTCAGGATTAAAATGACTTTAAAGTTTATGTAATATAATCTGATCCTTTTGAAAATAAGAGAACTCAGACAAATTTGTAACTTGACCAAGGTCACACAGTTAGCAAAAATTCATATTTCTATTCTCTGAATGTAATTCCTGTGATCATTCCTTTTTATTGGAGAGCTTTGAAAGGCAGATTATATATCTTAATTTTTATAGGATAAAAATGACAAGACAATAAACCCATAACTTTCATAGCACCTATGTTGTAATTTTTTTGGCATTATTTTTTATAATTTTGTGTTTTACTTGTGTCTGCTTTCCTCTGAAAGCTATCTAATACTTAGTATTTTGCATATCAGAGGCATTTAATAAATGATTGTATTTTTATCAGGACCTATTTCTATATTATTGATATTTGCACTGGGGTGATCCTTTAGAATCTATAATACATGATCTTTGAATGAAGAGATGATGCAATATTCAAAACCAGAGACTAAGCCTCTAATCCAACTCAATTCAATTTAATACACATTTATTAGGCACCAAACATCATACTTAAAACAAACAAAACAAACCAGCTCCCACCCTCAATGAGCTCACCACATTTAAGTAGGAGACCCAGAACATATATGTGGATTAGTTGTTTGAGATGTCTGATTCTTTGTGACCCCTTTTGTGATGATCTTGGAAAAAAAATATTGGTGTGATTTGCCATTTCCTTCTCCAGCTCACTTTACTGATGAAGAAACCAAGGCAAACAGGATTAAGTGACTCAATCAGGCACTGCTAATGAATGTGTGGAGCCAGATTAGGACTGATTCCAAGCCTGGCACTCTATCCACTATGGCACCCAGATGGTATGGTGCCCCATATATACATGGATATAGTCAAGGAAAGATAGGGAAGCTCCCTTCTATAAGATGGCACCTGACTTCCGCCTTAGGTAGGCATTCTAAAAAGCAATGTTAAAGAGGGAATATATTCCAGATGTGAGAGAGAGCCTGTGCCAAAGATGAAGAGCAGTATATGGAGAAGAGTAACTGGCTCATATCATCCCCATCCTACAGCCTGTCATTGTGACCAAATAACCAATATCTAAACCAACACTACTGTTTTCCTTGCCCTAAGGAGAATTTTCACCTTGTCAAGTTGTTCCAAAGTCATCAGCCTTCTGGGACTTAATCACAAATTGAGCTTCAGCTCCTGGTTCCTTTAGGACAGCAATTTTGCAACAACCATAACAAAAAAGCTTTTACAAAATTCACTATGAAGTATGTGTTATAATTTATTGGAGAAAAATAAAACATTAATGGGTCTTTATAATACTGCCCATTTATTTCTCAAAGCCTTTTTTCTCCTTTTATTTCCTGTTTCTAACTTAGGCACAGAAAGAATCTTTTCAATTCCTCACAGGTGAACTGTGTCAGAAGAAATACTTATGATTATATGTAAATATCTACAGGCTGATGCTTGTCATTTTTTTTTTCTAAAGAGAAATTTTGCCCCTCTTTAAAGCAGAATCTTCTTTTGTTCTTTGGAGTCTGGGTGTGTGTAAAAGTTAATTTGCATCAATTTAAGATTTTTTATTAACTATCCTGATTTTCAAATCTTTCCAAACCTGATTCTTTAAAGGGATATACTCTTTTTTTCAACTTTCTGAATATATATTTTAAATACACTTAAACAAAATAAACTTCTAAAACAAAACGGACATTTTTATGAGCACTAAATATTTTTTAAATAAAGTATTATTCTAGATTCTTTAGTAAGTGAAAAAAAAACAAGAATGGAACTCTAGTGTTCTGAATGCGAGGCTTTAAAAATCAGAAATAGGTATTTCCCTTTTCCCTGACTGAGTTAGGCTTATCCAAGAAAGCAATTTCCTTGATTAAGTTCCCTTTTCTCCATGAGCAATATTATCTAAGAGGACAAAAATAAAAAGCATTTGCAGGAATTTTTCATTAACCCTTGCTCTTTTTCCAGCAGTAATGATTTTTGAAGGCTGGCTGGAATATTTTCCCCCAAAGAGCAGAGTAAACACATTTTACCCTCTAGATAACTCCTTTGCTGCCCTCTAAAGCTCTGATGACAGAATACCATCAGTGCTTTGCAGAACTGAATACATTCAGCCATAATAAAAAGAATGGAGAGGATTATAGGGATATCCATCTATTGCTTCTACTTATTATTTGGCCTCAGATATATAGCGGGCAAGTTCACATAAACAAAAATTGAACAATTTTACATAGCAGCCTCTAGTAAAGTTACCATCTGACATTTGCATTTATAAAGGGGTATCCTGATATTTATATATTGATAATTTTAGCTAGTTATGTTGGTAAACTAATCTTTGTTTTCAAAATATCAGTTTCTCCCATAATGTATATACAAATATATTATTATAATTCCTAGAATAATGTACATGTTGCCAGCATCATAAAAAAGACAAAAAATATTTGAATGAAAGTTGAGAAGGCATTATAGCATAAACTAAGTGATGTAGTATATAAAATTAGAGGATAATGCCTTTGGGACTATGAAGGATCTCATTGATCACCTAGACCCAAATTATCATTTTATAGATTTGGAACTGAGAGCCAGAGAGCTGGAGTTAGCTGCCCCAGGTGACCAAGACACTATGGAGTGAGCTCAGAGTCCTTTCACTCCAAAGCTAATAATTTATTACACATTTAATTATAAATCAGGGATCTAAGTGACATTCTTTTCTCATAAGAATGCTCCTTTTCTAAACTAATCAAAATAATAGAACAGAATGAAATGAAATGTGGGTGCTGTCTTTTGTGTGAGATGATAATACTTTTGTGAGGTCAAGATGTAAAAGACAAGGGGAACACTGTTTGAACATATTGTATTGAAGAGGTGAGCCCATATTTATACAACATATTACAGCTTATAAAGTGGTCTTATTTTTCCCACAATCCCACTATGCTACCAAATAAACATATCTCACAATTTTGTCCCCATGCTCCAGGACAGATCAATAAACTGAGGTTGAGAGAAGATATGACTTATATAATGGAACTATGGCAAGAGAACTGGATTTTGCTATTAAAGCAAACCTTTGGTTTAAAACTTGACTTTGCTTCTAATTCCCTGCATAATCATGGGCAATTCACTCAAATTCTCTATGGTTCACATCTTTTTCTGTAAAAAAAATGTGGGCTTTGGATGATTTCTTCCAGATTGAACACAATAGAACTAGTACATAGAGGAGTTGGGATGAAAACCTTGCCCTTCTGATTCAATATTAAAGTCTTATTTAGCTCCCAAATTTAAAGCTTGTTACCTACAAGGATATTTAGGGAAGGAAGAAGGGATGGAATAATAAAAAAGAGACACAAATATGCATATATTTAACAATATAAATTTAATATTGGATAAATCAACCCAACTGCATTTTGATAATAAGGAACAGAAGAGCAAATGAGGAAGAGAAACCAATATTATTGAACATGGATGGCTGGAATGTTAAGGAACCAAAGTTGACAGGTTGAAGAACCACAGTAAGGTCATTGCAAAGGATGTTTGCTGACAAAAATCCATAATTTCAATTCAAGCTTTGATTCATATATCAAAAATAACAATGTCCAACATGGATGTATCTTATAATCCACAGGAAATGAGAAACAATGTCATTTTTGGTAACAGCCTTAATTAACACTGTGCCATTTAAAATATAAATACATATGTTACTTGGGATAAGGACTAAGCTTTGCATTTTTTGTTTAACTCTTGTTAACAATCATATTTGTAAAACATTTGAGGTTTACAAAACACTTTACAAATATTATCTCCTATATCCTAACATCTTACCTATTACCTGATGACTCTTCCCCTCAATGCTTGCGTTTACCCCTGAGATGTTCTACAATTTCTCCTTTTGCTTATACAGAGATATTTCCATATCGTCTCTCTACTAGACTATTAGCTTTTTGAAAGCAAGGGTTGTTTTTGCCTTTTGTTTCAACTCTACAACTTAGCAAAGTGGTATGTCATAGGCACTTCCTAAATGTCTTTTTATACATGAAAAAAATAGAGGCTCAGAAAGATTAAGTTACTTTCCAAAGGACATACACACTGAAGCTCTGGGAGACTGATATCCTCAGTCAAACAGTTAATTGTTTAAGATAAGTTTCTAACCTAAATCAGATGACTCCAAGCACAATATTGTATGCAGTTTACCACAATGATTGAGTGGCACCCAAGAGTTGAAGAAGAAAATCAGTGACCTAGTAGGAGGCAAGAAATAGTAGAAAGATAACTGGATATTCAAGTCAAAGGAACAAGACAATTTTCAGTCCAGCAAGTTTTCAGAGCCTCAGTTTCTTTTTCTGTAAATTGGAAATAAAACTTGCACTGACAAATTCATAGGTCGTAAAGATGGAAGCACTATATACATTTCAATTTGTATGATTATCCAAGATCTCAATGGATATCCAATACTTTCTACTCATCTGGCTTCACTATCACTGAAATCTGGGGACTTAAGAATTTTTTTCCTCACCCTATTAGAAAAAGAGACAGCACTTTTCATATTCTGGGAACCAGTGAGGGTGTTGAAGTGACGATATAAGACCAGGTCAATGAATCAGCTGGGGGTTTGCTGAAGCATGCTTTAATTGACTGTGATTGTTAAATTTTCATCATGATCAAGTACATCTTGAAAATCAGCAAAGGCTACAAATCAGGGTTTGATTTGTTGTTTTGTTGATTGTCTAGACTGAAGAAAGTAAGGAAGAAAATGTTAATAATGAAGATTCAAACTTAAAAGTATGTCCCCATTTTTGAGGGGAGATATTTATCAGCACACTTGACATTAGCTCTTCCTTTACCTTCCTAATCTCTGCCTCCTGGCTGATGTTAGTCAATACTGAAAGATCAAAACCAAAACCTAGGCCAAATTTCGTACTTCTGATTTTTAGACTTTCCTATTTGACTTGAACAGAATGAAATTGTTTTCTGATAGTAATTGAAGGAAGGAAAAAAAAAAGTTAGACGTGATATGATTCCAAATCTTTTTATGTGTCCTTTGGAATTTGAGATTTTAGAAGCAGATATTGCTTTTTTCCACCCAGAAATTCAATTTACATGATTTTATTGAGCTATAAAACTTTAGAGAACACAAATTGAAAGCTTGAATAAGACCATAAAGCAGAGCAAAGTCAGTATTTGGAGAAGACATGCAGGGAACAGAGTAGAACATTGAGAATTTTTATAAGACTGCTGAATAACAACAGGGCTTATTTAATACAAAATTGTCAGCTCTATGGAATAATTTTGTATGTCACAGACAAATGGTACTAAGCCTGGGGAAAAGAACACTGCCTTTAATTATCAGGTTTGGTGAATTACATCTGTGGGAAATATTTAGAAGAATCACTCCTAAAATGGGAGTGGGGAGGAGAAATGTGTGGCATCTAGAACTTTGTCATTCAATTAGCCCAGTATTTCACTTTTTGCATACTGGTAGGATGCATATGGTGATTTGTTTCCAAACACTATTAACTAAACAAACACTATTAACTAAGAATCTGAGAATATGTAAACAATGCTATTATGCAAATTGTACAATAATTATGATGGTGCAGTGACTGAAAAATGGAGTTTTATGATAGTATTGAGTTCATATCCACACATATGTGTGTAGATAGCTTTATCCCTATATATCTGTATCTTACTTTCAACACAAACATAACAACTCTCAATTTTAATACTTCTGGAAAACATATATTCTCATTTCAACCAAACTGTGATGATGTATAGAGTTGCCTGCCTTTAATCCCTGTTATTAGGAAGTTCAAGGCTGGTGAATCCCTTCTGGACTGTAGTTTGAGCTTCTAATAGGAAGATAAGATCTCTTCACTAATTCTGTCAGCAATATGGCAAACTTCCAGGAGGAGGGGAATGAGAGTGAGCACTAAGCTGCCTATGGAGAGGAGAACCTGTCCATGCATGAAGTAGGTAAAAACTTCAGTCGAAAGTGGAGGATTGGGCTAAGAAGCTAAACTTCCAGGGTAAGTAATATTATAAAATCCTTTTACTGCCTTGTCCCTTGAGGAAAAGTAATGCTGAATTATATGGTTTATTAGCAATATTTCCATGTGAAACTATTCATTTTCCCAAATCCCAACTTTTAAAAATCAGGCAGTTCAATTCTGAAGCTAAAATAATTTATTCCAAGACCCCAAGGCATTTTACTGGGGTATGGTTTCTGTTTTTTGTTAAAAGGCAAGGTTGATTCCTCTGCTCATTTATCTATGAATACAAAAATTCTCCATAAGCTTTGCTAAACATATCTAAAATTTTGGTGACCAGCTCTAGAATAGAGAACAGAAACACTGAAAATACAATTGAGGCAATTTATATTTTTTCTAGCTAAAGATTGGTAGAAGAAATTAGACTTCATAAGCTCTCTGATTTCTTAAAATTTCAATTTCTTAAAATATCAGAAAAGAATGATTCTGCCAAATTTTCCTATCTTAATGAATCTGTGGGGTCCCATCTACCTGAGGAATAGTCCTCCACTTGTGAGGTAATAATGGTGGAGGAGTTGAGATCTCTATATGCACCTCTTCTTTTGAAATATCCACCAACTGGAACTGCCAGGAGGTCCAAATGATATACTATCAGACCAATCAGAAGGAGCATACAAATCTATTAAAAGGCTCTGCAGCTTTCTGGTCATGGTCTTTCTGTGCAGAGGCCATGTGCTTTGGTTCCATCCTTTACTGAGAGATTGCATGCTGCTACGAATAAATGTTGTTATACTTGCAGGCATGGCCTTAATTTATTTCAGGTTAAAATGCCAGGCACTTCATCCTCCATACTTTAGAAGGTTGGAATATATTTTCATTATTAACGAATTTCTTATGGCACTATTATCCTGGAAATCACTACTGATTTTTTATGTTAGAAGCCAGTTCAGGCATTCAAGTACCTTCTTCCTTAAAACAATTCAGCTTGGCTGTCTCCTTTCCAAGATTACAGTATTTCTGCAGTGGCATATTTACATACGATACTGACAATTATCTGTGTTCAAAGAAACAAATCATAGCCTCAACTAATGGCTCAAATAGGTTTCCCAACTATAGTTAATTGGCATTTCAAAACACTTTTTAAACTTGTGGACTAAAAGAGCTAAATTAAAACAGAACAGTCATTATGCCAAATTTAAAACAATTAAAAAAAAGTATCTTTCACATGGATAGGAGGATTGAGTTATTTTTTTTTAAGACTGGAAGTTGGAAAACACATTCTTTGCTAGTGAGCTTAATGCTCTGCACTTGAGCACATTAATTGAAATGCAAATTCTGCTATACTGCAGCTGTAAAGACAAAGGATTTGGGGGAATATTTCAGCTAAAGAACTTTTAGCCAACATTGTAATAGAGATTGTTCTCTTTAAATTGTAAAAATAGTGATATTCTTCTTTCTACTCTCTAGAAGATTAAAACTCTAGTCACTATAGACATCTTATTGAATTTTTAATTTCTATAAACACTTCAAAACCTCTTTGAACTGAATTATGGATAGCAACTTTCTCTTTAATACAGAAAATCATAGGATTTTAGGGCTAAAAGGAACCTTAGGAGTGTTGTGAGAAAAACCTCACTTATAGTTGAGGAAATTGATGTTTAAAGAGAAATGATTTTCCCATAGTCTCATGGTTAATTCAGAGGTTACAATTCTAATTGGAATCTTGGAACTCCAAGCTGGTTGGTCATCTCTCTTTACCATAGCTAAAATAACCATGGAAGAAATCTTTCACAGAAATCTTCCCAAGGAATGGTTTTCAGCAGTGGCAGAGATAGGGCACAAGGATCAATTTTTTTTTGTCACTGGAGACTCTGTTATGACTATTAGAATCATAATAATAACTTCTAGCATTTATATGGCCCTTTAAGGTATGCAAAGTATTCTATAAATATCATATTATATTACCATAACCACCCTTGGAGGTAGGTGCTATTATTAACCCTGTTTTACAAATGAGAAAAGGCAAGGTTTGAACTCAGTTCTTACTGATTTCAGGATCAATTCCAACTGACTAGCTCATAGAGCTAGAGTTTCAAAAAGCTTTAGATGGCATCTGAATATGTTTCTTCCATTTTATATAGGAAGAATCTAAGTCCTTTAGAAATCTTATAGAGGTGAAATGACTTGCTTAAGGTCTTGATAATTAATAGCATCAGATCTGGGAATAGAAAATTGGTCTTCTGACTACTAGACCCTTTGACAGGCGTTCTTAACTTCTGTTTGTATGTGTGTTGGATTGACTCTATTTTCAGAATGTCTCCAAATGCACAAAATAAAAAGGACATGGAATAAAAATGAAAAAAAAAACACCAAATATTTTCTAAATCTACATTAACATTTTCTCCATCATTTTCTTAAATTTAGACAATCAACAAAACAAAACTTTGACTACTTTAGAAGCATAAATGCTCATGCTGTAAACTTAACAACTCATTCCCAAGGACCAGGGCTAGTTGGCTCCAGCATATCCCTGATGGAGCATCCTAAAGATAAGTAAATTATATGAAACCCCTGAAATGTATCTATAAAACTTCCACACTATACTAAACAGCTAAATTACTTACTAATGGTGATGCCTAGATTTGTGTACATGTGTGTATGTGCACATACATCATATATTTATATACATATATGTATATATCATACTAATTTAGGCTATCCTTATCTCTTTTGTATTTTATCTTTTAATTATCTTTACTAAACAATATTTGATTTCCTTAGACTATTTGTATCTCTGTTCCATATCCCAAGATAATGGCTAAGGATTCCATCTTGATGTCATGAAAACTTGAGGATGTTTCATATTCTGTTCTCCAAGTTAGAATGAAAATATTAACTATTGGACCAAACAAGAATCTAATTCACACCCTCTTATTATCACATGATCTTAGGCAAATAATACTAATTTTTTCAGGTATAACCTTTGGTTTAATTATCTCCTAGATAATAAATATGATTCCTTTTGCAATTCCACATTATAGATAAGGCTCTAAAAAGAGATAGGTTAATTTATATTGTGGTTAGGACAACTCACTTCTATTGCATTATAAAATGAGGCCTTTTATTCTAGCAAAGAAGGAAAGTAAGAAGACTTTTAAAACGTGATCTTTATAAAGTCTTTTGTGTTGTTTTGTTATTGTTGTTAATCCTTACCTTGTTCTTATCTGAACATGATTTAAGTAGAATTTATGGATATTTTCTCCAGTCCCCCAAACCCATTTTTTGAGTACAGAAAGTCTTCAATTCACAAGAAAAAATCTTTTCCATGTTAAAAGACGATCACTATAGAATATGTTATATTCTTTATTTTCTTCACATATCACCTTTGTATACAATGAAGGATAGACCCAAGGACCTGCCAATTTGAGTTTAAGAAGTCATATTTGTCTTTGCCAGATTTTTCCCTAACCTAGTTATATTTATTTTTATGATCATATTTTTATCCTGTTCTTCTTCTAGATTCATAAATTTTATCAGAATAGAGGTAAAGGAAAACAAAGGAAGAAAAAGCTAAGCATTAGATATATACTATCTTTTAATGCAATTTCTGAACCTTATTTATGTCCTCCATTTAACAGAATATTTCCTTTTTTGTCTTCTTTTTATTACATTCTTCTTATACTCAAATATTTTTATTTATCTTCCTTCATGTTTCTTGAAAGTAGAATTTAATTTCCAGCTTCTGAATTATTCTCTTTGCTCCACTATAACTGTTGTTTCTTTCTTGATTTTTATCATGGTGCAGGGACAGCTTTCTAAAACATTGTTTTTTTGTCTTGCAAATCTGCTATTTCCTCATAACTTCTCCTTTTCTTCCATGTTTGGAAGATTTTTTTATGCCTTTATTATTTCTTAAACCATGTCTAATTCCTTTAAATCCTCCTTAATCTTCCTGGGGGAGCTATTTCAACAGTATAAAGAATAACTGCTTATTTCTATTAGGCTTTATGATTTACAGAATGTTTCCACACACTGTATGTCATTTGCTCTTCACAACAAAAATCCCATACTGTGTGTGGTAGGAAGGACAAGTAGCATTATCTCCATTTAAAAGATGTTCAGTACTCTCCAAGGATTTGATACTGCAAATGGAAATGAGTTTAAAAAGAATTTGGACAGCTCCAAGAGACTCATGAATTAAAAAAAAAAGGTATCTACCACCATAGAAGAAACAGAGTTTTGATGCAAATCAAAACTTTATTTCTTCCATGAATTTTTGTCTAGTGTAAGCATTATGTATCTTTTTTCACAATATAATGATCATGGAAATATGTATTGCATGTATATATTACCTGCCTTCTTGGATATGGGAGAGAGATGGGACAGAGAAAGAACATGGATTACAAAATATCAGAAAATGAATATTAAGAAATAGCATTCACAAGTAATTTGAAAACAGCAGTATATAATAATAAAAAGAAAAATAGAATGGTAGAGGAAATCATAACTAAAGAAATGAAACCAAAGGAAGAAAATTATGAAAAGATAATAGTTTAGCAAAAGAGGATATCCTCTTTGATTAGGACAATGAAATGGGTTTACTCTATGAAAGGGGCAAAAAGTCCTATGTGTGTGTGTGTATATTTATATATATGTGTGTGTATGTATACTTGTTTTAAAATTTGTTTTTTAATGATAATAATATCTATTAATTAGTGGCTTATCAAATTTTTCCTTTTTGAATCATTAAAGAAATCTTGCATGAGTTTGTAAATTTTTATGGCAATCTTGTATGGATCTTATATGTATTGTTATGAGACGGAGAATATGATATCTTTGGACATTTCCTATTTTAATATTCAGTTGACTTCAGAAAATATTGAACCATCATTATTTTATTCCCTTTGGTGTCTTTGATCACCCTGAAAATACAAGTTTCCTCAATTCTTTGCTTTCACTAGTACCACATGGTAGCACCTTTGCTGTCTCATCTGCTAAACTGGTATAGAAGATACTGTGTTGAATTATATATTTTAAGATGACATTTTCTAAATCAAATGCTTGATTTGATAATAACATAATAAGCATTGTGGGATCTTTTATTTTTTAAATATCTTTTAGCCAAATGAGGAATAGAAGAGATGTGGTCACCTATGGAAAACTGGTAACAAAGTCTGATTATTCACTTGTCATAGCATCATCAAGAGTAATATAGGAAGAATTACAAATTAAACTGGAAAAGATATACAAAGATTTTTGATATAAATACTTTTCACCATTGGGAACATTGGATGTACTATATTTGGACACTAACATCACAGTTTCTTCAACCAGAAAAAAAAAGAGTATAAGAACAAGGTTACTGTGAGGATGAAAAGAAATAATATCTATAAAGATCTAAGTACAAAGACAGATCTACCTACCTACCTATCTATCTATCTATCTATCTATCTATCTATCTATCTATCTATCTATCTATCTATCCATATTTAATAGGTAGGCATTTAAAAATGCTTGTTTCCTTCTCTTTCTTCCTTATCTCTTTTGATAGACAAGGGAAGTGCACAATCATTCCCTTTAAATTTGTAATTGGAATACAATTTGGACTAAGTCATTCCTCCTAACCCTCTGAGAAATTTTACTATCTGCCCAAAGACAAACATTTGTTTGCTTTCCAGATAGCTCCTTAATTCTTTATTCTTATATTAGATTTTTCCTTCCTTTTCCAAAATGTTATCCATGTCCTCCTTCCTATTTTATTCCCTTCTGAGGACACTATTTGGTCATCTCCTGAATTAATATTCAGCTGACTTTCAGCAAGTATGAGGCCATGATTATTATCGTACTGTGTGCCTCTGGTAAAGGTATGAAAAAACTTTGCTCAATTTTCTTATTTTTATTGTGGTACCACATAGTGTTGCTTTCATCTACTAAATACTAATATATCTTTTCCTCTTGTTACTGGTCAGTGATTTTGTCTTGAAGACCCAGAATTTTGCAGACTTTTCATCTTGTCATTTTAAGGAATACTGCAGTGTATCTTGGAATTCTCTAGAATGAAAATCTCCAATTCCAAAAAATAAATAATAATGGAACATTTACTATGTGTTCCATGCTAGCTGCTTTTGGGGGATGCAAATATGCCTAAAATAGAGTCATCCTTTAAGGAGCTTACAACTTTTTGTAGTGTTGGGAGGTGGGCAGTGGTGGGCGTAGGGATGAGACAAGTGGACCAAAAATTAGAATACAGGGCAAAATATAGAGTCACAAAAATCCCCAATGTTTTATGAGGTTCAGAGAAGAAGAATGAAGTTCTAGTTTTGAAGGACCTATTTCAGGAAGAAAGCTTTAGCTGAACCTTGAAAACACTATAATAAAATGCTACCAAATGTATACACAGCTGAATAAATGTCCTTGAGAAATTATGTCCCACACAGGATCTCTATCAAGTTTTTTTTTTTTTAATTTCAAACTGAGGAATTTACAATCATGAAATTCTGATAGTTCACATCAAAAATATTCAACATTCCATATTGATAAATTGAGGAATACATCAATTTTGATTCTATATATTCTTAAAGAGTTCTGGAATCTTTTTTTAATTTTGATTATAGGATCATAGAGTAACTCTTGGTTACTTGTCTGAATAGGAGAAAGAAGCCTTATTACCTCCCCTGCTAGGGGAAAATACACTTCAGGGATGAAGCCTGAATTTATCTATATAGGATTCCATCTCCTAAAATTCATGCCAATAAATCTCAGAGTTTCTCAGACCTTTCCAGGATGGGGAGAAAAGCAATCTATCTTTTTAAACAAATTATAAAACCAAACAAAGATATGAACAACAAAAATTGGGCTTTATCTGCAGCATGTATTTTGGCAATGGACTATAGAGAATTATATCTTCTTGGCAAAGAAGATTCAAATATTTAAATAACATCTAGAACCAAAGACAGTTTGCAGTTATCTAGTCTGTATAGACAAGGGTCAACTTGTCCAAATTCAAACCATCATGTCAGAGGTAAGATTTGAACTCAGATCCCATGATGTCATTCCTAGTGTCCTACCCACTTATATCCTTATTGACACCTACTTTGTATCTGTTTTGTATGCTTTTATCTCCATGTTGATTTCTTTTCTCACCCACCAAAAATGTAAGCTCTGAGAGGGCAAATTTTTTATTTTTGTCTTCATCTACCCAGGACCTAGATGATGCTCAACATATGTTCTTTAAAAAATTCTTGTTGAACTGAATTAAAATGCTAGTGGAATAATAACTTCACATTTGATAGAATATATGAATAAGACTTAATTTAGTAATAATTAATAAAAGGTACACAAGCTAAGTGGGAGGAGGAAAAAAGTTAGATCCTTTCACTTCATCAATTAAAGGACTTCATTATTCTGCCTTGTTTCTCACTATGGACAGATGGATTAATGGAACTCAATATTAAAACAGATAATACAGATTTAAAGGATTATGTGAATGAGCTATGATTTCATCAGCTTAAGAAACTTTAAAAGGGAAAATCCTCTACAAATAGGGATAACAAGAAACATAAGGATAATATTAAATATGTACAATTTTCAAAGTGCTTTGTAAATATTATCTTTTTTTATTCTTACAGCAATCCTAGATGTTCCTATTACCTCCTTGTTACAAATGAGGAAATTGAGGCACAAAGAATATATGGCAGCTTAACCAAAGCCTTAAAGTGACCTGAGGGAGAAAACGGAGGCAGCCTATACCCTCAAATTAAGTCCTTGCCACCTTGATCATCATCTTCCCTTAGAACCTGATGGAGATAGTCCAGTGCCCTAAATCCATGAGCTTTAGGAATGGCATGGCTTTGAGTCCAGTGTCCACAATCATGATCCAAAGAAGCTGCACACCACTAACTGCTCCTGTAGATGTTACATCACAGACCCCCAAAAGACATTTCTTCTCACTTAAAATTCTGGCTGTGTCGTAGTTATCACCAGCAACTGCTATGATTGTTCAGTGGAAATAACATTAAACTACCTTAAAGAAGAAAACATCTGTTTTCCTGCTGAAGATCCTATCCTAAAGACCATGGAAGTTTTCCATAAGATTTGCAGCTGAAACATCCTCTGTGTTACCCCCTCCCCACCTCATTAGAATGTGAGCTCTTTTAGATCAGGGACATCTTACTTTTTTCTATTTGCATTCTTAGTGCTGAAGCTCAGAGCCCTTCATCAGTATCAGTGCTTTCCTCATTCATGTTTTTTTTTTTGCTGTTGTCATTTGGCTGTTTCAGCCTCGTCCAGATCTATGACCCCATTGAAAGTTTTCTTGGCAAAGACACTGAAGAAGTTGACCATTTCCTTCTCTAGGTCACATATAGTGCTTTATCCAAGCTAGGGTGAATAGAGCTCTTTGACCCAGAGAATTCCCTTTCCATTCCTTAGGTAACTTTAAGGACTATTTATACTGTGTCATGGAACGATTGAAACCATTAACAGTTACCCTACAGCACATTAATTAGCAAGCAGGATGTTCTCTCCAATAAATCTTTACAATTAGCCAAACACCTTTCACATATTTAGTGTTTAATACTATTTCCCCCCTAAACACTGCAACCTTAAATATGTGCCAGTATAAATACAGAGCCTATGCAGGGCTATAATTAGCATACTTAATAATAATTTTAAAAAGCTAAGCATTCAAACTGTGGTATAGTAAAGGACAGTTTTGACTAAAAGTAAAGAAAAGCTCTGACTAAATGTTTTCAGAGGAAGTAAATTGACTCCCACAGTAAAGCTAGTGGAAAGTGATCTCCCTCTTCATTACCTATTCAGTACCCATCTACCATCTTGATCCCCCAAATTCTCTGTTCCTATCATTTCATCCTACCATAGGGAGGTTCTTGGCTTAAGTGAATCTCAATAAGCATCCCTGAGTACATGACCCCTGAGAAGCTTGGAAAGCTCCCCAAATCAGGCTAAATGGATCTTTTATGATCATAAATCCGGAACTGACAGTGCCTGAGAGACCCATGAGTCTGAGGAATTTTACAGATAAGGAAACTGAGGCTATATTGGTTCAGTAACTTGTCTAGAATCACACAGTTAATAATTAGGTGAGGCCAGAACAATTAGCAAGGAACTCCAGGCTAGTTACCCAGGAGGTGAAGAACTGTTTATTAGAAAATTCCTGGTGAGGGAGGAGAAAAGAAGCAAAAAGTTGAGTCTATATAAGGGAAAAAAGGGGGAATGTATGTCTACTGATACTGCATGGAAAGGGGTGGCATAGAAGGAAGATATGTGGCTACATGCTAATAATCATGTACACTTAATTATTTTTGCATCTCCTCTAGGACCCAGTCCTGGACAGTGTTCTTCATGCAGTAGCCTCTTAATAAATGCTCGCTGAATGAATGAGAAGGACCTTATATAGTATAACATTTAATTTTAAAATCAAGCAAGCAAACCAACATTTATTTTGTACCCACTCTGTGCTAGGCACTGTGAATACAAAGAAAAAAGTCATGGCCGTTGGCCACTGTGGAACTTATAATTGATTGGAGTAGACAACATCCTTACTAGCTAGGTGATCCTGGGTAAGTCACATAACCTCTATTTCCTTCTATAGTTTCCTCAAGTGTAAAATAGAAATGTTAACCTTGTCTCTTGTAAGGTTATTGTGAGGATCAGATATTTGTAAAGTGTTTAGTACAGTGATTAGTATAGAGCAAACACTATGTAATTGCTAGTTATTCTTATTCTTATTATTCTTATTAAATTTCTCACTGCCATCAGTCTTGAAGACTGTAAAAGTTACAGAGGAGCTATGGATCTATAACGATAGAGGCAACTCCAGACTTCAGTGAAATTCTAGCTCTGGAATATTAATGTCCCAGGAGATATTCCTAAACACAACCAGAATTGTTATGAACTAATCTTATCACAGTAACTCCATTGTTTTGCTATTTCGAATACACTTAGTATTTTATATTAACTCTGCAGGTGGGAATCAGTTGTAAGGAAAAAAAAGACTGTTCTAACAATTTGCATGTAAAACGATATTGATAGTTCTATATATGCATGTAGTCTCTCCTAGTTCTTATCTTTGAATAACTTTTTTTTCTTTTTATACACATTTCCACACCATCCAACTCTGTTTCTGATCAATAACTTGTTCTTTTTTTTCTCCTTCTTTCTTCTTGAAGATTTTCTGATTTATGGATTCCCTTTGGGAGTCAGTTTCCATTTTTTAGTTCTTATTTATTTATTTTCATTCATTTTGTCCCTGTGCTTTTGATCTAGACGAAGAAGACAGTGAAAAGACTGAGAGCAATAACACAGCTGAATCACTCAGTCAGAGGCTCATTCTCTTTTTCTTGTGAGTGAATTATTCAGGCCTTCTCATGATGCAGCGTGTTGGGCTTGAAGCAATCCTGGTCCTTAGATGAAAGCTTTGGACTTGGACTAGGATACACATTTAATAATTCCATGCCTCAAAAGCTTCTTCTGAAATAAAAGCTGAATTTCTAAGTATGGAGTTTGGTTCTAAACACAGGAGATAAGAAGAAATACACTTGCAGGTGTTGGCAGGGGTATTTTTGTATCGTGTCTGTTAAGATCAAAGAGAATGAGGATTTATTCCAGGACCTATCAGTAGAAATATAGCTTTTGCTTATTTGCACAACCTTAAGCCTCCATAATGCATTCTCTCCTGAGGGAAGTGTAGTTCTGTAGCACTTGTTGACAAGGGTCCAATGTGCTTTAAATTTTTTTCCCCATTTCAGACTATTGCACAGGCATTGAATCTGACAGGCATATAGCCACTTTTAAAAAAAAATTAGGATTCTTCTGATCCTTTCATCTATTAAAGTCACCCTCCACTCCCTTCAAATGATTACCCTTTAATTGCTTTGCACATAATTTTTCACAAACATGTCTTCTCCCCAAAAGAATGTAAGCTTCATAAGGTCAGGGTTTAGTTCATTTTTGCCTTTTTATCCTCAGCATTTAGCAGAAACATGGTCTGGTGGCTAGGGAACTGGAATCAGAACCAAGAACACCTGGTATCAATTAATGTATTAAGGACTTATGTAATTATCTAAGATCTTAATTTAATGTAAATTAATGTAATGTAATGTTAAAATAAAAATTAATGTAATTATCTAAGACTGGATATTGATATTATTTACTATATTAATATAATTATATATCTAGTCTTTATCACTCTCTCCCATACCCAACCCAGTGCTAGGCACTTAATAGATGTTAAAAAAATTGTCTTGTTTCCTTGCAAATCCAAATGTTGTACATAACCTCTTTTACTGGACAAATATTTATTAAACATCAGCTTTTTGCAGTCCACTGTAGTGATCCTGGGAGAGATGCAAAGATAAATAAGACACAATCCTTGTCCTCTTAGGGCTTTCTGTATTGTCTTCTAGCCATTCCCTTCTCATTAACCTCCTCATGTGCTACCCCACTATGAATCCCATCAATTCAGATTTTTTGAAAAGATATTGTGGGGAGGTGGACACAGGGATAAATGGAAGGCAAAGTAAAGTATGGTGTTCTTCAGGCTTTATTCTTATCATTCTCTCATCTATGTCTATGATTTTAAAAAAATCATTCCCTGATCTTGGAATGTATTCCCTCCATATTTTTAATTTTGATTTTTCTCTATTCCTTCTATGTTCAACTCTGATATGACCTCCTTTTGGGATCTTTCTCTAATTCCACTCATCTGCTACACTGGCAAAGCAATCTCTTCCCTCCTAAAATTTCTCTGAATACTTTACTTTGTATTTCTCTCATCCTCTCTTATATCATTGTTTAGCTACTCATCCTTGACCCATTCCATTGTAATATCTCAGAAAGCCAGGTCTGTGTTCTATCATTCATCGTACTGTCTAGAATCACAAGATCTGTTGTTGAGACATCAGCATCCCTGTAGTTTCACTGAGAGGTCTCTTTAGAGGTAAGGACAAGTGTTTCTTAAACCACTGATGAGGGGCTTCTTTAGAGGAAAGGGTAAAGCACTCCATCTGCTAAGGAAATCTGTTCTTCATTTGGAAAACAAATTTTTAGGAAGTTTTTTCCTCAGATCAAACTTAAACTTGTCACTGTAATTTGGACCTCTTAGAGCTAATTCTTCTATCTAGATCCTCTCACAGCATATCTATTCTTTTTCAATAGGATATCCTTATAAATACTTGAAGGCAGCTACCATGTTCCCCTGAATCTTCCCACATAGGGCACCTGGGTAGTACAGTGGATAGAATACTGACTGTGACCCTGGAGAAGTCATTTAGTCTCTATTTACTTCAGTCTTCTTTTTGATCTCTATGATGAGGATAGTAACAGCATCTGCCTCACTGTTTTGGTGTGAGGATCAAATGAAATAATATTTATAAAGCTCTTAACACAGCACCTGACACATATTAAGTACTTAATAAATGTTTACTTACATCCTTTCTATTAAAGAGGATAAGATATAATGATTTAAAGATGAGATATAAAGAGTATAAGAAAATCTAGTTTATTAAGAGCTAACTTATTATTTATTACTACTATGCAAGGAAACATTTATCTACCTTAAATCAGTCCCAGCATTCATGAAAAGGTGAAGGTCAGGGCAATAACTAGATAAGAAGCTGGGCTCAATCATATAAAAAATTCAAAATTTAGCCAAACATTGATGAATCAGGTCTGTAGGAGAGCAAAAGAATGAACACAAAGCAGTAGGAAAATAATTTAAGATTCTGAAGACAAGGAAAGAATTTGTTAGTTGAGGCTAAGGGTTCTTCAGTGCAGCATCTATTAAATGGCTTCTATATACACAAGGACTGCTTCTGCAGTGTCAATTAGCCTGAGCCTCACAAGTGGAACACTCCTGGATGGAGCTGAAGGCAAAGGAAAAAGAAATTCCTGACAACAGTCTTCAGAGGAATGACTTGCAGGGAAAATTGCCTTTTAGCACCACTAGTCAATCTATTCGGGCAAAGAAAGAAAGTGGTCATTTGGTGAAAAACTTTCACCTTTATTGCTAATTATTATTTTCAATTATTCTATCAAGAATTCCAGAATGTAAAAATAAACCCATAGGAAGCTAAAATAGCTAATTTTACTACAGTACATCATTAATTATATTGTTTAACTAATGCGGTAATGAAAAAAAATTATCTTCCTCCTCTTTCCAAAGAATGGATAAATATAGTTGAACCAAATGTTTGTGAAATGTTCTAACTAGACTCTAATTTCTCCATGATTGAAAATAATCTAATTGTATTTTTCACTTACAATATTAGTTCCATCTTTGGTGCACTAATAAAAGTCTAAAGGGCAGATTGTCTGAGGCTATCCACTAATTGAAAAAGAAGCCACCAGTTAGTTTCCAGTATTTGGAAGAGACAAGCAATTTTTCAAAAATGTTTGAAGTTTTGACAGACATCTTGCTAGACAGAAAAAGAAAAATATGACAATTTGCAATTCGTTGGTTAAGGGTGACAGTCTAGAATATAAATTTAACATGTTTAAATTTCTTAGTTGAAAATAATTTTCTGAATAACCAGTCTAGCATTTATATCTTATCCTTATATACATTTTAAAAGGGGCCAGAGATTGTAGAAAATGTTTCATATCCATTTAAAAATTTTTCCCTTGGTATATCAATGACATTGATTTTTTTGAAAAAAGCATATATTCCAATTATTTATACAGTATTTCCAATTAGTTAAAGGAGAAACATTCTTTCTGCTTACCTATGAATTTGATAATTCTCTAAAAGTTAACTTAAGGTTTAAAGAAGTTGCAACTCAACATAGGTCATACTTGTGTGTGTCTGAGGAAGAATTTAAACCTAGTTCTTCCTGACTCCCGAGCCATGAATGTATCTTTATACATGCTTGGTGATTGGTTAATATTTAAGATTCTCTGATTCTAGATCCATAGCTTTTTCTACTGAACTGCATTGTTTACCAAATGGGTGATCCTACCTTAATTGGTTAAAGGTAATGGTTAATCCAAACAATCCTTTCTTTTTTTTTTTTCATGATGAACTGTTTATTTTTTGAATTTTTTATTTAATTAGTTAATTTAGAATATCTTTCCATAGTTATAAGAATCATGTTCTTTCCCTCCCCTTACCCCCTTTTATTGCTAATAAGCAATTCTACTGGATTTTACATGTGTCATTGATCAAGATCTATTTCCATATTATTGATATTTACACTAGGGTGATTGTTTAGTCTACACCCCCAATCATATCCCCATTGACCCATGTGAACAAGCAGTTATTTTTCTTCTGTGTTTCTACTCTCACAGTTCTTCCTCTGAATGTGGATAGTGTTCTTTCTCATAAGTCCCTCTGAATTGTTCTGGATCATTTCATTGCTACTGGTACAACAACCCAATGCAACCAAAATTAGAAGGGAAGCAACAAATTGGGAAACAATCTTTATAATAAAAACCTGTGACAAAGGTCTAATTACTCAAACTTATAAAGAGCTAAATCAATTGTTCAAAAAAAATCAATCCATTCTCCAATTGATAAATGGGCAAGGGACATGAATAGGCAATTTTCAGATAAAGAAATTAAAACTATTAATAAGTACATGAAAAAAGTGTTCTCAATCTCTTATAATCAGAGAAATGCAAATCAAAACAACTCTGAGGTACCACCTTACACCCAACAGACTGACTAACATGACAGCAAAGGAAATAATAAGTGTTGGAAGGGATGTGGCAAAATTGGAACATTAATTCATTGCTGGTGGAGATGAGAATTGATCCCATCCATTCTGGATGGCAATTTGGAACTATGCCCAAAGGGCATTATAAGACCCTTTGCCCTTTGATCCAGCCATAGCACTGCTGAGTTTATACACCAAAGAGATAATAAGGAAAAAGAATTGTACAAGAACATTCATAGCTGTGCTCTTTGGGGTGGCAAAAAATTGGAAAATGAGGGGATGCCTCTTGTATTTCAGTCTCCTAAGAATACAACACAAAATCTACAATAAAACATGAGAACATGGGAAGGGAACTCAGGAGTATTTGTTGGGGTCATGTTTTAGTTTTGTCTCAATATTGTTTTCAAGTGTTTATGGCTACTTTTGTATTGGTCTGCCTCTTTTAAAAGACACTTCTGGGTTTCCAAGTGACTTCAGAGTTCATATTGTTATAAGCATGAAAAAAGAATGCATGGCAACCTGCCTTTGTTCACAATGTTCCTCTGTGGATGAACTGCCTTACCCCAGATTCAAAAGCTCAGAGCCATCTTTGATTCTTAATTTGTCCTTGTCCCTCATCTAGGATCAATTAGCAAATCCTGTTCCTTCTAATTCTGTGAAAAATGTTGCAACTATCTCTCCCCTCTCAAACTCCCTTAACCCTAGGTCTCATTACCTCTGGAGCCTGCATTACTACAATAGCCTCTTAATTGGTCTCCCTGCATCTCTCTAGTCTCTCACCTGTCTAACCCTTCTTTCACACAGCTGCCAAAAAATAATTCTTATGCACATATCTGACCATGTCAGTGCTAAGGGGAAAAATCCTCATTTCACCCCCCCCCATTATCCATGGGATAAAACATGGAATTTTTATGATAGCATTTAAGGCTCCCCACAATATAGACCCAATCTACCTTTCCAGTTTTATTTCATGAACTCTGTATATATATATAATTTCCCAGCCAAAGTGGATTATTACCTATCCATTAACTTTCCCTTATACTTTTCTACCCTGGTACATTCAATTTCGGCATCCTCAAGGATAATCACGGGAAGGTAATCTCACCTTACTTCATTTATTCATTCCAAAATTTTTTTATTAAATGCTTACATTGTAAAGAAGGCTTTGCTAAATTTTAAGGAAGACAAAGATTTGCTAAAGTTACAATCTCTTCCATCATTAGATGTTGGTAGAATTAAGTTAATCAGCCTTATTAATGTTATTCACTAACTCAGGATAACTGCTTTTCCCTCATTTGAGATAACAAGGAATAGGGCAAACATCCCATTTCCCATGATAAATATTTAAGATTCTTCATACACTAGGCTGCTGCTTTCTTTTTCAAGCATTCAGAATATTTTCCTTATTGTATTTGGATACAACACTTGAAGAAATAAGTCTTCTGGTCTTCCATTGGTCTCCACCTGTGCCCCTCACATCCCTTCCTGTCAATAATTCACCTAGAACTATAAAACCTAGTTTCCGTGGAAAACTGGCTCAAAAGCAAACTAAGGTCCAAAACTGGCATGATTAATTAATGTATCATTACTGGTAATTCATTGGCTCTTCTGTTAAGACTTCTTACCTCATCCTTGTAATTTCAAATGATTTGTTTAGAGTTTAGACGTTCAAAAAGAAGGACTCACATGTAATTAAAAACAAAATCTTCCTTCTCTCTTTTGATTCTTAGGCTTAATTTATTTCTATGTTTTCCCAGATATTCTTTAGCACTTTTTGTTAGTAATATGTAAATAACTAATATGTGTCTGGCTTGCAAGTGTAATATCATTTCACCCACTCAGAAACAGAGTAATGGCTAAAAGTAAAATATATCCCAGACAATATTAGTGGTTGTAAAAACTGCCTCTTAATTCTTTTCCATCTAAAGGTCACAAAAGTCACAACAGCAAGTATCAGCAGTGAGATACTTGGAGATCAGAAGTTTGAGTTCAAAATCTGGCTCTTTAACTTCATGTGCCCTTGTTGTTATTATAGAGGTAAAAGTGGAATTAAAAATTAAACAAAAAGGAATACTTTTGGGTTTGGAGTTAAGAGTAGGTTCAAATTCAGGCTCTAAATCTTTACTTCTGTGTACCTCAAACAACTACCCAAGATGTATCTGTTAAGTCATATGAAAGTTTACATATTTTTAATTGTTGGCTACCCCTTAATACAATTTTGAATTTAAAGTATTGTCCTCTATTAGAGTTAACATGTCTTTTGGATAAGAAACCAAAGTTTTATCATTAGACATTTTGAACACAGATTTCTGATTTTTTCATGCCACATAAAATTCAAATAGTAGACTTCTTCATTTCTACCATCTCACATAATATAGCTTCTTACAAAACAACTTCATGAAGTCAGCTGAAATTGAGAATCTTATATGGCATAGAGAAAAAAGCAAAAGAATATCCTGCAGGACTTATGTTAACATGAATAAAATAATGCATGGATATTTCCTTTTCAATAACCAATGGATTATTTTTCAAATTCTTCTTGCCTGTGAAAATTTTAACTTTAGACTAAATTTGATAGATTGATTTTTTTCTCCAAGTCAAATTGTATGTATAGTTCATTCATTTTACTTAGGCTTAATTAACTACTTAAGCCTCACATATATAAACTGCTCTGTTTGGAATTTATAGTAATTGATAATCTGCCCCTCTTCTACCTTTCCAATCTACTTATAGCTTACTCTTCTCCTTACAATTCCTTTTCCCCCTTTTAACTCCTGTTCTTCTCTCACAACTCTTATAGTCAACTATTCAATAACACTGGATTCCTTTTTGTTTTCACCCAAGACATTTCATTTCCAAACTATAAGCATTTTTACTGGCAGTCCTCTTTGCCAGGAATGTTCTCCTTTTTCATCTCTGCTACTTAACGTCTCTGTAACAGATTGTTGCTTTAGATTTTTTGTTCAAATCTTGCCTTCTACAAGAAGCCTCTCCTCATTTCCCTTATTACTAATTCTTTGCCTTTTTGATTATGCTCTAATTTATCCTTTCTATACCTTGTTTGTATATAATTGTTTGCATGTTATTTCCCTGCATATAAGTGATTTTACCAGTTGAGGGAGCTCTGTCTGATGAATGCCCTATACCAATGTAGGAAAGATGCCCTTCTGTTCAACTCAGGATCTTAGAGAGATGTATGAAAGGAATGGAAAGTTGGGTGATATGCACAGGATCACACAATGAATAATATATTGGCAGCAAGACCCAAACTGAGAACTTCTTGACTCTAATGTCAGTTCTCAAGACACTATGAGATTTTAAGTTTATAAAGCATCTTCTTCAAAGTACTCATGTGATAGTGGGAACAAATACATTTATTGCCATTTTTCAGATGAGGAAACCAAGCTTCAGAAATGTTTAATGAGTTGTCCATGGTAACATAGAAAGTTGCTGAACGAGGCTGAAAACTCAGTTTCAACAATTTCAAGTCCAACTTTCTTTTGACTGAATAATGAAAAACAGCTTTCTCAAATAGTGGAATTTCTGACATGAGGGTGATGTTTCATGGTGGTGGTGTGGCAATATTGCTGATCCATAAACCTTTGACTTAACATCTCATTATAAATGTTGAAAGCCTACCATAAAAGGAACATTTTCTTAACTTGGCCTTAATTAAAAATAATAATTGATATTTAATTTCAGGAACTATTTTCTTCCCAATATTTACATGAGGAAGTAATTCAAGTATTATTATCTTTATTTAACAGATAAGAAAAGTGAATCCCTGAAAATTCACCTGATTTATCCAGTCACACAGCTAGTCAAGGTCTGAGGCAGGATCGGAAGGTTGTTCTTCGCACAAGAAACTCCATCTCTCAACTCCAGCAAATTCTCACTGGATTCCTTGAATACTCTTCCTCCTCATCTCTGCCTTCTAGCTTTTCTAGCTTCTTTCAAGTTCCAGCTAGATTCCCACCTTCTACAAGAACCCTTTTCTGATTCTTCCTGAATGTTTCTGCTTTTCTTCCACTGATTATCTCCACTTTATCTGATATATAGATTGAACATAGATGTTTTCATGTTATCCCCTCATTGGGTTATGATATCCATGAGGGCAGAGACAATCTTTTGCCTTCCTTTCTATTCCTATCAATGATGTCAGTGCTTGAATACATAGCACTTAATGTTTATTTACTGTACTCGGGTTTTCCTGAGTCCACATCGAGTTGGTGCTATGGCATAGCAGGGCACATCTTGAAAGCAGCATAAGGCTATATTCCTCCCAAAACAAGATGCCCTGAATGCCCAAGTGATAGTAACAAAGGCAGCAATAAATGAAAAGGCTGGATTTCTTAGACAGTGAAGGAACAATTATAAAGTCATTCATGTCAAAATTCAAAAGTAATTTCACCAACATCTCTAAACCAGTGACTTTTTTTGATGTAGACAAAACAAGGAGGTGACTGTCAGAACCCTGCTTCTCAGATGCCAATGCCTCCCTTCTCAGCAGGAAAGCATAGCTTTGAGGTCCTATATAATGCCATCTGCCTTAAAATTTCAAAATGTTCTTGATATGAAAAATAACAATGATAAAGAGTATAGAGCTGAAATAGGAGATTTGGTGTGTGTGTTTTACAGAACTTCATCTGAAATTTCTGCATGATGGTAAAGGAGCAGGCTTGAAAAACTGGAATTAGATCAACCCAGTACACAATAAACCAAAAAATGTATATTGTACCCAGGAGGTACACAGGCAGACTTTTTATGCTACTAGAATACCAAAAGCTTTATTCAAAATGGATAAGAAGCTATCGTAGTTTTATGATAAATGATACTTTCCTACTATAACATTTATTCTTAATAAAAACATTTTGAAAGTATTTCTATACATCTTTCTGAGACACAGAGGAAAAGTAGAAGGTACACATGCATATTAAATATATATTGATAATTCTTGTATTAGTTAATGGACTTGTGAGAGTATCAATGAAGGAAATCATGCTATCTACCTATCTATCTATCTATCTATCTATCTATCTATCTATCTATCTATCTATCTTTCTATCTATCTGTTTTCTACCTCATTGTATAAGGAGGTTGGCTTAAATCGATCTAAAATTGCCAAATGGGATATAATAGCGGCTTTTCTTTTTTCACACACTCAAACTTAACATGCAAAGGATCCAGGGAACTTCTGTTACTAGTGAAAAAATGTTACTGAATTGTCTCAGTCACAAAGGTTAAGTACATGGTTCAATGGAAAGAGCAATTTAATTGGAGAAAGGAAGAAATGTATAACAATTGTGGATCAAAAAATTGCTAGATATGTGACCTTGGTTAAGTTGCTTAACCCCTCTAAGCCTTAGTTTCTTTGTCTTTAAAAAGGAAATAATAACACCTTCCTCACAGGATGCTTATGGGAATGAAACAATAATATATATATATATATATATATATATATATATATATACATATATACGGTGCTGCAAATTTATGATTAGGATTATTTGACTTGCTTAGGATCAGAGCATGGGTAATTATTAGAAATGAAAATCTAAACTTCTTGACTGAATCTAGATGTCTTTCCACTATACTGAGATACATATGTTTTTAAATGTATGCATTAATAAGGGACTATAATGCCTTATTTATAGAAGCCCACCTTAAAAAGTTTTTGTTTGTTTGGCTAATTTCACTTATTTTTTTTTCCTTTTTTAAAATTTTTATTTAGATTATTTTTCCATGGTTACTTGATTCATGATTGCCCCCTCTTTCTCCTCCCTCTCCCAATAAGAAGTTCCACTGTGTACTACATATATCATTGTTCAAAATATGTTTCCATGTTATTCATATTTGCTGTAGAGCAATTTTTTTAACATCAAAACCCCAATCAAATCCCTGTTGAACTATGTGGTCAATCATTTATTTTTCTAATTCATTTCTGGTTCCACAGTTATTTTTCTGGATGTGGATAGTTTTCTTTCTCATAAGTTCCTCTGGATTGTCCTGGGTCACTTCATTGCTACTGGTAGAAAAGTCCATTACATTTGATTTTGCCACAATCTATCAGTTTCTATGTACAATGTTCTCCTGGTTCTGCTCCTTTCACTCTGCATCAATTCCTGGAGGTCATTCCAGTTCACATGGACTTTCTCCATTTCATTATTCCTTTCAGCACAATAGTATCCCACCATGAACAAAAAGAATCATTTATCCAGCCATTCACAATCAATGGACAACCCCCTATTTTCCAATTTTTTGCCAACACAAAGAGCACGGCAATGTATATTTTTATACAAGTCATTTTCTTTATTATCTCTTTGGGGTATAAACCCAGCAGTAGCATGGCTAGATCAAAGGGCAGACAGACTTTTAAAGCCCTTCATGCATAGTTCCAAATTACCTTCCAGACTGGTTGGACCAATTCACAACTCCACCAGCAGTGTATTAGTGTCCCAATTTTTCCATATCCCCTCCAACATTTATCTCTTTCCTTTGCTGCCATATTGGCCAATCTTCTGGATGTGAGGTGGTACCTCAGAGTTGTTTTAACTTGCATTTCTCTAATTAGGAGGGATTTAGAACACTGTTTCATGTGCTTATTGATAGTTTTGATTTCATCCTGTGAAAACTGTCTATTCATATCCCTTGACCATTTGTTGAATAAGGTATGGCTTGATTTTTTGTAGATTTGACGTAGTTCGTTATATATCTGTGAAATCAAACTTTTGTTTGTTTTGTTTGTTTTGTTTTGTTTTGTTTTGTTTTGTCAGAGAGTTCTGTTATAAATATATTTTCCCAGTTTCTTGCTTTCCTTCTAATTTTGGTTTCATTGCTTTTGTTTGTACAAAAACTTTTTAACTTGATATAATCAAAGTCATTCATTTTACATTTTTCAATGCTCTCTATCTCTTGCTTGGTCTTAAATTCCTTCCTTTCCCACAGATCTGACATATATACTAATCTATGTTCATCTAATTTATTTATGATTTGTCTCTTCATATTAAAGTCATTTACCCAATTTGAATTTATCCTGGTATAGGGTGTAAGATATTGATCTAAACCTAATTTTCCCCATTTTGTTTTCCAATTTTCCAAGAAGTTTTTGTCAAATAGGGAGTTCTTGTACCAAAAGAGTCCTTGGGTTTATCGAGCACTAGTTTACCAAAGCCATTTACCCCTAATTTATTCCATTGATCTACCCTTCTGTCTCTTAGTCAGTACCATATTATTTTGATGAACACTGCTTTATAGTACATTTTAAGATCTGGTGCTGCTAGGCCCCCATCTTTTACATTTTTTTCATTATTTCCATTGATATTCTTAACCATTTTTCTTCAAGATGAACTTTATTATAGAACTAGAAAAAAATTCTAACAAAGTTTTTTGTTATTTTGATAGGTATGACACTGAATAAGAAGACTAATTTGGGTAGGATTGTAATTTTTATTATATTAGCTAGTCCTACCTAGGAGCATTTAAGTTTTTCGAATTGTTTAGATCTAGTTTTAATTGTGTGAAAAGTGTTTTGTAGTTGTGTTAATATAACTGCTGTGTTTATTTTGGCAGATAGATTCCTAAATATTTTATATTGTATATAGAGATTTTAAATGGAGATTCTCTTTCTAACTCTTGCTGCTGAATTTTGTTGGATATATATATATATATATATATATATATATATATATATGCTGATGATTTATGTGGATTTATTTTGTACCCTGCAACTTTACTAAAGTTGTTAATTATTTCCACTAGCTTTTTCCTAATATTAAACCATTCTTGCATTCCTGATGTAAATCCCACCTGATAATAGTGAATAATCCTGGAGTCTTTTTGCTAGTATTTTATTTAAGATTTTTGCACCTATATTTATTAAGGAGACTGGTGAGTAATTTTCTTTCTCAGTTTTTGGTCTGCCTGGCTTTGGAATTAAGAACCATATTTGTGTCATGAAAGGAAAAAATTTGTATAGAATTGGGATTAGTGGTTCTTTAATTCGTGGTTCTTTAAATGTTTGATAGAATTCATTTGTGGACTTCCAGGTAGGCATGGCTGCAGAGTAGACATGGCTCACTTGCTCTCTTCAGACCCAATAACACAGATGACCTCAAAAGCCCCCACCCCCCAAAAAAACCAACCATCCTCATAAGAACAGAGGGACCCCACACTAAGGCACAACACTGAATGTAGGTGGGATTCCGGCACTTCCACAATATAAGGGAATGAAAAGCCGACCTACCCTCCCCCCCCACTACCACACCATGCCTATGGAGCCAGAGTTAAAGTCAGCACTGGCCAGAATCAACAAGTAAGGGAGGGGCACCCCAGGACTGAACAATGGGCAGTCCCGGGTCTAGGGACCTGACTAAGACCACCAAGGACCTACTCCTGTGAATAGTAACACCTGAAACCCCAGCAAGCAGGCAAGGGGAACCAGCAGGCTATAATCAATGAGTGTGCGAAGGAATCCCCTGAAGTGAGCAAGGGGCACCCACAGGTCTTGGGAGTTAACTAAGACCACCAAAGACCTAACCTGAGAGCAGTAACACCTGAAATGCCAACAGGCAGGGAAGGGAAGACCCTGGGGTCCCTCAGGAAAACAGCGCAGATGTGGAGAACAGAGAATTTGCCCGAGGCTAGAACATTGATCATTAGACCCTTAAATTGAGAGCAAGCCCTCCTCATTCAGATTTCTGACTAGAAAGGGGAGAAAAAACATAGAGATGGCAAACAATGCTCAGGAACAGCCTCCCAACAACAAGAAAAGCAAGAAGAAGGGGGTGACTTTGGATGCATTTTAATGAGGGAAAATACAGAATATAGAGGAAATAGAAGAGGAAACAGATACTCCAAAACCTTCCAAAAGAAATGGAAATTGTCCACAAACTCTTGAAGAATTTAAATTGGAAGTTATCAAAAAGATGAAAGCCTTCTGGCAGGAAAAATGGGAAATAATTCAAAAGGAATTCAGCAATCTGAGGGACAAAAATATGCAATTGCAGAAACAGTTTGAAGCCTCAAAAAGCTCCTCAAAAAATAGACCAAACTGAAAAGGAAAACCAGTCTTTAAAAGTCAGAATCAGGTAACTGGAAGACAATTATCTTGCAAAAGAGCAAGAATTAATAAAGCAAAGTCAAAAGACTAAGGAATTAGAAGATAACATAAAATATCTGACAAGGTGACAGACCTGGAAAACAAAGGAAAGAGATACAATCTGAGAATCATTGGTCTATCAGAAAAGCCAGAAATAACCAGTAATCTTGATATCATAATACAAGATATCATCCAAGAAAACTGCCCAGAGATTCTAGAACAAGGGGGCAAAATAGGTATTGAAAGAGTTCACAGAACACCCTCTACCCTAAATCCCCAAAAGACAACTCCCAGGAATGTAATTGTCAAACTCCAAAGCTTTCAAACAAAAGAAAAAATCTTACAAGAAGCCAGAGAAATACAATTTAGATATAAAGGAATGCCAATCAGAGTCACACTAGCAATTTTCACACTGAATGACCATAAGGCCTGGAACATGAT
This sequence comes from Monodelphis domestica, assembly GCF_027887165.1. Classification (NCBI taxonomy): domain Eukaryota; kingdom Metazoa; phylum Chordata; class Mammalia; order Didelphimorphia; family Didelphidae; genus Monodelphis; species Monodelphis domestica. Next base: position 104,888,900 of record NC_077232.1, read on the forward strand.
ATTCAGAAAGGCAAGGGAATTGGGTCTTCAAACAAGAATCAGCTATCCATCAAAACTGACTATCTACTTCCAGGGGAAAGTATGGTCATTCAACAAAATAGAAAATTTCCAAGTTTTTGTAAAGAAAAGACCAGAGCTCTATGGAAAGTTTGACATCCAAACACAAAGAGCAAGAGAAACTTGAAAAGGTAAATATGAAGTAAAGGGAAAAAGAGAAAAAAATGATATATTTATCTTTTATTCAAACTCTCTTCTATAAGGACTACATTTATATCAAAATATATATATATATATTAATATGTGGGGGAAATGTAATGTGTAACTCTCAAAAATTGCATGCATCATTAGAGTAGTTAGAAGAATCACACATAGGGAAAGATAGAGGCATCAAGATGATATGGAGAAAGGGGGGGAGAAAGAAAAAGGGAGGGGGGAATCTTTGATAGTAATAAGATATACTTCAAGAAATAGAAAAGTACTAAATGGAATAATCTTTCTCACACAAAGATACACATGGGGAGGGAAGAGGAAAAAATTCTCCTATAAGAATGATAGGAAGACAGTGCTAATTGGTATTACTTAAACCTTACTCTCAGTGAAATCAAATCTGAGAGGGAAGAACATCTAGATCCATTGGGATCTTGAATTCTATCTTATCCAACAGGGTAAGAGAGAAGGGGAAATTAAAGAGGGGGAGGGAGGAGGGAGTATAAAAAGGGAGGGAAGGAGAGGGGGGGAGGAAAGTTAATGGACCCTAAAAAAGCACCCCCAAAAACCAACCAACAAACAAAAAGGGAACAAAAGGGAGGGGCTAGAAAGGGAAGCATATCAAGGGAGGGGACTAGGGGGCCTGATTTAAAGTAAATCACTGGTTTAAAAGGTTATAGCTTAAGAAGAAAGGTCGGAATTAGGGGAGAATATTAAAATGCGAGGGAATCCACAAGTGACAATCATAACTTTGAAAGCTGAATGGGATGAACTCACCCATAAAATGTAGATAAATAGCAGAATGGATTAGAATCCAAAACCCTACCATTTGTTGTCCTCAAGAAACACACATGAGGCGGGTAGATACTCACAAGGTCAGAATTAAAGGATGAAGTAAGACCTTTTGGGCCTCAACTGATAGAAAGAAGGCAGGAGTTTCAATCATGATATCTGATAAAGCCAAAGCAAAAATAGACCTGATTAAAAGGGATAGGGAAGGTAATTATATTTTGTTAAAAGGGACTTTCGATAATGAGGAAATATCACTAATCAACATGTATGCACCAAATAATATAGCATCCAAATTTCTAATGGAGAAACTAGGAGAATTGAAGGAGGAAATAGACAGTAAAACCATATTAGTGGGAGACCTGAACCAACCACTATCAAATTTAGATAAATCAAATCAAAAAATAAATAAGAAAGATGTAAAAGAGGTGAATGAAATCTTAGAAAAATTAGAGTTAATAAACATATGGAGAAAACTAAATAGGGACAAAAAGGAATACACCTTCTTCTCAGCACCACATGGCACATTCACAAAGATCGACAATACACTAGGTCACAGAAACATGGCATACAATGCAGAAAAGCAGAAATAATAAATGCAGCCTTTTCAGATCATAAGGCAATAAAAATAATGATCAGTAAGGGTACAGAAAAAGCCAAATCAAAAATTAATTGGAAATTAAATAATATGATACTCCAAAATTGGTTAGTTAGAGAACAAGTCATAGAAACAATTAATAATTTCATAGAGGAAAATGACAATGGTGAGACATCCTTTCAAACCTTATGGGATGCAGCCAAATGTGAATTTTAAAATCTCCATCTTGCTTGGTCTAGCACCCAAAATTGTGTACACCTACACTACATGGGCATGTGCTAGTCAATGACAAATCAAAAATAACTAACTGCCCACCTGGGCTGTCCTAAGCCAAGCTTAAGCCACCATTGGCACTTGTGAGGCACAGGAAGTGAGGTAGGGAACAACCTCTAGAATTCGCTCACTTCCTGTGGACAGAGCGAGAAGCCAGTTCGTGCTAGGAATTGGAGCAGAGAGGAGGCCCGCAGACAGCTTTCCTTCAGATCGGTCATGTGAGTCAAAGACTGATTCTCCTTTCTACCTTGGCCTTAGGGCCTAATCTCCCTCTGGCTTGTCCAGAAGGTTGAGTTAACCTTTTTACCTTTCCTCCTCTCTCCTTCACTCCCTGTCCTTTTTCCTTACTCCCATTGTGATTAAACCACCATAAACTCCATTCTGATTTGAGTGTTTCATTTTAGGAATTTCATAAGTAAATTCCTTGGTGACAATAAATTAATATTATACCAATCTTTAAAGGTGATTTTTCACCACAACACAAAGCAATACTCAGAGGAAAATTCATATCCCTGAGTGCATATATTAACAAATTAGGGAGGGCAGAGATCAATGAATTGGAAATGCAAATAAAAAACCTTGATAGCAAACAAATTAAAAATCCCCAGAAGAAAACCAAACTAGAGATCCTAAAAATTAAGGGAGAAATTAATAAAACCAAAAGTAATAGAACTATTGAACTAATAAATAAGATTAGAAGCTGGTACTTTGAAAAAACAAACAAAATAGACAAAGTACTGGCCAATCTAATTTAAAAAAGGAAAGAAGAAAAACAAATTAACAGCATCATAGATGAAAAAGAGGACCTCACCTCCAATGAAGAGGAAATTAAGGCAATCATTAAAAACAACTTTGCCCAATTATATGGCAATAAATATACCAAACTAGGTGATATGGACGAATATTTACAAAAATATAAACTGCCTACACTAGCAGAAGAAGAAATAGAATTCTTAAATAATCTCATATCAGAAAAAGAAATCCAACAGGCCATCAAAGAACTCCCTAAGAAAAAATCCCCAGGGTCTGATGGATTCACAAGAGAATTCTATCAAACATTCAAAGAACTGCTAATCCCAATACCATACAAACTATTTGACATAATAAGCAAAGAGGGAGTTCTACCAAACTCCTTTTATGACACAAACATGGTACTGATTCCAAAACCAGGCAGGTCAAAAACAGAGAAAGAAAATTATAGACCAATCTCCCTAATGAATATAGATGCAAAACTCTTAAATAGGATACCAGCAAAAAGACTCCAGCAAGTGATCAGAAGGGTTATCCACCATGACCAAGTAGCATTTATACCAGGGATGCAGGGCTGGTTCAACATTAGGAAAACCATCCACATAATTGACCACATCAACAAGCAAACCAACAAAAGTCACATGATTATATCAATAGACACAGAAAAAGCCTTTGATAAAATACAACACCCATTCTTATTAAAACACTAGAAAGCATATGAATAGAAGGGTCTTTCCTAAAAATAATAAACACTATATATCTAAAACCATCAGCTAACATAATCTGCAATGGGGATACACCAGATGCATTCCCAATAAGATCAGGAGTGAAACAAGGATGCCCATTATCACTTCTATTATTTAACATTGTACTAAAAACACTAGCAGTAGCAATTAGAGAAGAAAAAGAAATTGAAGGCATCAAAATAGGTGAGGAGGAGACCAAGTTATCACTCTTTTTGGATGACATGATGGTCTACTTAAAGAATACTAGAGATTCAACCAAAAAGCTAGTCAAAATAATCAACAACTTTAGCAAAGTTGCAGGATACAAAATAAACCCACACAAGTCATCAGCATTTCTATATATTTCCAACACAGCTCAGCAGCAAGAATTAGAAAGAGAAATCCCATTCAAAATTACCTTAGACAAAATAAAATACTTAGGAATGCATCCCCTGAGACAAACACAGGAACTATATGAACACAACTACAAAACATTCTCCACACAACTAAAACTAGAATTGAACAATTGGAAAAACATTAACTGTAAATGGGTAGGACTAGCCAATATAATAAAAATGACCATCCTAAGCAAACTTATTTATCTATTTAGTGCTATACCCATTGAACTTCCAAAAAATGTGTTTTACTGATTTAGAAATAGATATATCAAAGTTCATTTGGAAGAACAAAAAATCAAGGATATCCAGGGAAATAATGAAAAAAAATACAAAGGAAGGTGGCCTTGTAGTCCCAGATCTCAAACTCTATTATAAAGCAGTGGTCATCAAAACAATATGGTACTGGTTAAGAAACACAATGGAGGATCAGTGGAATAGACTTGGGGCAAGTGACCTGAGAAAGACAGTATATGACAAATCCAAAGACCCCGGCTTTTGGGGGAAAAAAAATCCCACTATTTGACAAAACCTGCTGGGAAAACTGGAAGACAGTGTGGGAGAGATTAGGTTTGGATCAATACCTCACACCCTAAACCAAGATAAATTCAGAATGGGTGAATTACTTGAACATAAAGAAGGAAACTATAAGTAAATTATGTGAACACAGAAGAGTATACATGTCAGACCTGTGGGAAGGGAAAGACTTTAAAACCAAGCATGACATAGAAAGAGTCACAAAATGTAAAATAAACAATTTTGATTACATCAAATTAAAAAGTTTTTGTACAAACAAAACCAATGTAACCAAAATTAGAAGGGAAGCAACAAATTGGGAAATAATCTTCATATCAAAAACCTCTGACAAAAGTCTAATTACTCAAATTTATAAAGAGCTAAATTAATTGTACAAAAAAATCAAGCCAGTCTCCAATTGATAAATGGGCAAGGCACATGGACAGGCAGTTTTCAGCCAAAGAAATCAAAACTATTAATAAGCACATGAAAAAGTGCTCCAAATCACCGATAATCAGAGAGATGCAAATCAAAACAACTCTGAGGTATCACCTCACACCTAGCAGATTGGCTAAACTGACAGCAAAGGAAAGTAATGAATGTTGGAGGGGATGTGGCAAAGTTGGGTCATTAATTCATTGCTGGTGGTGTTGTGAATTGATCCAACCATTCTGGGGGGAAATTTGGAACTATGCCCAAAGGACGATAGAAGACTGTCTGCCCTTTGACCCAGCCAAAGCACGGCTGGGTTTGGACCCCAAAGAGAGAATAAGGAAAAATACTTGTACAAATATATTCATAGTTGAGCTCTTTGTGGTGGCCAAAAATTGGATAATGAGGTGATGCCCTTCAATTGGGGAATGGCTGAACAAATTGTGGCATATCTTGGTGATGGAATATTATTGTGCTCAAAGGAATAATAAAGTGGAGGAATTCTATGGAGACTGGAACAATCTCCAGGAAGTGATGCAGGCAAAAAGGAGCAGAACCAGGAAAATATTGTATACAGAGACTGATACACTATGGTACAATCGAACGTAATGGACTTCTCCTTTAGTGTCAATACAATGTCACTGATAATTCTGCAGGGATCTAGGAGTAAAAACACTATCCACAAGCAGAGGACAAATTGTGGGAGTAAAAACACGGATGAAAAGCAACTGCTTGACTACAGGGGTTGAGGGGACATGATTGAGGAGAGACTCTAAATGAACACCCTAATGCAAATACCAACAACATGGAAATGGGTTCGAATCAAGGACACATGTGATACCCAGTGGAATCGTGTGTCAGCTGTGGGAGGGGTGGGAGGGGTTGAGAAAAGAAAATGATCTTTGTTTCCAAGGAATAATGTTTGAAAATGACCAAATAAAATAATGTTTAAAAGGAAAAAAAAAAGAATTTACTTGTGAATCCATCTGGGGAATTTTTCATAGGAAGTTCCTTGATGGCTTGTTCAATTTCTTTTTCTGTAAGAGGATTGTTTAAGAATTTTACTTCCTCTTTTGTTAATCTGGGCACTTTATATATTTATTAATATTCACCCATTTCACCTGGATTTTCATATTTATTGCCATATAATTGAGCAAAGTAGTTCTTAATAATTGCTTTAATTTCCTCTTCATTAAAAGTGAGATTGCTCCTTTCGTCTTTGATACTGTTAATTTTCTTCTTCCTTTTTTATTAGATTGACTAGTATTTTATTTGTTTTTTCAAAATACCAGCTACTAGTTTTATTTACTAGTTCAATATTTCTTTTATTTATAACTGATTAATTTTTCCTTTAATTTTTAGGATTTCTAACTTAGTTTTTATCTGGGGATTTTTAATTTGTTCTTTTTTCTAATTTTCTAAGTTGTAAACCCAATTCATTGATCTCTACCCTCTCTATTTTATTGGCTGCAATATTAGCTTAGCAAAAAAGAACAGTGGAGCTCTTGTCATTTTCACAGTAGATATTAGTCAATGGTTCAGTTGGTTTAAATACTACTTATCTTTTGCAAATTTTTTTAATATCAGTACACATTATCCCACTGAGATAGGTGTAGTGATTTTAGAAGTCTGATTTCTATAACCAGCAATTCTTGAAGCCCTGTGATAACCTGTGATTGCCTTGTCATGACAAAAAAGCCATTGCCTATGGGCATTCCAAATGTACAGATGCCACTCTATAAAAGATATTTACCACTAAATAATTAAAATAGGTATATTTTAACATTATATATGTATATATTTGTGTGTTTGAATAAGTAATAATGCTGTCTTCTTTCCCTCCCAAACTATACCTCATAACTGAGAAAAAAAGAAAAGAAAATCCCTGTTATAAACATATATAGCATGCATATACAATCAAAACAAATTTCCATATTATACAAATCCCAAAACAAAATTGTCTTATTTTTTCACTCAGTCTTTCATCTCTCTCTATCAGGAAGTGGGGGGGGGGCATGTTTCATCAGTTGTTTCCTGTAATCATTATTAGTCATTTAATGGAACATAGTTCTGTATATATTCACCTCACTGTGCATTAGTTCAGTCTTCCCAGGTATGTGTGTTCAAATCTCAATTATTTTTTAAACCCTCATCTTAGAATCAATACCACATATTGGTTCTAAAGCAGTAGAGGAGTAAGGGATAGACAATTGGGATGAAGTGATTTACCCAGAGACACACAGCTAGGAAATATGTGAGGTCCAATTTGAACCCAGGACTTCCCACCTCTATGTCTGGCTCACTCTCCAGTGAGTCACTTAGCTGTCCCATCTCCATTATTTCTTACAGCACAATAGCATTCAATTACATTATATTTCACATCTTGTTCAGCCATTCAAAAATTTAGGAGTACCTGTTAATTTCCCATTCTTTGTCACCTAAAAAGACTTATAGTTTTGCATATCCTTAGAGTTCATCCCATTTAAAACTAATTCCTCCCTTAAATTCATCAGCCCCCTTTTCCTCTCTTCTCCATTCTCTCTTTCCTTTCTTATTACCCTGCTGAGTAAAAAGCATTTCTGTACCAGTATGTGTGCCTGCAAATTCTTCCTGAAGGTATTTTTAAGATATCATTGGTATCATAATTCACATCAAGAAATGTATGTATTTTGCTTTTTATAACAGAGTCCCCTCAGATCTGCCAAGTTATAAGGAGCAATAACTCTAGCTGTTATAAAAAAGAAAAGTAAAACACAAAGAAGTAAATATTTAATTAATGGGTTTTTTGTGTTTTGAAACCAACAGTTGCTTATTACCACCTTGAAAAACATATTGATTGAACAGAAAAACAGTTAAATCTCTAGTGATTAGAATCAATTGTTTTTAATCTTTCAACCTAATTATCACCTTCATTATTATAAATCTGTGAGATTCATCACTGTGTCAAACCCTTTTTTATTAGTGAAAAAGAAATCTTAGGAAAAAGGGACAGGCTCACTGTCTGCATTTCACACTGAAAGGAAAATCACTTGCATATGCCCTTATTGCCATTTGTCCAAGTTTCATTCTAAGCTGGATATTCAGGCTGGATAGTGTAGTTAAATGGTTCCGCTAAATCCATATAAGCCCATCCCACTTATATCAAAATTGATGACTGTGCAGGGTATGTAATTAAAATGTCATGTTCCTAAAATTAAAATTATTCATATCAAACCTTTTTTCCTCATTCTAAACTGTACATCACACTCTAATCTGATTGACATTTTCTTTGGTACATATTATTTAAAATTCCATGAGATGAGGACTGGCTCCTATGATTCTATGGAACCCAGTCATGGAAATGCCTTTTTGTTAAAAAAAAAAAAAAGGCTTCCTCACAAAGAACAAGTAGCCAAATAAGAAGATGATTGGTAGATCAGTTCTCATCATATTTAATCTTTGAATTATGAACTAAATATGAACAAATCATTGTACATTCAATAGCTATCTTTGCAATAGTTTGCTCTTTTTTTCTTTTGGTGGGATCATCAGGCAAATCTAGCGCTTAAACTCAGGTTTCAACCTTGTCATAAAATCTCATCTGCAGTCAGGAAATATATATATATATATATATATATATATATATATATATATAAACATTGAATGATCAGGCAGAAGATCTAATGAATACTGTTCCTTTTACACATTTCAGTAGACAGATGGCTTAACCACAGTTTCTAAAACAACCCCTGTCTTTTCTCCTTCAATTGGATGATGACAATGCAAACAAACTTTGGAGAAGTGAGATACAGCTGATAAGAACTGCCCCAGGAGATGGATACAGGCTACTCCCTACCTCTCTTTTCTCTTCTTTCTTTTGTTTGGAAGAAAATGGTCACCATCAAAGCTCCCATCTTCAAATTCCTGGCTCAATTCTCTTGTGTCCTCTTGTTAGCCTATCAGGTAGAGTTATAACTTCTTTTCTTTGATTAAAAAAAAAGGAGGGAAAGGAAAACAAAAGAAAGGAGGAGAGGAAAGGAATGGAAATAGAAATCCATATACTGCAGCAAAGTAGATCTAGACAGTTTCTAGACCTCTTAGAAGGTGTCAGCTCTCTTCCTTATGAATTGCTGACTACAATGAGGAAGCGGCAATTAAGTGTTGCATCTTCAGCTTTCCCAGGTTGCTAGACATGCCTAGGGTTCAGAGTTGTGCTGGTCTCCCACAAAGCCCATCCTATTGTCTCTCTGAGAACCTACATTAATTGAGTTTATTGCAGCTCTAAGCAGTGCTATAGGATTTACAATACAATCTCAATCCTACAGAGGAGGTTCACATTATATTCTGCTATAAATTGTAAAAGAAAAAAAAAAGGACACACACCGCATAAGACAACCAAACCATCTATGGACAGATGGCTTATGGCACTAAGGAGTGCAATAGAAAATGGCAATGTGGTACTTAACTTTCCTCCAGGGTTTCTCAAACTGCAGGTCAAAAAAATAGCAGCTGCATAAGGAAGTAATTTGCTTTTCCAAAAACAAAGCAATGAACAATTAGAAAAAGAAGAAGAGTAAGAATATAATTTGTCAAATCCTCCTCCTCCTAATATTCCTCCCTCTCTCTCTCTCTCTCTCTCTCTCTCTCTCTCTCTCTCTCTCTCTCTCTCTCCCCCTACTTCCTTTTCTAAAAAACCACGTCTAGAATAGCAGCAACCATTCACAGACCCAAATATCATTTCTGATTGGTATAAGATAATTTGGACCTGCTCCATGTCCAGCAATACTGTGATACTCTCTCCTGTTCTCAGAGTCCCACCATTATGGTTCAAGCTTAAATTTGGACATATCATCAGCCTAGTCTGCTGTAGCTCTGAATTCTAGAGCTCAAGTTAGCCACTATCATTAGCCCCCTCTGTAGCAAGAATTACAGGTATGTTCTATTACACTTCTCTACCTCTTGCTTTCTAATAAAACCAATAAGTTTACAGTATTTTTTCTTCCTTTTAGTTCTGTTTATAGAGGAAATATATACCAAAAAAAGAAAAGAAGTTCTTTCCCTTAACATCCTGACTTGAGAGAAGAGACAACCTTAAGTAATTTCTTTGTAAAAAACAAAGCATCAAGTCAACAAGGAGAACATTTATGTGGAATAAAGAATTATTGAGAAATAGAAAATGGAAAATATTTTTTTTGCCAACCATTACTCCTCATAGGACTGTTGGGTATATACCCAACTCAGTGTTGGGTATAAGCATAGAGGACTTGCTCAAAGATTCACCAGCACTCTATACCTTGAGTTTGGCTCCAGGTGAACTATTTCCATTTGCACCTTATCTGAATGGCTTTTGTTCTGGAGACTTTTTAATACCTCACTCAATATGTGATCTTATTGATGGGAGTACTTCCTTCAGCATTGAAGATTTCAACTCATTTATGGACTTTCCTCTACATCCATGTTCTCTTATACTCCTATACAGGAGTCTACCAAAAATGATAGCCCAAAATATGAACATTCCTCTCCAGACAACTTTAAAGTAATGCCTCAAATCAAATTCTGCAGTGGCAGAGCCAACAAAATGTTAGAATGAGACATTCTTCCAGGCTAAGACAGCTTAGGAGGCTGGAGAGATAAGTGACACAGGGATGGAGTCTAAACTGAAACCCATGTGGAAGAAACACTGATAGTAGAACCAGGTGGTGGGGACAGAAATAGCAGCAGTTTTGTGAGTGTTCAAGCCAGAGACAGTAAGGAAACTAGGCAAATGATCAGAAAGAGTATATATAGGACTCCTGTGCTATCACTGGACACAAGACCAGATTCTTACAACTACATTGTCCTCTTCTAAGTAATACTTCAAGTTTGGAGACAATAAGTTTGGATTCAAGAGAGTATGAGAGTCCTGAAGGTCAGGGTTGCCTTTGGTCTCAAGGGATTAGGGATCCTGAGTAATAGTATCAGTCACAATCTAAGGGATCAGGGGTCCTTCTTGATTAAGGACTACAATGCAGGCTAGATGGGAAACAACCACTGCTCTACCCATATAAGACCCCCAAGTTCTAAATTCCCTGAACTTCCTCTGAAAACAGTAGTGTGAAAAAATTCTGAAGCTTGAGATTGTGCTCTTTCACCCCATCTCCCATGTGAGGAACAGAGACCAACATTAACATCAAATTCAAAATTAGGAAATAAGGTGGGAAAATAAGAAATAAACAACAATAAAAAGAACCTGACCATAAAAAGGTACTATGGTGACAAGGAAGATAAAATTACAAACTTAGTCTTGAAGAGTTTTAAAAATTGATTTAAAAATAAAATAGGAGTGGTTTAGGAGGGAAATAGGTAAAGAAATTAAAGAATAGAAAATTATGATAAGACAAAGAAAATTAAAAAATTGGTAAGCCAGAGACAAAAATACTAAAGAAAATAATACCTTAAAAACGGATCAGCCAACTGGAAAAAGAAGTAAACATTTTCACTGAATAAAATAATTTCCTAAACAACAATTGACTGAATGGAAAAAAAGAGGTACAAAAACTCACTGAGTTTAGAATTTTAATCTGGAGTTTCTCATATACATTTCTGCTATGGAAATCTGACTTCCTTCTCTCCCCATAGGTATTTGGAACCATTCACATACTATATGGTATCTTTACCAGAAGGGGTTCCATAATCACTCTACCTTTATTTATTTATTTTTTTGATATCTTGAGATGCAATATATCTGAACAAAGAGAGGTTCCTATCTTCCTATGTATCTTGGGCTTAATTTTCTTCTTAATTGATATTATTCTTTTGTTTTCCAAGATAGAACTACAATAGGTAGCCTTCCTTCTTTCATATTCTGACCTGAAAATAGTGAGAAATACAATTTTTCAAGGTCCTCCATAACCCAACCCTTTCTTATTTTTCTAGACTTCTTACACCTTCCTCCACTTTGTGATCCATTGACTGGCCTCCTATCTCCTGACTAGATATTTTCATTACCTGTCTTCAATAACTATAACTCTCCTCCTCATCATCTACACATCATACCTCCTTGAGGTTTGAATCATAAAGTCCCATCTTCTTTAAGAAACCTTTCACAATCCCACTTTAATTCTAGTAGTATTTCCTTCTGTGAATCATTTCCAATTCATCCTTTATCTATTTTGTTTCTTCATCATTGTTTGCATGCTCTGTCCACTTTTCTTTCCCTTAGACTTTGAGCTCCTAAAGAGCAGGGATTGTCCTTTGATTTTCTTTGTATCCTCAGCCTATAGAAGAATATCTGGAACATGATAGATATTATTTGACTGCATGATAATTACAATTATAAAAAAAACTACTTTGAACTTTTCATTGTTTCTGTGAGTCTCAACTTAGTTCAGGCTTTAGCCTCATAAACACTATTCTTGTACTTTTCTCCTTCCCCTGTTTTTAGTAATCTCTCTCTGTTTTCATCTTTTATTCATGACCTTTTTAATATATGAGCTCAAAGATTTCCCTTTTTAAGTAATAATGGTAATGACCACATTGAAGTATTTCAGTACCTTTTCTTTTTCTCTTCCAGAATCAAATATAAATACACATTTGCCATATCTTACTAACCTGTCCCCTTCTTACTTTAACAATCTTCTTATTCTTTAATGCCTTCCTCTAACCACTACCTCTTTTCTTTCTCCTATGCCTGGAGTGTACTATCCTCTAGTCTTTGTTGCTTACATCTTTCAGTTTCATTTGATACACAGCTCAAATCTAACCTTCTGCAGGAGACCTTTCCCAGTCACTCAAGATGTCTATTGCCTTCCTACCAATTATTACTCCATCTATTCTGTCAATATCTTATCTGTGTTCAGGTAATTAATGTGAAATTTAAATTAATAACTCCAAGTGTTATTTCCCATGAAGTTCATTAATAATCACTTGAAGTAGAAAAAAGGTAAATAGATAGATGTAAAAGCCTATATTTCTAACTTCAGTTAGACCACATGTATGAATTCTCAGTCAGGCTCCCCAGCCAAGTTCTGGGAAGTAGAGAGAGAGGGCAGTTCCACACCAAAACTTTATACTCTGTCCTTCCCAGGCACATGCCTTCAAGTCCTTCACACAGCATAAGAATGCAAATGGAATGCTGGGAAAGATGAGTTAGGTCCAGTGAGCCTTGGGGAGTGAATTCTATCTATACATTTATATGTTGTCATGTTCCATCAAGGCATGATCTTCATGGGGATATGGACAGTTTTTTTAAACCTTTATTTATATCTCTAGTCTGGGTCATAGCAATTTCCTAATAAATTCTTATTGATTGATTTGACTCATTCTTCCAGATCAGAATAAATCACTACTCAAATGTATCTTTTCATGCTTTTGAGAACCTCAGTTATTGTGAGGTACATTCCCTTTAGAATCTCAGTGCCTGCTATATGCTGGATACTATGGTAGGTCTGAGAAATACAAAGAATTATACAAAGAAATAAGATATGACCATAAATTATTTCCCTCAAGAAATTATAGCTACTAAGGAGCTATGAAAGGCACATATCATTAAAATACAAATAGGAGTATAAAAATGCCTAAAGGAATCTCAGACAAAGTTCTGGGAGAAATTAGAGAAGGAAGGGATCAATAAAGATCCCAATCAGTGATTGGAAGAGTGGAGGGAAGAGCTGGGAAAGAGACTACATATGAGTAGCTCTACTCTGGGTGGCCTTGAAGGCTGAGAACTTTGTCAACTAGTGGAAAAGGGAATGGGAAATTTCCTTCAAGGGAAAGAAAATAACATGAGCAAAGACAGGATTGAGAATGGGATAAATCTTAGAAACACTGCATTGTCTATTTTGGCTGGAACTTGAAAAAGAGAAGGGAAGAAATGTGACAGAGACTGATTATTGGAAAGAAAGAAGTTTAAGGACAAGTTTAAGTATTTGCTCTAAGCTGAACATTGAGTTTAATTTAGTTGCTTACTTAATAGAAAATTTAAGGTCACTTATCATAGTCTCATTAGTAGATAAGGATATAATGAAGGTAAATTAAGATAACAGTGCAAAATTATCACCCTTAAACATCTGACTGAAAAAATTCAGGATGTGTTTGAGAATTCTGAATCTCTTTGCAATTTACCAAACTAAAAAACTTGATAGTTGATAAACAGGTCATTTGTTTTCTACCCTCTTTTCTTTCATGAAATAGGTTGCTGTGCAGAAGTTAACAAATCACTAACATTTCACAGCCAAGGGAAAATCAGACAGAGCAGGCAGGATGGACCCTTGCTGAAAAGTCACTGACAGATGCCGCCAGCCAAATCAGCCACTTGTAGCTGGCACAGAACACACTGGCAAGAAGCTCTTTCAATTTCACCTCCCTCACATGCCTGGATTAGAACAAGACCTGGCTGAGTCACTTTGGCAGACTGATGATAAAAAGCTCTTGTTACCAATATCACCCAGTGACTCTGGCCTAGTGTTTGCCTTAGGGAGAATGATATTAGAGAATTCTGTTCTTGGAATTTCAAAGTTTGGTACCATGCCATATGTCTCCTGTGTCAACCATTCCTGTTTAATTAGCTTGTCAGTCAAAGAGAATTTACTGAATACTCTCAGGAATCTAGTACAGCATGCCAGTTAACACAAACTGTATCCCTATACTTCTTGAACAATCTGTCAATCAACAGATGTTTGCCGAGTGTCTATTGTATAACCAGTATTTTATCAGGAACAACAACAATATGTCCTCTACAACACATGAGTTAGGAATGAGAGATTCCTGAGATTTGGAAAATATGAATAAAATTTTTGGGTCCTTTCATACCAAAGAAAGTCTATATTTTTCTTTTTCTTTGATGGGGGTGTTTACAGTATCTTATTGTAAAATTTAGTTTAAGAATCTGGTCATATACATAGTTTGATGTTAAGTAAATATTATTTTCTAAGCCTTTTATGTGGCATCTGCTAGTCTTCATGTGTCACTTGTGGTTGCCACAAAACACCCTCAGAATTCTGATTTGATATCTTATCCTAAGCTATGATATATTGAAATCCAAATGTGGAAGACATACCAGAATTTTGTTGATATTTAAAAGGAACTTGGGGAAATTTTAGTGTACTCATCACAGAGGCGCATAGAAAAGAATCATTGCAAGGGATTCAGAGATCATAGGATTCAATACTTAAACATTTTCTATATGAAAGAATTGAATAAGAGTGGAAAGGGAAAGGGTTTATCAAAAAGCCACACAGTTTCTAGGTTATAGATGGAGGGCTGAAACTCAGGGCTTCTAAATGTAATGCTTTTATCTACAAAAAAATTTAACTTTCCTTAAAAACAATATTTTCTCTTGGCATATATAAGTTGAGGAAATATTTAGGTCATAGCCTTCCTCATCTCTTTTATTTAATTGAGTGTCTCCAATTTATCTTGCACAGAGATACCCAGTGGCTCTCCCTAAATCATACATTTTACTCTCTTATTCAATAAACTCCAGTGGCTATACTTCTGGGATAGAATACTCTATTGCTTGGTATTTAAAAGCCTTCAAATTTTATCTGCAACACACATTTCCAGTGTGATTATACAATGTCTACCTTCAGGCTTTCTCCAATCCAATGTTTATGCTACACATACATAAACATACGTCACTCTCACATGCATTTATCTTTTGCATAGGCTCTTCCTTATGCCTGAAGCATATTTGCTTCTCCCCTCTGCTTCTTAAAACCTCAGCTTCCTTCAAATCTCATTTGAAATGCCACCTTCTAGAAGGTGTTACTGCTGTTGTTTATTTTTTTTCTTTTATCACCCCAGGTTGTTACCTTCCTTACCTGAATTACAGGGGACCTATAAATTCCTTGCAGTGGATAGAGAGTGCTGGACCTGAAGTAATGAAGATTCATCTTTCTGAGTTCATCTGGCATCAAACACTTAAGAAATGTGTATCCCTGGGCAAGTCACTTAATTCTGATGGCCTCACTTTCCTCATCTGAAAAATTAGCTGGAGAAGGAAATAGCCAACCACTCCACTGCCTGTACAAGAAAAGTTCCAGGAGGGTGGAAGGAAGAGGGAGAGAGAGAGAACATGAATCATGCAACCATGGAAAAATACTTTAAATAGAAAATTATATTTAAAAAAGAAAAAAATTCCAAATGGAGTCATGAAGAATTAGAAATGCCTGAAAATGACTGAACAATAAAACAAATCTTCCTGTATTTATTTTGTATATACTAATATGGTAGGTCTTTAAAGGTAGAGATTATTTTATTGTCTTTGGATCTCCAGTGCCTAGTATGGTGTCTGAGAAATAATAGCTCCTTAACAGATGCTGGTTGAACATTGAAGCAGATCTAGTATTAACAGGGAAGTAGATCCTTTGTTTCTGGAAATAACTCAAATCTGTGATTTCTTCATCATAAGGAATTAATAATATTTCTCATCAGAAACTACAAATTACTTATGGTCTAGGTAGATATGTCCTAGGAAGTTGCCTAAGGCACAAAGAACTTGTGAATTGCTTAGCTAATAAATGTCAGAGGTAGGATTTTGATTTCACTCTTAGCAAACCTTAGATTATTATATGAATGGTCAACTTTTCTTATTAAAATTCCACAGTACTCTATTAATTTTTCTACATGCATTACTTAACACAATCTTTCTGCCACAAGAAGAAAAAAACCCAAAGATACACAGGATATAATGTAATTGATTGTGAAAGTTATTCCTTCATTATATAACTCCAGATGACCTAATTATTTTCATCTTCACCATCATCAATATAATCTTTAATATAGGCATGGAATTTTCTGGCTTTCAAAGTTCTCCCCTTTACATTATCTCATTTGATCCTGACAAGTTTTAGGCAGCATATTATGTAGAGGGACATACTCTCAAAATGGTTTTTCAGCTTTAACTTCATAGATTGTTCTCCTGGGATGCATCTTCTGACAAAAAAAAAAAAAAAACTCCAATTGTAAAGCAAAAACTAATTTAAAAAAGGGTTTAGCTGAAACAAAAATCTAAAAAATCTTCAAAACTTTGCTCCCTTCATCAAATAATTGGGGAATGTTATGTATTCTTACAATTTTGACTCTGTTCTCTATATAGTTGAGAAATGAGGCCCTGAATAAAGATATTTGCTAAAATATTTTTTCTAGTTTATTGTTAATCTTTTAATCTTGGTTGTGATTGATTTTGTTTGTGCAGAACCTTTTTAATTTATTGTAGCCAAAATTATATATTTTACATCTTATAACATTTGTTATATCTTGTTTAAACAAATTCTTCCCTTATCTACAGATACATCAGCAAAACTATTTTGTACTCCTCTAATTTGTTTATGGTATTACCCTTTATTTCTAAATCAGATATCCATTTTTACTTTTCCTTGGTATAATGCATGAAGTGTTGGTCTTTGGTTTCTGCCATGCTGTTTTCCATGTTTTCTGGTTTTCCAAGTAGTTTCTGTCAATTAGAGAGTTCCTCCAAAAGCTTGGATTTGGGGGTTTGTCAAACACTAGGTTTAGTCATTCACTGCCACATGTTAAGTTCCTTATCTATTCCATTGGTATCCATAAAATATTCTATATCTTAGACAGTGCCAGGTTGTTTTGATGGACATCATTTTATAATATTATTTAAGTGGTATAGCTATCCACATCAAAATAAATGATTTTACCTTAAAATTTGTGAATGGACTGGTTCATTCTTTTTAACTTAATTTTTTCCAAGTGAAATATCATTATAATTTTTATTATTCATTTTTGATACTTTGCAATACATTTTATCTCCCTCTCTCCTATCCCTCTCCCTTCCCAAAGAAGGTAGGTAATATTAGGTAATAGGTTAAGCATATATTATCACATAATATATATTTACATGCTTGTCATGTTCTGAAATAAGATGTATTGCTTACACTAGAGAAAATTTCATGGAGGAAATAAAGTGAAGAATTTTCAGACTCCATCTGTTCCTTTGAAGATGGTTGATATCCTCATCTTGAGTCCATTAGAGTTTTCCTGAATCTTTGACTTGTTGATAATAGTTGTCTTTCTCAGCTGATTATCATACATTATTGGACTGGCTCATTCTTAAAAGTATAGTAACTATAAGGAAACTATGCATAGAACTGCTAATAATTTGTATCTAGCATAGTAAGAACACTAAATTTTGAGTCAGAGGGCTTGGGATAAAATCCTGACTGTTGCTACTTAGTATCTATAAGGATTAGGGCAAATCTGACTTTGAGCCTCAGTTTAATCATATCAAAAAATACAAAAGGACTGAGGATTGTAGTAAAGAAAGAGAAAGCTAATACAATCTTGGTCTACATTCCTACCTGAAGTATCATTTCTAGGATAAGGAAGTAATGGGGCAAATGTACTCTACCGCCATCAGCACACTTCTGGTGTTAGTCCTGCATTTTTTAAGGGAACCAATGACATGAAATGGATTTGAGTGAGGCAGAGTCATACAAAGTTGTCAGCCTCAGGTTCTCTTCTGGAGTCATTGAAGTCCAGTGGCAAGAAAAAAAAAATCAGGATGACAGGGTGAATGACCTTGGCATCTTTGATGTCTGTCAAGGTCTAAGTGCTCCACAGCATCTGTTTGGTCACCTTCATGGCCATTGGAACAAACTATTCTCATCCACATTCCACTGGAGGGGAATCATCCCCCTAACTCACTGATGGGTCTGAGGACTTTCAGTTAGTCTCACCTAGTTTAGGGTTTCTCTGAAGATGGTTTTGCTAAAATGAGGCCACTACATACACTATAATTTCTTGGAACCACATTTGAGAGTTGAGTGAAGGTGGGCACCAAAGGTGGATGAGAAGTTCTGAAAAGGGTTTGTCAAGTCCTCATATCAGAGGTGCTACTTCTCCCTGAACATCTCATGTGTCATATTCACATCAGAAGTATTGCATGTTTGCTTGCATATGTCACATTTCAGAAAATAAACTAATAAGCTGGAGAGAAGAGAGGAGGAAAGCTGAGACTGAAAAGTCTGATGCTATACGAAGGAGGAAAGTAAAGAAAATAGGAGGGGATATGAACTTATATAAAACCTACTATGTTAGGCACACTATGTAAAGCACTTTAAAAATACTATTTTATTTGATCCTCAAAACAACTCTATGAGTTAGGTATATTATCCCCATTTTACAGTTAAAGAAACTAGGGTTGATAGAAGTTGAGTGACTTGGCCAGGGTAACACAACTAAGTACATTTCTGAGGCTGAATTTGAACTAAGGGCTTCCTTTTTCCAGGTCTAGTGTTCAATCCACAGCTCCATCTATGTGCCTCCAGTATGAGAAATAAAGTATCTAGGAAAGCAAAAACTTAGCAGAGCCTTGAAAGTTTTTGTTTTTTCAAATATCTGAAAGACTGCTACATAATAGAGCAATGAGACTTTATTATCTTAATATCAGAGGCAGTTCTAGGGACAAAGGGGAGAAGCTATAAGGAATCCCATTAAAACAATTAGTGCTTTCCAAAAATAGAACAAGAGTCATCAGAACCTAGTAGAATTCATGTCACTGGAAGCCTTTTGACTGGTTAAAAAACAAGTCATTATATATATACATATGCATATGTATATATATAATGGCTTGTTGTTTTTTAAATAATAAAATTTTTCTAGCTTATGTCAATACAATTTTTAAAATAGTAATTTTCTATTATATTCCAATCCACATTTTCTCTCACCCTTCTACTCATCCTCCCTCTCCATGATGGCAGATAATATGATATAGGGTTCTCCATATATTATCATATAACACTTAGTATCATGTTCATCATGTGAGATAACATTTTACTTAAACTAGAGAAAAAAAGTAAAAAATAATATAGTTCAATTTGAATTTAGACTCCATCTGTTCCTTCTGTTGCACTGAATATATTCATGCTTATTTGTTTTTGTCATACGTCTCTTGGAGTTGTCCTGCATCTTTGGCTTGTTGATAATAATTATGTGATGATCATACATTATTGTTATCGTGTACAGCAGAGGTTTGATTTTTTTTTTCTGTTTCCTGTGTTATATATGCCCCATTGGCTTGACAAGATGGTTATTGAAATGCCTTCTGACTCTGCTATTTGCATAATTCTTCATGCTAAAAATCCACATATTTTAGTATTTCAGGTGGTTCTAAAATAACTTTATATATAATATAAGGACAATACTAGTGTATCTATAATACATGTTAATCTCATTGGCATTTAGGAAACCCTTAACAATAAAAAAAAATAAATGTAAACATAGAATTATAAACAATGTGACTATAATTTTGATTAAAATGCTTTTTACATTATTTGACTTTTTGAAAGTGACGAATAGTATAATTTTATGAGGCATTTATCTAACAGTGGTGAGTAGTTGTACTGCGCCATCCACACTGACCCAGTCTCTGGGACCCTTCAGAAGAATGCATTTGTCAAAACTCTGGTTAATTTGAAGGCTACAGGGTTAGCCTATGCACTTGAGTTATTTTTCCTTTATGCAAAGCCAAAATTTGCAATTTTGACTTCTGAAACACCAAGACTTAACCAAATGTGCAAATTAAGAAGACTCCCAAATCTGGTAGCACTTGTAAAGAAACAGTTCCATTTTACTAGATGCAGTTTTCAGATCTGTCGCTTGGTGGTACTGTAGTCAAATGCAGGTACCTTTAAAGAAGTGACTGTTTATTTAAAAAAAAAAAAAAGTGGTCCATTTGCAAAGTTACTTATAATTGCTGCCAAAATGCATATGTTGGCTCCTAATTTTAAAGTGTAGTTTTTGTGAAGGAGTATGACATATGTTTATTTAAAGCTAGAGGAGTATAAAGGAAGATATCATGGCTAGTATTTTCACATTCCACTTCTTCCTAATAAAGAGGCATTGTGAATATTTTGTCACACCCACACTTTCTGTGTTAAGACAGTTCCCCATTGGAATTATTTCTTCAAGCTATATTAAGCTTTCTATGCCATTTGTTTTGTACTTGAGTTGAGGGGGACAAATACATTTTTTCCATTCATAATTATGCAAAACACCTGAGAAGGTATCCCACTACATGATGAATATAACTTCAAAGATTGAAATAAGATGGTGAATATCCTTTAATTTCTGCTAATCTGAGTAAGATGAACATTAATCAATTTTCCGCTGGAACAAGAGATAAAGGGATTTGCTGTCTTTCCCTAATATATAACAAAAAAAGAACATCCTTTAGGAGATATAGTGCAGAATAGTGATAGAACATTAGGACTCAACAGGTTGCCAATTTGATAAATCTAGGACTTTACTAGGTTTGAGAATAAGACACAAACTCTCTGGGCCACACTTTCTTCATCCTTAAAGATCCCTTCCAACTCTAAATTGATGAGTCTTTGATGTGATCATATATTTCCTCTCTGAGGGCTCATGCCCTTCCTTCAAATCATTCCCAAGCTATTTCCATTTATCCTATTATCTTCTTTGATCTGGGAGGCCAACTTCCCCAGGATAATTAATAATCTCAAATTACCTTGGAGAAAATCATCATGTTCATTAAAACTTTAAGATAAGATAATAATAATAATAATAAAAATGACTAAAATTTAGAAAAACACTATTTGTATGCATAAATAAAAGTATATATACATGCATATACAAAGATATATATGTGAATTTGTGTGTGTCTGAGTACAGAAACATATGTATATTTGTTGTTCACTTTTTTTAGTTGTGTATTTTTCTTTGTGACCTCATTTAGGGTTTTCTTGGCAGAAATACTGGAGGAGTTTGCCATTGACATCTCTAACTTAGTTTCCAGATGAGGAAATTAAAGCAAACAGGGTCACACAGCTGGTGAGGCTGAAGCTAGATTTGAGATCAGGAATATGAATATATGTCTTCCTAACTCCAAGCCCCCTACTCTTTCCACTTTACCACCTAGCTGCCCTGTACATATTATACGATTTTTACAGCAACCCTCTGAGGTTAGTACTGTTACCATCCCCACAATATAAAAGAGGAAAGTAAAGTTTGGAGTATAAAGAGACTTGCACAGTGTTACACAATTTAGTTTGTGTGTATAGCAGAATTCAGACTAAGGTCTTTCTGCCTCTAAGTCCAGAGATCTGTCCATTCTGCCAGTAGTATCAAATTCAGATAGAAAAGGGATATAAATTACATATAAAGATCCAAAAGGTACATAGTGACTTAGAAAATGACATATTAACACTGTATGGGTTTTATTTTATTTTTATTTATTGAAATATTTCTCACTGACATTTTATCTGGTTTGGAGCACTCAGAAGTATTGTCGGCTAAATGCAGCTGGACCATATATTTGATACCTCTTTTATAGGCCACCAAGTTTTTATCTAGCTTTACCTAAAGTTATTTCCTAGGCAAAATTTACAATTAGGCTTTCAGAGGGATCTCTTCTTTCTTTTTTATGTTGTTTGATGTACCTCAGTCCTACACATAGAAATTTAACTTTTAATTCCCAGGGGATCCCAGGTGTCAACAAGTGAATTAATTTAATAAACTGATCTGTGCTAATAGGAAAGAGCTAGAATCATTCCCAACTAATAGACATACATGTTAACTGTGATTTTCCAGGATGTCACCTAATTCGTAGATTGTCTAATAGTGGTATGCCAAGTCCAATAATAGAATAGGTAGTTACTATCTATGAGTTTTTTACTAGAGTTCATCCCACTCTTGAGAAATATATCATGTCTGAGATTTTGCCTGAAAATACATTTATCTTTTTTAAATTAAATTAAATTTCTTTCAACTAACAAAATTGATTCCCTCTCCTTCCTACCACCTACCCCTAAAACTCTGATGGAAAAAGAAAAAGGGAAAAGAAAAACCCTTGTAATAAACCTCCATGAGCAAGAAAACAAATTCCTACATTGATGATAATGCTCATGTATGTATATTTATGTGTAAAATTCTATACCCTGAAACTGTTACCAATGAGGAAATATGAAATATACTTTGGTATCAATCTATTAGTATCCTAGTTGAACATACACTCATCTAAACCTGGATTCCTACACTACAATTTTCAACTTGAATAGTATATGTCAAAGCTATTCATCTCCCCAGTTTCCACAGTAAGTCAGATTACATCTGTACTCTAAGAGGGAGAGTAAACTCATTTCTCTCATTAATACAATGAAATTTAACCCTAAAAATATGCTTTTAACTACTGCACATTGCAGCATATTTATATAAATGGACTTTGGTTCTCAAAAGCAGTATTTCCATAATAATCATTGAAGTCCTTAATTTTAAATTAGATTCTGATTTTCTTTCATCTAGCAAAAAGTCCTACTTTAAAGATAGACCTGGAACGAAAATGTGTATTTGAAAGATAAGCAAATATCTTTCCTTACGCTTTTAAATAAAGACAGAACATTATTGAAATCAAGAGATGCTAAATACAAACATAGGATAAAGACTTGATTTTTTATCCCAACACCAGGGAGCTTAGGAAAACTGAACTCATGCAGCCTTTTAAAAATAATTTTAATTTATCTTTGTTCCACAGATACATACAAAAGGCACTCTTCCATTATCCCTGGTTTTGTTTAGTACCTTGTACTTTCTGGTAGTCTCTAGTGAAGGGCTGCTAATCTTTTTTTTTTTCAGGAGATTGTGCACTGGTTCAGCACATCTTTATAAAGTAGCTATAAGTAAAACATGGGATCAGGGTAGAATGACACTGGGTATATAGGCAGCTGAATCTCTTCATGGTAGGCTGGAAGAGTGAACTATGAATATTTGCAAATAGAAGAAATGATTATTCCTTTCTATGTGAAAGGTTCTATAGAAATTCAACATTTATATTAGAACTCATACACAAAACTGGATACTGTTAACAACCCACTGAGACTTCTTGACGACTATTATAGTTGCTATTATATTTTTATATGGTTAGTGTTGTAAATTATTAGGTCTACACCGAGATTAGAGGAGAGAAAGGACAGGATAGCTCCAGATGCCTCCCCTTTTCTGCGGATGTTCCATTTCCAACATATATGTTTTACTTGTTTCCCAGATGTCTCTGAACAATAATTAAAGAGGAAACAAAGTTATCCCTATTTCTAGAACTTTACTATAGAATCTCGCAGCACTGTCACCAGTTAAGAAGGTAAAACAGGAAGAAAACCAAGTTACAAATCAGAGTCACCCCATGGAAGGAAAATCTGAGAATGAAGGTCATTTTTGTAAATGATTTTTTTTTCACTGCATTTAGCAGTGAAAGTCTACTATGTGTTAGATATAAAGACAAGTATGCATGGTCCCTTCAATAGTCTTAAGATCTAATATAGATGGTGACTTGTACATTCAGATTAATTACAATATACATTAAATTATGACCAGTGCATGAAAACAAGTCATTCAGAGGATTGTTAAATCAGGTAAAGAAGAAGATAGAATTAGCTGCTGAGAGAATCAAAACAAGTTTCACCAAGGAAGTAGCATTTGAGTTAAGCCACATTTTGAGAAATGGAGGCAACATTTCCTTTCACTTATCTATTTACACAGAAGACTCCCAAATGAATTACTTTTAGCCCTAATCATTTGTTCTGACCAATATCACTGTCTACAAAATAATAACAACAGGTAGCATTGATATAATGCTTTAATGTTTCCAAAGCATTTTACAAATTATTTAATCTTCAGAATAATGATACAAAGTAGGTACTATCATTAAAATAATTATTATTATCCTTATTTCACAGATGAGGAAATGAAAGCTGAAACAGATTAAGTCATGTGCCCAGATTCCATACTTAATAAGTATGAATCATAATTTGCACTCAGGTCTTTCCTATTCCACATCGGGTACACTGCATGGTGCCAGCTAGCTACCTCCAACTCAGCCTCAGAGACTTAATCTGTCAAAAATTAAGCTTATTTTTATTCCACAAATATATGCACTTCTCTACATCAATAGGGACACTGTCATCTGGCAAACTTTGATATTATGCAATTATCTATTAGATACGCAAGCCTGGGTGTATGGGGTGCTCAGGGAGGGGTAGTATCTCTGGTATGGAGGGCTTGTCGTGCCCTCCTAGGGCAGCTCTCCAACCTCTGACCCCCACCTGACACCCAGCTCTCACTTGTGGCTCCCAGTAACTGCTAGCATGAGGCAGTGGCCACACCCCGGGCAACGGCTTCAACAGGCTGGCTAAACCTTTTGAGGGTAGCCATTGGGTTGTCGACCCCTGGTGAACCAGGGCTCTGCTCACCCAGCATGTGAAGACTGCTTCGGCAGAACAGACGGAAGAAACCAACAAGGAGGTTCAACGGCTGAGAGGGCGATGCAGCAAGGCACTGTGCAGTGCTTAGGGT
Organism: Monodelphis domestica; assembly: GCF_027887165.1. Lineage (NCBI taxonomy): Eukaryota > Metazoa > Chordata > Mammalia > Didelphimorphia > Didelphidae > Monodelphis > Monodelphis domestica. Next base: position 104,913,877 of record NC_077232.1, read on the forward strand.
GTGTTGGAGCACAAAGGACAACACGGCCATCCAATGCAGCTGAGGAAGTCTCCAGGTGTAACGACTTTTTGTGCCACTGGACCCAGGCTTCCAATGCAGAGAATGGGACTGTCTCTGTGCAACGACTTTTCCACTTAAATCTTCACGCACAAGTGTCTTTGTGCACAAAAACACACAAAGACAATCGTCATCCTAGGTTACCGAGAGACTACTACCACCAAGCAAGCCTTGGTATTGTGCTGGATTTTCTTTCCTGCCTAGGTCTCATATTAAATCAGTTGTCAAATCCTGCCACTGCTACTTCGCAAATCTCTCTGACATAGGCCAGTTCCTCTATTTTCATGTGATCAACTCCTTTACCTTTTTCTGGATCATTAAATCTCTATGGTAGCCTTTATGGCTCCATTCAATCGCCACCCTAGTGCCAATATGATCATGTCATGTTATTTTTGAAACTTCAATAATTACATGTAGTCTACTAAAATTTAAGCTCTTTATATTGCATTTCCTTTGATAACTTGTAAAATTCTTCTCCAATCAAATTGAATTACTCATTTTTTCCCTTCTAGACATAGTTGGATATTCTTTTCTTGACATGAGCACCTGATCCACTATTCCCATCTAATTCTGTCTATTATAATCCTTTTTATTCTGTCAATGGGAATGAGGAGAGAGAGAGAGAGAGAGAGAGAGAGAGAGAGAGAGAGAGAGAGAGAGAGAGAGAGAGAGAGAGAGAGAGAGAGAGAGAATTTTGAGGTATTTAAGTATTTAGAAGATATACAGAACTTGAATCCTGGATCGTTCCACTGAATCTATTCTATTTGTATGAGTTAACAGGACTTTCATTAAAATAAAAGAACTAAAATTAAGTTGTCCTATCCACTTAAAATGTTAAATTTGGTAGCAAATGCTCCTCCATATGAATGATTTATGTGATAAATTAGTGTCCATGTTACAAAAGGGGCAAAATAGAGACCATATGCAAAATTGCATAGTCTTATGGGAAATACTGAAAGTTATTAGTTAGCTGTGCTTAATGTGGAGGGGAGAAAGGGTAACAGAAATAGCTCCTGTCTTCCATCTTTTCTACAGGAGAGGTCTCCCTTGCTTCCCAGAGGTTCCAGACCACAAAGTTATGGCAAGGTATAGGAGGAGATGTCTGAAGACATTTATTGTTGTTATTTACTGTACTCTAGGAATGGTATTTTTAACCTTTATTTCTTGGAACAACGTTCATTAATATTTTAAGAGAAAGAAGTGAAATTATTGAAAATTACTGTTGTGAGACAGAGCACGTCTCCCAAATACCTCAAGGTTTATTATCTTTTTTTTTCTCTCTCCCACAGAGTGGCAGCAGAGGCTTAGAGAAAAAATATCATGGCCCATAATGGGAAAAGGTGCTTTAGCAAGTAAGTCTCAAGAAAGCTAGAGATCAGGAACTAGTAAAAGGTCAAAGATGAGGCCTAGAATATTTAAGTGACCAATGGTTAATGAAATGAGACATTCATGTTGGAAGTTTGCATCCTCAAGTTGAAATAGATTGAAAAATGAGAGCTTCTCCCCCAACCCCATTCTAATAGGTCTGTTGCTTCCACTAGAGACAGAAGCATGCTTTGTTTGTGATAATGAAATTTTAAAAGGAGTTCTAGAGGAGAAAAACTTTTAAAAATGTTAGTGTTGAATAAAATCATAGAAAGTTAACTATTATAGATGATATGAGACTGCTGAAATGTTTTCAGATGTGCAGAAACCCTTCTACTTTAGAATCTGTAAAGATTTCATAATATAAAAAATTTGGGCAGTATAAATTAAAAAAAATTACTAAAACATTTTTTCATCACAGTCTTTTCTTAATGTTCTCCTTCCCAGAATGGATCTTCCTTTGTAGCAAAGAAAAACTGAATTTGAGACTATGGTATCCTATGAAACTTTTCTCTGAGATATCTGAAAGCCATTCATTCTCAAATCTAAAGGTTTTCCTCTTGTCTTCTAGTGCAGATTTGGGAAGGAAAGATCACTCTCCTTGCTTGAGTCCCATAATTTCTATTTTAGTAACCAATCATTCTTTTTGTGTGTGAATCATTTTTAGATTAGCAGTTCTATTCACTGATATGTCAACCTTTGGAAAGATTAAATTATCACTTAAATACATTATTTTGGGCACAAGTAGAGCTCCATAAATTGTCTAGATAGCTGAAGCTCCCTATCAGTAACACATAATCCTTCTGAGTAAGGTGTATGAGTTTGGAACATTATACATATATAATATAGGAATTCTTGATCATGGTACTATAACATTTGAATCAACATTCTAGTTGAACTGTATGATTTGATATTTCTCACACACATTTCAATTTCCCACCACTATGTCTTTGCATAGTTTGTCTTACCTTTTTAGAATACAGTTAGTCTTGTCTCTGCCTTTTGGAATTACTAGTTTCTCAGTATGGTAGGTAATAGGCATGGGCTAGTATCTTACACTATACACCAGAATAGAGTCAAAATGGATATTTGATCTAGAACTAGGAGAAGATCCAAAAGTTAACTTGTCAAACTTATGGATAAGGGAAACATTTATGACCAAAAAAATACAGAAAATATTATGAGAAGTAAAATGGATAATTTTGATTACATTAAATTAAAAATCTTTTGTATAATCAAAACCAATCTATGCAATATTATATGGGAATAAAGAAGTTCAGGAAAAAACTTAGAGCAAGGATCTCTGATAAAGCCCTCATTCTCAAATATGTAGAAAAGTGAGTCAAAAATTTTAATAATACATTTTTATTTTTTCCATATTGCATATCAATATAAATGTTTAATATTTACTTTCTGACATTTTACAATCCATATTCTGTCCTTCTGTCCCACCCCTCCCAAGAAAGAACTCAATATGATATAGGTTGTACAAATATTATCATACAATACATATTTCCAGGTTCATCATGTTGTGAAGGAAGATGCCCATTGCCTCCACTCAAGTTCATAGAGGAAATATAGTAAAGAATGGTGTGTTTCAATTTGCTTTTGTACTCAGTGTACTTGATCTATGCCAATAGATATTCCTTTTTTTTTTTTTTGGTCATGGGTCTCTTGGAGTTGTCCTGGAACCTTTTCTTATTTATAATACTTGTCATTCACAATTGGTTGTTCATTATTGTTGTTACTGTTTATAGCATTCTCCTGGTTTTGCTCACTTCATATTGGTCATGTTAGAGATAATAGAAAAGGACCTATCTCTACCAAAATGTTTATAGCAGCTCTTTTTGTAGTGGCAAAAAATTGGAAACTTAAGGGTTGTCTATCATTTGGGAAATGGAAGAACAAGTTATAGTACATGATTGTAATGGAATACTATTCTGCCATGAGGAATGATGAAGAGAATGAATTCATAAAAATTTGGTAAGACTTTTATGAACTGATGCAAAGTGAAGTTAGGAGAAGCAAGAGAACAATGATTACAGTAATGTAAATATTATATGATGATCAACTGTGAAGTACTAAACTACTGTTAGCAGAGCAAGTTCCCTAGATAATCAAAGGGAGCCATGATGAAAAATGCTATCCAAAGCCAAAGGAGGAATTGTTGGAGTCTTATTGAAGATCAAGGACTGTCATCTTCAACTTTATTTCTTTCTTGTGAGATAAATGGTTTTTGTCATAGCATGAAAAATATGTATTTCATGAAAGCACTGGTATAACATATATCAGACTTTGTTATGGAAGGGGAAAGACAGGAGGGAGAAAAGATGAATCTATAATTTTAGGAAACAGTTGTGAAAAATTGTTTCTGCAAGTAACTGAAAAAATATTTTTTAAGATGAACTACTAGTTTTTATCAAAACCCAGCCCAATAATCTACAATTTCCCATTTGATCATTTTCATAGTCCCTCCAACTGATAGTGTCTCTGCCCAAACCCCCCTCCACTTTGAAGAAGTACCGATATTGTAGAGAGGTGATGTTTTTCATTGGTAGTGTGATTCAGTTAAAAGAGAGACATTTATCGCTCTCTTTTTAGAGCTAAAAGTCTTGCTTGAAGGGTAAGACTCAAAAATAGGTAAGGAAGACATATAAAAAACACAATAAATAGATTGTATACCCAGTAAAGAAAGACTTCTATGAACTCCAGGTACAACATATAATATATCTGGGGGATCAGGTTAGGGGAATGAGGAAAGTATTTATAGATAAGGCAGCATAACACATGTGTATAGATTATAAATTTATTGATGGCTAAGATAATAACTTTTCAGTTTCTTTCTTCCTCTAGTCCCTGCCATTATGCCATGCACATAGTAGTCAGTTTGTTAAATGTTTCAAACTAAGCTAATCTAAATATATATATGTATTTTATATTTACAAATATGCAATATGTACATATTACATATATAAATGTTTTATATATATATATGTACATATATATATATACACATATATATATATTTCCAGGACAAATGAGTATAGAAAACTAGAGTCTAGTAAAATCATACTGTTCCTCAATATTTCTCTGATTCTGTGCTGTCAGAAATCTTCCTGGGAAGGGAGATCATAACCAGATACATGCGACCTAGCCCTCTAGGGACAAACAGTGTTTCCTTTGAAATGATTATAGAAATCATGTAGGCATGTTTGTGTGTATGATTTGCACTCAGCTGTTATAATTTCTAGGTTGAGTTTATGCTTTTCAAGATGAGAAGGAGGTGAAATATACAATTAAACTCCCAAGGAAAAAATATTTTCACTTCTGCTGAAGGAAAAAAAAAACTGATTCCACTAAATTGAGGAAACTGAATCTCATTGACTCTAATGTATTTCTCTATATTGCACAAGGGAAAAGGGATGATGTATTTTGAAAAGTCATCATCAGACTAAATCAAACCACTTTAGACAGAGCTCTCTTTACAAAGAGAATACTCAAAACACTTACAAATAAAGTACTAATGGGAAAACAACATGGAAATGAAATTATTTCCCATTCCTAAGAATATTTTAAATTAAGTAGATAGAAACAGCAAGATTCAAATATGATTAAAGTATCTGTACTTCCTATCTGCCAATTTAGGATGGAAAGATAACAGGCTAACTGTTGACCAAAAATGCTAGCAGTTAAGGGCAAGCAGGACAACATAGAGAAAGTAGAGAATAGATCCATTTGATAAGCATTTATTTATTGTCCATCATACACAAGAGATGGAAAAAATCATCTTCTATCCACAATGAGCTAATATTTTACTGGAGCAAAAGAAAACAAGTAGAAAATAAATAGGGAAGATGAAAGCAATGGGTGGGGAAGATGATCCAAATTTAATGTAGGTGACAGAGTATTAGTAAGTGGAAGTAGACTCAGTTGAGTCACTTAGCTTCAATAAGACTCAATTTTCTCAATTATAAGAAAAGACTGAACATATCTGGACTCTTTCTGAGTCGTGGTGAGTACCCCAAGTGGTGTAAATGTTTTACCTATGTCATATATTAAAGAGTAAACTAACCTACTCTAAACAAGCCAAATAACTTATTTGACTTCAGTTGATAATTTAATAAGTCAGGTAAATGGGCTTAGATTCTACCATGTCTTATAATTCGTGAAGTCTATGGTTCTAAGGTAAAAAAGGAAAGAGAGAAAGACAGAAAGCAGAGATTGGGGATAGGAAAGTAGAGGAGCAGAGAGGAAAGTGATGGGGAAGCTGAGCTCTTGAAAGAAATGAAAGGGTAGAAGAGACCGATAAGACATATCTCTACTTGCAAATCATTAAATTAGGTGCTTAAGTCTATGTCTTTGTAGTTGTGGCCATATTATTGGTCTTCTCCCTTCAATTAATCAATTGACATTTATTAAGCATATATAGATGCATCAGATGAGTTCAAGGCTTTAGTGTTAACTCCCTATCCTTAAGGAACTTAGATTCTGCTTTATTCAAAATCCTCCATCATCTGGCTTCAACCTGCTTTTTATTTTGTAGTCTTGTCTCATATTCCCTTTCTACATTTGGTCAAAAACCTATTACTATTTTTATTGACTCTCATTTACTTGCCTTCATTCATACCCTCTTCTTATACCTGGAATAGAAACTACATTTTCATTGAATTTTCACTGATTGCCACCATGACTAGAATGTTCTCCTTTCTCAGCTTAGTTTGCTGGACTCCTTGGCTTTTTTTACAAGTCTGAGCTAAAATATCTTCTGCAAGATACTTTGCTTAGTCTCACTTAAGGAAAATACCTTCCGTCTGAGAATTTTTCAGTTTCTTCTCTCTATGTCTTATTGTACATACTTGTTTACAAGTTGTCTCTCCATTAGACTGTAAGCTCCTTGAGGACAGGAGTTTTTTTTGTCTTTTTTTTTATCTAACACTTAGAATAGTACTGGACATACAGTAAATACTTAAAAAAAATACTTATAAACATGACTGCACATTTATCTTTTGAAATTCCCTCCTCTGTCTGCCAATTACTTTTTCAGGTACTATCTTCCTCTTGAATCTTTGTCCTCTCAGCTAAAGTAACCTCTCTCTTCCCACCTCCCTTTTATTTTCAAAGCTCTAGATACTTTCATAGTTATCACTTATTATCTCCCTTCTGAAATGTGTCTGTCCTAGAAGAACATAGGCTTGGCATGCCAATAAATCTACACATTTCTCCTTTTCTTTTAAGGTTTTAGGTTTGTACCATTGGTACTAAGTACCTTCTGGGATGGCTTCTTGGTACTTCCGAAAGTGAGAGCTAAGTAATTTGACTTGCAATGGCATATTCATTCACGTGCCCTTCTTAGTTGTTTTAGGATTCTCTCCCACCCCCTTTTAACATCATTTCAAACTTCTAGACAGATACTTTACTAGGATCTGAAGAAAGATATAAAGGAATTTGAAGATGGTATCTGTCTTTTCCTTTTTCATCTATGATTTACTGTAGCTAGATTTAAGCTTTCAAATTGTGTCCCCTGCTTAGAAAGTTATTTATCAGGAGGTTAACTAAGTGCTGAGAACAGTTTTCCACCTATCACTGGCACTCAATATTTGTTGATTGACTCCTGTAAAAAAATCCGCAATGAAAGTATTACATTTTCACTTTCACCTACCTGGCATTGGTTTTTGAATAACATATACCATTTAAAAATGAGAAACTACCACACATCCAATTTTGAAAATAATTTTTGCTAACATTTCTATAATCTTTCATAAGATAAACACATTTTCAAGGTGAGTTATTTATAGCATGCAGCAATTTGGGCAAGAAAGATATTTGGGCCGATATTTAGGAAAGAAAAAATATACTTTTGAGGCCTGTAGAGATGCTGGTAAAAATTCTTTCATTCATTCCATTATCTTTTAATTAAATTGCTCTCCATTATCACTTATTCAAGGAGAACCGTGACCTTGTGAGAGCACAGGATTTGATGTCTGGATTCACCATTTGTAATCTCAGCATTTTCTTAAACTTATTTGTTCCCTAACAACTTAAGTTTTTTTTTTTTTTTTTGGAACTTGCCTCTATTTCCAAAGGTGTAGAACCTTGGATAGTACATTCATAATTTTTTTTGAACTGTGGTATATAATTGGGGAGGGGAGTAGTTAATATTCCCTTAACTCTGGCCAACAAGATGCTTGGGAAAGTGGAATTTTAAAAAGGCATACCAGAAGCAGGAATTTGGCAGGGATTGAATAGATTAGACCAAGGGTAAGACAACTCTCACTAAGAAGCTGGTTTGGAAGTCTCATAAGTCATTTTGCTCCAGAAAGTTCTGGGAAATCCAGTTATTTGGGGACATTTTAAGTCAAAATAAAACAACACCAAATTTTCTCATAAGGGTTGAGGACTCTGAGGAAGATAATGCACTGAGATAGAGTTCAAATTCTGGAAATGATATCATCTGTTTGCATTTAGACAAGTCATTCAAACTCTATTAGAAGTAGTAGGAGGTCTAGGGCAGGCAGGTGGTACAATGGACAGAGACCTGGGCCTGAAGTCAGAAAAAGTCATCTCCCTGAGTTCTAATCTGCCCTTAAACACTTATAGGGAATTCATTAGACCCTGCTTGCCTCAGTTTCCTCTTATATATAATGAGCTGGAAAAGTAAATGGCAAACCATTCCAGTGTCTGTCAAAAAAAGTCTAACACTCTTCCTACCAAGATGACTGAACAACAATAAAATGAAGGTATGGCAGAAACAGTGCTAAACTTGAAGTCAGGAGGAACTTGAGTTTCAATCCCACCACAAGAGTTTCTACCCAACAAGCAGAAAACCTTCCTACTGTCTCCCAACATAATGAGGATACCAATGGGATACTCACTGACTTTCTCCTTGTTATCTTGAGTCCTTGCCATTTCACCAGTGCATCTTCTCTTTGTGTTATATTATTTTTGCATGACATTTTAGTTTGTCTTCCTCTTTGAAGGATCCTCTTTCTTATTTGATGCAATGGGCTCACACCTACCATTACCCTTTCCTTTACCCTGTATAAGATTGTTTGTCTTTTGTTATTCAAAGGGAATTGTATTCCAAATTTTGCTGCCATACAATATGCCACTGAAATCTGTATGCTAAAAATATGAAACTTTGTTAGCCTGGAAAGCTTATGTTATTACCCTCTGGTAGATAGAGCATAAAACAGGGACATTTTACATGTTGAAAGTATTTGCCACTTTGAAGGAAGAGATTCAGCACAGTTCACAGACAAGCAAGATTCTTAGTGGATAGCAATATCCTCCAAACACTCTCATTTGTGGAACATATCATGACAATTGTATCAAAATGAAAGTCATTTCAGAGCCTCCTAAAAGAGATTTATTACTTCTGAAAGAGTATGACCCATTCATTCACATAGAAAAGACAAAAGGGAAGTAGAATGCTGATTGCCTAGACCTTAATAAGCATCTAAATGGAGACTACAGAATCTGTTCAACAATATGTATATTTGGGGTAGACAGCATGGATGGACAATGAGCTGGACCAGGGCTAAAAACTATAAGTGAGTTGGTGAAGAGTGAGATGTATTTTGTTCAGAAAATTGCAAATCACTTTTAGTGACCCAGGCTTTCCATAACAGCAAACAAGAAAATGCATGCAAATACATAAAGCATACTTTTAAAAGCATTAAATATCATCTGCCCTAGTATCACGATGCTCTCCTTTCCTGTCTCACAGAGTTATTTAAGTGATTTATACAAAAATTTACAGAAATCCAAGCTGTTGCTATTTTCAAAACACATCACCCAGTTTGGAATCAGATAGGAATGTTTCTAATACAACTCTGGACTAAAACAATCCTGTAAATTACTTTAAGGATATGACCCATATCCCTATATGTCTACCAACCGGGGAAAACCAAAAGGCAATTCCACTACTCTGTAGAATGTAACTGATCATATTTATTTGTGGCTAACAAGGTAATGACAAAAAGCAAGTCTTAGGAACAGCCACATAACTATGTCACCAGAGGTGGTGATGGGGAAACAGAATGCTTATAGAACCTCAGCAGAAAGGAATCTTAACTGTTAATTATAATTAGCCTGTCTGTCACAGCCGGCTCTTAGTAGGTAAAAACAAATGAGACAACAAACGATTTCAAAATAAAAGATAATATTTTAATACAATCCCCATTAGGTTAGACTCCTATAATCTATATAATTTTTATCTTTTACCTTCTGCTTAGTAATAATTCTAAGACAGAAGAATGCCAAGGGCAAGGCAATTAGAGATGATACTTCTCTAATCACAGAGTTAGGAAGTATCTGAGGTGAAGTTTGAACCCAAGTCCTTTAGATTCCAAGCCTGGCACACTGTGCCACCTACCTGCCTCTACAATGATTTCTTGTGGTTTATTTAAGCATTAAGATTCCCCACAGAAATAAAAAAAATCAGCTGTAACACAGTAAAATTAAAAATTAAAAAATCAGAATATGATTGGTTTCTTATTATTTGTTCTAAACATTATTAAATGTTAAGACAGAAGGATCTAGATTCAGATTTCACTTCTGACATATACAGGCTTTATAATCCTTAGGGCAAAGCCCTTAACTTCTCAAAAAGCTACTGACCTATTTTGTTAGAGGGAATTCCTAATGCCAGTGAAATCACAGGTTTGATGAAGGAACTGAGGCACAGAAAACTTAAAATACTTGCCCAAGGACACAGACGTAAAATAAAATAGCCACTATCTAACCCAGTTATCTTATGTGTAGGGCAAAAATTATTAAACAAGGGAAAGAGAAGATCATGAAAGAGAGGACAGATCACTTGAATTATATGATAGAAAAAATTTATAAAAAGTCAGTCATTTGATGCTTCTGTATGTGTATATGCATCAGATCATTTTAGAGAGATCTGAACAAAGTAAATGATGCCAAGAGGGAAGGGAAATACCTTTTGGGTAAGGGAAGGGAAAATGCCATTGGGGTAAAACTATAAATTAAATATATCTCGAATGATCTGATGCTTATGTGTGTGTGTATACAGTAACACAGTCTACATGCATATAATGTACATGAATTTATAAGATTAAGATACTAATCTCTTACATTAATAGATAAATGGACAAATCACATGGATAAATAGTTCTTTGAAGAGTTATATAAACTTTCATATGAGTGCTAGCTGCAATCAATAACAATAAGAAAAATGCAAAATAACTGATGTTTTTGCCTTATTACCAGCAAATTATCCAAGATGACAGGCATGCAATAGAGGTTGCAAGAAGACAAAAACTCTAATACAGTGTTGGTGAAGTTTTGATTTAGTCTAATATTCTATAAAGCACTTTGTAATTAAAAATGTTAAAAATAGTTGCAAAGATCATATTTCTATACATATACTCCAAAAGACCAGGCAGACAATTCTTATATATATAGACATTCCTTGTAACATTTTTGTGTGAGTTAAGAACTAGAAACACAATAAATATCCCTCACTCCACAAATAACTAAATAAATTGCATTATGTTAATCAAATGGAATAATACTTCACCCTAAGAAGCTGTGGACATGAAGAATCGGAAAAAGTATAAGATTTCCATAAACTGAGAGCTTTATTGAACTCTACATAAACTTATTTACATAAATAAAACTTACATAGATTTAGGTAAGCAGAAAAAGGAGGGAAGAGAGAAGCCTACACACAAGGACAATAATAACATGAATTGGAAAATAATGAATCTGAAATGATGCTAGAAAATTTATATTACATGATATAATTATGATAGCCCTTAAGAAGATGTTAGAAAATCTATTTCCCTGCCTTATTTTCAGATATAGATGACTCTGGACATGAAATAACACATATATTATCAGATATGAAAAATTAATTATTTTCTCTTTTTCTTTTTCTCTTTTTTAATCTGTATTATTCTGGGTAGTTCTCTGGATGAGGGCCAAGAAATATTTGGAAACAAAAATAATATAAAGGTAAAGAGAGGACAAGGAGGAAATAATAGAGAATTGGGTGATAACCAATATAGTTAGTTGAAGAGCTTGGAACAAAGGAATATTTATTAAATCCCTGGATAGAAGTTTCTAGTAACAAAAAAAGAGATCTACCCTTGGGCTCTCTTTCATTCATTATTTATTCTATTTAATTTTTAAAAATCTCATAGGTGACCTTTATCTTTTTATTTTCATTGTTTTGCCCCATTTAGACCGATCCCTATGTTTTGACCACAGAAGACAATTATGAAGAATCCAATGTCTGATGATATGACTGACAACTATTATAAGGAAAGGAGAGAAATGGGTACAAGCAGGTAAGAGAAAGGATTTTTCACAGAGATCAGTGTATTGGACTTACCGCGTGCCACGGAACAGTATAGACTGTTCTGGAGTGAAGGTGGGGGAAGGGAACACAGGGAGATGCCAGGGGCTTTTTGGTTTCCTGTTTCTGGGAGAGCCTGAAGCGATAACTTCCTCTTGCTTGGAATCTCTATCAAGTAAAGGAGGGTTTTGTTTCCTATCTCCTTGAAGCCAAAGCCAACAGCTCTGGTATCTTGTGAGAAGGCATCAATCAAAGCTTGCCATCTACTCATGTTCCATCTTGAGAGATTGTTTCTAGCTACTTTGAGTTCTGTGTACAGCCAGCCAGTGAAGGAAGACCAGCAGACCTACAGTCATCTTGGGCCTAAGCGTCCAGGGTCGATACCTGAGATAAAGGGTCAGCCTACCTGATCTAAAGAATTATATACCTTGTCAAAACTTATTTGGGAGGATTTTAGTCAGGTAGTTAGACAGGTGGGGATTTTTAGACAGTCAGTGAAGGTATATAAGGAGCTGGAAGATACAAAGACATCCCTTAGAATTTCTTAGAGCAGGGCATCCTATTCCCTAATCCTTCCGTCCTACTCACCTTGGTTAAAATAAAATCCGTCTTTGTTTTTTAAACATGTCTGGACTCAGATAAGTACAATGGGCCCATGGGTAGGTCTCTAGGTAGGCCTGTCAGGCCTGTTCTCACAGTAGGTATCAAGTAACCATCAATCCTTGGTACCTCACTTCTACCAAAACATCCACAGATATTTTCAATATTTCAAAACATACATAATACACATATACAGTAGTCCCCACAACTTTTTATTATGAGTAAGGAAGGATATTTCATTATTGTTTTGTGAAAAAAATATTTTTTCTGTTCAACATTCATCTTCTTTTTTTTGATTTTCCATTTTTGTGGCCAATGTTTACATTGTTGTCTTGGTTTGTCTTTCTTTTGTTATATTTCATATCCTAAAAGTTTTCTTATGTTTCTCTGAATTCCACATAATGTACAATATTCTCTGATATTTATGTACTGTAGTATGACATATTCAGAGGGTAGAATTCAGTACAATAATTTTATTTTGGAATGCTCTGGGAGAACAGACTTTGGTTGATGGTAATCCAGGCAAAGCTTGTCTAAACCTCCATGTAAGACACTTACTTATTTTTACTGGCCATCCTACCTAGTTAATAAAGATGCTATCATGAATATATTTTGTAAAAATAAAAACATGAGAAATGGGAATTCCTTTCCTCCAAACTAAGTGTTTTTATGTGAGGATTTTTCACTATTTGCCAGCATTTGAGATAAAAATACTGTCTATTCATTTGGATGGAGGAGTACAAAATTATTCTACTATTCAATTCCCTCTTGTACTTTATATTGCTTTATGTCTTAAATACTTGTGCCAGCTTGGTGGCTCTGATTATATTGATGGTTCTTATATGATCTGAACACAGAGAACATTGTCATCTTAGGAGAAAAGCAATGATTTACAAAACTTGGTTATAAACAACCACTCACATTGCACCTGAGAAAATAACAAGGGAATCCATAGTCATCTTTCTCATTGTTTTCATACACCCATTATTATATAAATCACTCATGGATCATATTCAAATTCAGCTATACACAGCAACTTAAGTATCCTTGAGGAAAAATACTATTAAAGGCCCACTAAACATGATATAAGACCACCTGGGTGTAAGCCCTATATCTTAGGTTAACTGTGTATCAACTTATTTCTTTTAATTTCAATTTTATGACCTAAAATTAATTGCATTAATTTATACATAGTGGCTGTAATGATCAGTGTAAGAGAGGAATTTGGAATGAGTGGCAGAAATGTCAGTTGGAGAGTGAGGCATGCTGGGAAAGGAAAACTGACATGAGAAAGAGCTATATGGAATCCTGGGCCCTTGGACCTAAGACCTTGACCAGGCAGGATGTGTTTCCTAGCTGAGGGTCTCACTGAGAGCCATATGAGAATATCTTGTGTCCATATTCAAGTTCTTCTGTAGAGTCATCATCTGTCTAATTTTTCAAACAGCATCTCTACTAAGGAGAAGATCCCTCAAACCCTGAAAGGAGGCCATGGACTCACTGAGGAGAGAGCCTGACTCTCTTTCCCCTCCGGACCTCTTGCACTTATCTAATTATAGATTCTAGGCTAGAAATATATATATATATAATACATATATATATATATATATATATATATATATAATTGAAATATTTAGCTGGGGTTTGGGGCAAAGAAAAGAAAACCTAGGTCTGTTAAATTAAGCTGCATAGGTGAAAGACTGTATTAGGATACCATTAGGGATACCAAGTCCCACTTTCTAGCTCCCAACTTGCCTTTGGTTTCATCATTAACACTTATAAACCGCAGTCATATTTGTCAAGCTCCTTGGTTTATACTTGAGGAGGTATCTGAATTAAGATCATCAGAGAGCCATCACGACCATCCCTCTCTGAGGCAAAGCCTCCATTGAGTCTTGGCTCTGGATCCTCTCTGCACCAGGGAATCTGAGGTTACCTTTGGGTTTATTTGATAGGGAAGACTTGTCTTCAACTCTCCACCATCCTTTCTCCTCAGTGAACCTTAATATACCTATGTAACAACTGTCAATAGCCTCTCTCAGAAGAGGTGAAAGGAGAGTAGGTGCTAGCTCATTCAAGCTCCTGCTCTCTCCCACATTCAGATCCTTCTCCAGAAACTCCTTCTGAACTCCACTGAAATACCATCTTAAACAGGGGATAGGCACTTTATTATAATCTCCCAAACCTCCTTTATAACAATGTTTATGAAAAAAATAATTACACTATCTGATCCCAAAATTTAAGGTTAGGAAAATGCTTTCCAAAGGTACTATATAAATATGCGATGATAATAAAAATTAATTAATAATATAGTTATTGATACACCTGCAGATTTTTCAATTAGACAACAAATATTACTCTATACCTTTAGGACCTTAATGAAGTCTTACTTCTCCCTAAATTAGAACTCAATATTTACATCACTCACTATGCTCTTAGCTATAGTTTTTTTGTCATTGTTTCACAGGTATTTATTCTCTGGTGAAACAATATCCTTGAGGCAAGGTTTATATCTTGTTCTGGAATTCCATACCACTTAATACATCTTTAATACTTATTATGTTGATGTATATTTTACCAATGTTGGTTTCACTCAGAGAGTGGTATACCAACTATAATTTGATATCATCAAAAAAGGAAATAAGCCAGTGATTTTTAGTTCGAATTTTTTCTTTAGCTTTTCATATCATTGTTGACATGATAGTTGTAGTGGAATTACTGAGTCAAAGGATATGCACAGATTTATAGTCTTTTTTGGACATATTTCCAAGTTGTTCTCCAGAATATTTGGGCCAGTCAAAATTCAATCAGTAGTCTCTTCATATTCCAATTATTCAACATCTCTCTTTTCATTTGCCATTTTTCTTTTCTATCATGCTTGCTGGCTTGATAGATATGCCATGATAACTCAGTTGTTTTAATTTGCATTTTGCTAATCAACAGTGATTTAGAGAATATTTCCATATGGCTATTAACAGTTTTGGCTTCTGAAAAATACCTGTTCATATCCTTTGATCATTTATCAACTGGGGATTGACTTTTTTTAAAAAGAAATTTAGCTCAGTTCCCTACAGATTTGACAAAGGAAGACTCTGTCAGATATATTTGTTATAAAATTTACCCCACTTTGTACTTTCATTTTAATTTTGACTTCTTAGCTTTGTTTGTGAAAAAGCTTCTTAACATCATGATATTGAGAACATACAATAAAATGCTTGAAAGATATTTGGTCTTGCAGCCCAAGGCATCGATTTTTGTAGGGCTATTATATAAACTATCTATGTAACTAGATTTTTCTTTTTTTTAAATTTTATTTAATTGATTAATTTAGAGCATTTTCCCAGGACTACAAAAATCATTTTCTTTTCCTCCCCTTTTCCAACCCCCTCCTATATCTGACACACAATTCTGCTGGGTTTTATATGTGTCTGGTCAAGACCTATTTCCATATTATTGCTATTTGCACTAGGGTGATCTTTTAGGGTTTATAACCCAAATCATGTACTCATTGACACTTGTGATCAAGCAGTTGTTTTTCTTCTGAGTTTCTACTCCCACAAATTTTCCTCTGAATGTGGATTGTGTTCTTTCTCAAAAATCCATCCAAATTGTTCTGGATCATTACATTGTGACTAATGAAGATGTCCATTGCATTTGATTGTATCACAGTGTATCTGTCTCTGTGTACAATGTTCTCCTGGTTCTCTTCCTCTCACTCTGCATCACTTCCTGGAGGTCATTCCAGTTCACATAGAATTTCTCCAGGTCATTATTCCTTTGAGCAAAGTAGTATTCCATTACCCAAAGATACTACAATTTGTTCAGCCATTCCCCAATTGGAGGGTATCCCTTCATTTTCCAATTTTTTGCCACCACAAAAAGCCTATCTATGAATATTCTTGTACAAGTCTTTTTCCTTATTGTCTCTTTGGGGTAAAAATTCAGCAGTGCTATGGCTGGATCAAAGGGTAGGCAGTCTTTTAGCACCCTTTGGGCATAGTTCCAAATTGCCTTCCAGAATGGTTGAATCAATTCGCAATTCCACCAGAAATGCATTAATGTCCCAATTTTGCCACATCCCCTCCAACATTTATGACATTCCTCTGCTGTCATGTTAGCCAATCTGCTAGGTGTGAGGTGGTACCTCAGAGTTGTTTTGATTTGCATTTATCTGCTTACAAGAGATTTTGAACTTTTTCATATATTTATTGATAATTTTGATTTCTTTAACTGAAAATTACCTATTCATATCCCTTTCCCATTTATCAATTGGGGAATGGCTTGATTTTTTGTACAATTGATTTAGCTCCTTAAAATTTTGAGTAATTTAGACCTTTGTCAGAGTTTTTTGTTATGAAGATTTGTTCCTAATTTGTTGCTTTCCTTCTAATTTTAGTTGCATTGGTTTTGTTTGTACAAAACCTTTTTAATTTAATGCAATTAAAATTATTTATTTTACACTTTGTAATTTTTTCTAACTCTTGCTTGCTCTTAAAATCTTTCCTTTCCTAAAGATATGACAAGTATACTATTCTGTGTTTACCCAATTTACTTTATAGTTTCATTCTTTATATTCAAGTCATTCACCCATTCTGAGTTTATCTTGGTGTATGTAGGGTGTAAGATGTTGATCTAAACCTAATCTCTCCCATACTGTCTTCCAATTTTCCCAGCAGTTTTTTTTTTCAAATAGTGGATTTTTGTCTCCAAAGCTAGGTTCTTTGTTTTTATCATAGACTGTCTTGCTGAGGTCACATATCCCAATATCTATTCCACTGATCCTCCCTTTTGTCTCTTACCCAGTACCATATTGTTTTGATGAACACTGCTTTATAGTATAGTTTGAGGTCTGGTATTGCTAGGCCACTTCCTTCACATTTTTTCAATATTTTCCCTGATATTCTTGATTTTTTGTTCTTCCAAATGAACTTTGTTAGTTTTTTCTGATTCAGTAAAAAAACTTTCTTGGTACTTTAATGGGTATGATACTAAGTAACTAAATTAATTTGGGTAGTATTGTTATCCTATTCATGAGAAATTAATGTTTTTCCAATTATTTAGATCTAGTTTTAATTGTGTGGATAGTTTTTTGTAGTTGTGTTCAAATACTTTCTGTGTTTGTCTTGGCAGATAGATTCTTAAAAAATTTATATTGTCTAGGGCGATTTTAAATTGAATTTCTCTTTCTAACTCTTCCTGCTGACTAGCTTTTTTTTTCTATGACTCAACTTTCTTATCTTTCAAATTATATCATTGCTCCAATATTCTATGATAGCCCTTAGAATGGTAAACTTCCCAGGTTCTTGGTCTGTGGCTAACCTGAAGCAATGATTTACTGATAAATCAAGCCACAATACAGGGTTTTCTGAATTGAAAGAAAGGTAATAACTAACAATGGTGTTGATTAATATTCCACCTAATTTCAACTTATTGTTATATACTTTGCTAAATCATTTGTGATTTAATTTTACTTATCCTTTCCAATTCTTAGCAATCAGGAGTTTATTCTCACAAGGCAAATTAATTAAATTATAAGGTTAATGCCAGATATCTAGGATTCATTGTTATAAAGGAATGACTAAAGGACTTTCAAATTTTTTAAATAAATATGAAATATATTCCATTTTATTCTGGAAACATTCCTATCTGAAAATGTAGCAATGAAATTGAATTTTGGAGTCAGTCAAACAACTAGCATTAATAATTAACTATTCTGTACCAAGAGGGCAGATAGCTGGCATAGTGGTTAGACTACTGTGATTAGAGTCATGAACATTCATCATTCTGAATTCTAATCTGGCTTCAGACACTTAATATTTGTGTGACTCTATGCAAGTCACTTAACCTCATTTACTTCCGTTTCCTCATCTATCAAATGAACTAGAGAAGAATGTGGCAATCCGCTTCAGGATCTTTGCCAAGGAAACCCCCAAAAAAGGATCAAAACGAGTCTGACATATTTGAAAAACAACTGAATAACAAATGCCCAGTATTGTGCTCAGCATTAGATATGAAGAAAAGGAAAGGATATCATGAGGTCTATTACAGAGATGGTCAATAGAACTTGATAGAATGTATAGGGCATAAGAGAAACTGAGAAGGATGATACCAAGACTGCAAGACAGGGAAGATAGTGGAGTCCTTAATAGTAATAAAATAGACTGGAAGAGGGGTAGATTTCAGGGAGAATTTAATAAGTTCAATTTGGGGCATACTGTGTTTAAGATGTTTTTAGGCCATTCAGGTTGAGATGTCAAATAAGGAGTTGGAAATATGAAATTGAATATCAAAAGACAGATTAGTGCTATATAAATATACCCGAGAATCATTTGTTGAGAGATGCTAATGAATTAGAGCTGATTAGACCAACAAGAAAAATAATAGAGAGAAAAGAGAAGGGTGCCTAGCAAGGAGCCTTGGTAAACATTTATGATTAATAAGTATGACTGGGCTGAAAATATGCCAAAGGTGATTCAGAGGTCCAACAAATGGGAGCAGAAGTAGGAGAGAGTATGTTGAGAAAAATTTAGAAAAAAGAGAGCAATATGGAAAAGAGGATGATCTACAGAGGTAAAAGTTGTAGAGATCGGGGAAGATGAGTACTGAGGAAATCCCATTAGATTTGGCGATTATAATATCAATGATAATCTTGGAGGGAGCAGTATATCAATTATGAAAGGGTTTGAGCATGACCATAGATTTATCTATATGTGGACACATATAAATATATGTATATGTATATATAATATGCATACTCAATATATAAAGTTTCTGTTTAATACTGTGCTAATGAGTATATATATTAAAAACTGACACAAAAGTATAAATAAAAAGATGGCAAAAGATGAAAAGCATTTGATGTGTAGTAGTAGTGTGTTTTGTGAATGTTGAGTTTAAGACGTCTGTGAAATTTTTGTGATATGAAAATATTTGAGATGATCAACTGGAACTGTGAGACCGAACTTTTATAGAGATTAGGGATATACACAAATACGCATACATATCTATCTGTATCTAAAAACCATCTGCATAGAGATGATCATTGGTACTAAGGAGGGAGTTAATGAAATCACCAAATGAAATAGCATAAAAGTAGAAGTTTAGTGATTATACTAAGGCTTTTGACAGTCTCGGGTTTAGGCACTAGTATGATTTTAAGCTCAGTATTGCATTATCACCACAGGACTAAACTTGACATTCACTATGAGGATGAATAGAAAGCTGAAAGAACTGCCATACCTACAAAAAAGTGAATGATTCTTCTCCATTCATTGGTTAAACATTTGTTAATTATAGGAAGTACTTAATTTTAGCCTTTGGCCAACACTGACAAACTTACTGAAAAACTCCTTTAAAACTGCTGAGGAAGCGGAGATCAGAATTACTAATGACTATCATATAGCCATAAAGATTAATTAAGATCTACCAGACTTTTACTAAATATAGATATTATTCTTGAAAGGATATAACATTCAATAAAACCTCATTATTTTGGCACACTAATACTTTGGAACTTTAATTATTTTAATAGTGCTTGGATTGAAGTTTATCTTTTATAAAGGAAAACTCTTTTTTGTTGTGAAGTGTACTGGTAAATTCAATGGACTCAGAGTCAAAGGAATTGAGTTTCAATTCTATCTTTGCTACTTATTGTGCGACATCAGACAAGTCACCTTTCCTCTCCCTGGCTAATTTTTGTCTGTTACTGTAAGAGTTGAACTGTAACCTCTGTGATACTTTTGGTCTCATTTATTTTATAAATTGAAAATAAATTAAATGTCTAAAGAAGAGTATTTAAAATATTTTAAATTCTTTTTTTAAGTCTTCCCTCCCAAACTCTTAAAAAAAAACAAACAAACATAGGCAATGGTTTCTACAACACACTGAACAATTCATTTCACCTTTCTGGGTCTTACTTTCCCAAACTTTAAAGCAAAGATGTTGGATTAGACTTAGATGATCTCTCAGATCCTTTATAGCTCTAAGGTTTAAAAATTGATTATTCAATGATATTTGAAGCATATCTTTTAAAAATCTCCAACAGTGTTTTGTTAATTTGTTTTATCTAATAAAATTTTGTTTTAAATATAAAATGGATTTCTCATTAATTCAGCTTTTCTACCTAATTAACCCCAATTATTAAGCATTACTACATAATATAATTTGGGTACTAATGAGATTTGTTAATAATGGTCTTTTATTTTCTTAAATTTTGCTCATTTAATCATTCATTCATTCAACAAATACTTACTAAATAGTTAACTGCCAAAGGAGTCTATGCCTCATTTTATATATGAGATGTTTTCTGGAAAAAAAATGCTTGTACCCTTATTTCCTGTTACTAAAAGAAGAACCACCAGATCAACACCAAACAGCACTTAATTTTTACTATATCCTCAGCAAGTACTACAAATTAATTTTATAAATGTTTAATGATAGCACTTATTTGAATGGACAGCTTCTGCTACCTCAACCTATGAAATGTCTTTGTTCTTACTGATTATAGATCAATAAGTTCCTGAGAAAGGGTTCAACTTTGCACTACTGAGATTTGCTTTCTTGTATATATTTAATAAGTATTTTGCTTTTTGATATTCATATATAGAACAATTCAATCATTCACATAATATATTTATTAAGAGGGTAAATATCAATATTTAAAAATGCACTCATATATATTCTACTGCATTCTACTGATATAGTAATAATCATGTAGCAATGAAGCAATAATCTTGAAGCAAGGAAGATGTGGGTTCAAATCCTATCTATGACATATAATGATTGTATGTCCTTGGGAAAATCATAACTTCATAGTGCTCTAGTCAATTCTCTATTGCTGTAGATGACAATTGAAAGGCACTAGTTAAGAGAGTGTCCTCAACTTATTACAGTACTCACATGTTCTGTCCCTATTTCTATAACTAAAAAAACATCTAAAGCTCCAAAACAATGATAGAAATCCTGAAATGCTGAGTACAGAGGAAGTAGAGATAATCTGTGTAGAGTGGTCAAATATTGACTGTCACTATTGTATGTAGGTGTGAAAAAGGAGAGGAGTACCAAAATGAATAGAGAAGGCTTCCTAATTTCAAGGATTTCATAATATAGTGGGGAATAGAAGGAAGATATGGACATGAATTCTTGACTGCTTGAAGGAGATAGTACCCCTTTATGTGAATAAAATTATTTTGGGGATTTGCTGTAGTTTGAAATTTCTTTACCCTACATAAGGTCCTGCAACAATTTGCATATGCAAATCATTCTCTCTCTTTCTCTCTATAAATCTATAGATAGACAGATAGATAGATATAGATATTCAAGTACATACCTACTCTGTACTAGGCACTGTGATAAGCTATAGGGATAGAAAGGCATTTCTTGCCCTCAAAGAGCTTCCATACTAATATTGCAATACATAATCAAGAATGTTGTCCAGGGAAAGGAATTTTGGTTTAGAAAGTCACAGCCCAAGTGATTGGTAATCAATGTTCACATCCTTTCTAGAAGCAAAGTGTAAAGATTAAATTTAACTCTCTCCTGATTTCAACAATGAAAATACTCAACTCTTCCCTGATTGTGAAGATTAAATTGTAATCCCTGTCTATTTTTATAACACCGTGTTTGAAGCTGAGTATGAAGATCTGCCCATTTTAGATTTAATCACCAAAGGTGCAAACATCCCAATTCACAGTTGAGTGATGGAGGTCTGTTACCCACCTGTGCTTGGGTGACTAATCAGAATCAACTGACTGCCTTCTGGCAGTCCTAGAGCAGAGCATTAACTGTGATTGGTAGACATAAAATTAGGAGAAGACACAGGAAGTGATGCAAAGGAAGCATTTTTAAAAGGAGCTGTTACTTCCTGTGAAAGGACAATTCTTCATTCCTTGGAGTGCTGACCAGACCTGAGATCCTGTTTCCTGGTGAGGTTGATAAAAAATCTGCTGACTGGACTGACATGTGGTGAGTGAAAAGCTGACTCTTAACTGCAGGATTATCTGAAGAAACTAGCCTCAGGAGAGACCTCTCCTCTTGAGAGAGGCTTCTTGAATCCCAGGTCCCAGCTCAAGGCCAAGGCCCCTCCAGCTAAGGACTAATTAGCTCTGCCTGGGTTGAAAATAAATTACTTAGTTATCCTCTCTCTGATTTCTTGCTTCACTCTTTCTACATTTCGTACATAAATTGTAAATAAAATCTCTTTGGAATTAATTAATTCCTTGTGATCAAAATCTTAAATAATCAAGTCCAATCCTTTAAAAATTAACCATTTTTCACCCTTACAAAAAGGTAGGAGAGAATGTATATTGTCTTCTGCGCTAATTATGAGAGAACTTGTAAAAGGCAAGTCACTTAATTTCTCTGTTACCATTTCCTCATCAATATAATTACGGAATTGCATCTAAATGGATTTTATTGAAACTCTTAAGTCAGAGGTTCTTAGCCAGAGGTCCAAGAACTTTTAAAAAATGATAATTGCATTTTAACATAACTTGTTCCTTTTGAAATCTACATGATTAATACTATTTTCTGAGAAAGGGTTGCTAAGGCTTCTCCAGACTTCCAAAGGGATCTTGTAGACTTAAAAAGATAAAGAATGTCTATCTCAATTTCAAGTCTTAAGGGCCATTTTATCTAGGCATTGAAAGATATGTAGGAATTAGATAAACATAAAAGGGAAAACCATTTCAGGAAGAAGGAATTGCATTAACATATCATGTAATCAATATAGCACAAGGCATAATCATAGAATTATATGCAAGGTAGTTTGCTTAAAACAAGAAGTTTGTGTATCTATTAATGAAAAGAAAAATTGGACTGGTAGTTTAAGACTAGAAAGAAGATAATCTAATATTTGAGGCTAAGGAGATTAGATTTTATTCAGAAGATAATAAGAAATTGATTTACTAGCTGTGTGACCTTAAGCAAGTTACTTAACCCTATTTACCTCACTTTCCTCAACTGTAAAATGAGCTGGAGGAGGAAATGGCAAACAACTGCAGCATCTTTGTCAGGGAAACCCCAAATGGGGTCATGACAGATTAGACACAATTGACACTACACAACCACAAGGAGTATCCAACAGTGGTTTTTAACAGAAGAGTGACAGGATAATTTTTTTTTCTTTAGGACAACTGATCTAACAGTGGACAGCAGAGAATATAGTTGAAAGGATCACTTTGAGTTTCTTCCAATAACTCAAACTAATAATGGGCAACAGTAGTTTGGTTGTCAATGAGCATAGAAAAGAAAGCATAGATGTGAGAGATGTTGAAAAGGAAGAAACCTGTATGCCCTAGTGATTTAGTAGATTTGAGAGGCAAAGAAGACTGCAGTTAAATAATATTAAGACTTTAAACCTGGTAGGCCAGAAGAATAGTATTTCCATCAACATAATATGGGCAGTTTGGAGGTAAAGTGATTTTGTATTTTTTTTTTCCCTGCTGGGGAAAGAGGAAAATGAGAATGAGTTTAATTTGACATGTCTTGGGTACCAAAAATACCTATGTATGTATGTGTATGCACATACATATATATTTGTGTTATTAATTAATTAATTCATTCATTCATTCCAGTGTGGTTTGAAGTAAGTTAGTCATAGATAATTGAACTGTTTCCTGGGATCCCTATTGGGAAAGACCTTTTCTACTCAAATTTGGATAAGTATTTGGAGACAAGCCAAATACATTCAAGTGTCATTATAATTTCAAAGAGGGTTGCTAAAAATGGAAAGGTCATTGGACCACTAATATGTGATTAGCAGAAAAAACAACCCATTGACTTTGACACATCCAGGCATTGTGAAATTTAGTTTGGTGTATGAAAAAAGCAGAGGAAATGCAAATTAAAACAACTCTTAGGTTTTAGCTCACTGTCAAATGAAAAAGATGAAAAAAGATGGAAGGGGTAGACATTGGATGGGCTGTGGAAGATTGACATACTAATGTACTGTTGGAGGAGATATGAAGTATTTTAATGTTTCAGGATTTCAATTTAGCATTATGAAAAAAGGTACTAAATTTTCCATAAACTTTGATTTATATATATATATATATATGTGCAATTATATATATATATGTATTATGTATATATATTACATACATAGTTAGGAAGTAAAAAGTAATACTGTCCATTTTATCCAGAAAAAAGGGAAAAAGAAAGGAAAAAAAACTGAAAAAGTGAGTGCATGTCAATTGGAAAATTATGGCATTTCAACATTATTGAATATTATCATATAGTAAGAAATTATAAGTATGAATGATTAATGCAAACATAGGAAGAGTTGTATGAAATTAAGGCAAGCAAAAAAAAAGAACAAAGGCAACGAATACACAAACATAATACAGATATGTCCATATATGTATCTGTATACATATAAACATAGAATATCCATACACATATATACATGCATTTATATTAATTTCTACATATTTCTGTCAATAAAGAAGAGTTGATCTTGGAGTAACAGGGCAAAAATTGAACATATATTTTACTATCTTTTGTTCAAGAATGGCATTTCTTTATTTATGGCAGATAGGTTAGGGACTAATAGGTCAGAATATTATAAAGATTATCAAATAAGGTTTCTTTATTAGATGGTTTTGTTTAGTGATTTTTCTTTGTCATAGAGAAGGATTCAATCTTGGATGGGAAATGACTTCTCATATAAAGACATAAGATATCAATAAAATATTTTAAAAGAAAGCTAGAGAATGATAGAAACACTAGTTCTTATTTTTGAAGGCTAAATTTGAGAGCCCTAAGATTTTCTATTGGATTTAATCACTAACATTTTACCTTATCTCTTTTCTTAACTCTTAATGCATGAAGAAAATAATAAATGAAAGCAATTAAATATTTGAATTCAGTGAAAACTGGTTACATTATGAGCAAAGTACAAGGACAAAATCCATTTCCTCTGTATTTTGCTAGTATTTTAATTTTCTAATGATGCTTAGAAACCCATATACATTCACAATGTGTAAATGTGTTATTAATAGTATGTTAATACTGAATACAAAATCATTTTAAAGCTACTTTTCAAGGCAGAATTGGAAATATTCTTTCTGTGTATATGCCAAAATAGCATCCGGCATGATTTCAGGAAAAGTGAAAGATGAAAATATCAAATGGATCAAGCCAATTCACAACTACATTGTCTCACATATCATTGTCTACACTCTTAGACATTGCCTCATGCTTCCCATTCCCTCAACTGAGACTTCTTCACGTTTCATACACTATCTAATTTTCTCTAAATCTGTGGGTCAAAAATCAATCTATGACTGTGAACTTGCTGACAGGAGCTAATTTAGTAATTTGCCTTTTAGTTTTTCTGCTGCTGATAGGCAATCAGCAGTGTTAAATTTTTAGAACCTGCTGACTAATTGGAACATTCTCTAAATTATATGGATCTCTTGAAAAGATGCCTTTTACTTAACCTTGGCATTTGCTTTAAATTACAGAAATTTAATATATTAATCAAGATTTTACAATATGGTTCAAATTCTGTTCTCAACTGAATCTCAAGGTTGTTAAACTTACCATTTAACTGCTAATAGGTATTTTTTAAAACTACTACTTAAAATCTATGTTCTTTACAACATATTATCTGCTTCTGTTTATAAATCAGCTTTTGCTATAGTCATTTTAAAGCCCCTTCAATTTTCACATACTTAACCCCTAAATTCTTGGTGAAATAGGGAAGTTGAAAGTATATGTACTATGTTAAAATGTGTATTTCCTAAACTACAAGACAACAGAGTTTTAATATAAAATGCCAAAACTTTCACCCTCACTTCCATTGCTCTAAAACTTACATTGTCAGTCCAAGATTAATTGCTTAAAAACTCATTTAAGATTTTAATGTGGTTTTCCTAGCTTGCAGAATGGGTAATGGTATTTCAGTACTTCAATGAAAAACATTTGGGTATTGTTTATACATTTGATTTCATAGTGTAGATCAAACTACAGGAAGACTATTTGCTTGGAATCTTAGAGGGTAAAGGCTAAGTATTTTATATAGTTTTAATGCAACATTTGGATTGTTGAAAATTAAAAAAAAATCCTAATTGAACATTACTCTTCATAAACATGCACTGTTCTATCTGGAAAATTGACTAATAGTCCCAAATATTTGAATAAGAAATTTTAACCCCACTGGGATTACCAGATAAAGTTTTTCCACTTTATCAAATCCTTTTTTTTTTGTTTGAACATATATAATTCATTAAAATAGGAAAAAAAACTTTATTTTTTACATTTTGAAATATACATTTCTATTAGATAATATAAAAATAGAAAATGTATTTCATGTTTTGTAATATATATTGTTTTATCCATTAGAATATGTAAAAAATGGAAACATTTCATAGTTATACAATATATAAGCAGTAGCTTTAAAAAGGAAGCCATAGTTGTCCTCTAAATATTTAACCAGAAAGTTCAAGTTTAAATCTGATAGAATTAGCAGGAACAGTAGAGATAGTCATGCTGCTAGAGCCTCTCCCTAAAGTTTCTAGATGTCACTTTGTTGCTATAATCAACAAAACTGAAAGTGTACCTTGGGGAGATACTGGAGACATGTTTCTGGAGAAAGTTGTTCAGATTATTTATAAGGTACATTGTAAACTCTAGCAGGGTTATCTCTTTATGGTTTTTCTTCACTTTGTTTCCACAAAACATCCTTTTCCTCTTACTCAGGAGACCTTAATTTTGGCCATGATCCTCATTCTTACCCTAAAAAAGATGACTTAGGTTAGCTTGGGTTCGTGTAGGACTTCATAACCGTGGCTCAATGAATTAATTTTGTTTTACAAATACATATCAATATAATTGCTTTCCTTTGTAATACTATTTATAAAATATATAAAAACTGTCCCTAAACTTCATTAGAAAAAAAAAACATATATAACAAGTGAAAAATGCTTGGAAATAGTGATTCAACCTAAAGACCATGGGGGGCAGCTGGGTTGCTCAGTGGATTGAGAGTCAGGCCTAGAGATGGGAAGTCCTAGGTTCAAATCTAGCCTTAGACACTTTACAGCTGTGTGACCCTGGGCAAGTCACTTAACCTCTATTGCCTAGCCCTTACCACTCTTCTGCCTTAGAGTCACTAAGACAGAAGGTAAGGGTTTTTAAAAAAAAGAAAGACCATGGTTCAAATCTTGCCCTCTGATACATTATAACAATAAGTAGCACTTATATTTTGTTTTCTAATTTGCAAATCACTTGGTAAATATTATAACTTTGTTCACAGTTAAAGTATAATAAAGATGAGGTACATGGATACATTAAAGATTAATACAAATGAGTACAAGATAATTAAAGACAAGATTTATTCAACTGATTTGGAAAAATATTCATAATATTCCCTCTGCCAAATCTAAACCTCATTCAGATTTGCCTGTTATTGTTAAGAGTACTGCTATAATTCTTGTCACCCAAATTCAAAACCTCAGTATTATCCTCAACCCCTGTCTATTGCTCACTGCATACATCCAATCAGTTGCCAGACCTTGTGATAACAGTTTATAATAGTTCATATATATTCCAAAATTTCCAAGTTTAGGGCTTTGGCACCTTACATTCTACTCTCATTCATCTCTCTTCCTCAATTTTCTCCCTTTTCCAACCATTCTCCAATCACTTGGCAAGGTAATTTTCC
Organism: Monodelphis domestica; assembly: GCF_027887165.1. Classification (NCBI taxonomy): domain Eukaryota; kingdom Metazoa; phylum Chordata; class Mammalia; order Didelphimorphia; family Didelphidae; genus Monodelphis; species Monodelphis domestica. The sequence continues at coordinate 104,941,887 of NC_077232.1, forward strand.
CAAAGTCCAGGTCTGACTACATCACCCTCATTTCTCAATAATTTCTAGGTCTCTCTATTATATTCAAGGCAGAGTACAAAGTTTTTGGATATTTAAAATTCTTCATGATTTATCCTTTTCTATTTGTCCAGTCTTCTTACTTGGTGTTCCTAACACTCAAGGCTCCATCTTCTGCCTTCATTTCAGTAATATTCTTCCTCCAAAATTCTGTTTTTTGAATCCTTTCCTCTAAGCACGGAGGGAGGCCAGAGCAGGAAATTGCCCAGCCTTAACAGGGAGCTGCCTAGCCTTGGGAGTTCAGAACCATAAATATGTCAAGATCCCAGCCGCAGTGGGTACCAGATAAAGGCCAAGAAGACCCCAATAACATAAAATTGTCAAAGTTCCAAGAATAGTATATAGCAGATAAGGGCTGAGGGGAGCCATACATGCCAGCAACGTTCCAACAATGGTATGTAGCAGATAAGGGGCTGGAGGGAGGGCCATACATGCTGGAAAGTACTTAAGGCCCCGCCTTTCAGAAGCAACTTGGAACTCTTTTAGCTGAGTTCCCATTAGTGCATACTAGTTCAATAAATGGCCCGTTGCCTGATTGCATTGTCTATGGGTCTTCCTTGGTGGTGGGTGAAATCCCGGACCTTAATAGCACCACCTCTGCCAAGATGCCTTTCCTTTCCTAGAACTCCCCCAGCTGCCAATATCATTTCATTTATTCTATATTTATTTTGTATATTCTTACCTATTTTTATTGTCTAATCCACTAGGATGTCAGCTTTTTAAGGGTCTTTTGCCCTTATTTTAATTCCTAGGGTTTAGCAGAATATCTAGCACAATGCTTAATAAATGCTTGTGGGCTTATTAAGAGTTCCAGCAACTACTTGGTATTGGAATAAACAAATTAGGATTCAAACCATGAGGAAAATCACTGAAAGTACTGAAAATATCTGCAGAGATCTCCTCTACTCAATAATTTTCTAAAGATCAGGGAATAGATCTTGAAACACTTTAAATATTTCATTTCCCTAAACATCACTTGTTCCACTAAATACTGTTATCTCACAATCCTGTTGCTGAATTAGAAAGCTTGAGCTACTCTTTACATTTTCATTTCTATGTTATGGCATTTATCTTATAGACTATTTAAGTCTACAATTAAGTGATTGTCTCACAACTAAATTAACCGTTTTCATGCATATATCAATGTGTCATTAATGTTGTCAAAAGTATGAGTATACATATGACCATGTAGCACAGTAAAAGCATAATAATGTAATATAAATATAAGCATTTGTTGCTGCTCTCCATCAAAGGTGATTTTATGTTCACATTATTTATTGTGACAAGAGAGGCATTAGAATTAAAGGCTATAGAATGCCTGCTTACTTTTCAGGGAGGAAACGGAAATATTTGAGTTACCTCAAGCCAATAGTGACTAATTGAAAGATACTATGCTGTTAAAGAAAAAAAAAACACTTTTGCAGAATTTTACTGTCTAAATGATGAAGTGTGTAACATCTTGATTAGAGCATGTTTTTGAATTGCATTCAATGAAGCTATTGTGTTGTGAGATTTCTCAAACAGAAGACCTTACTAGCTGATGTAGCTGGAAGTCCAATTTCTCTAAGATATGTTTAATGGATATCAGGACCAGAATTCCCCTGGTTCATCCCAATTTCATAAGACCATATAGAGATGTAAATTGAGGCAGTATAGCATTATGAAAGGAGCACTGGATATGAAAATACAGCATTTGGATTCAATTTCTGGCTCTTTCATTAACCACTTATTGGACCTAGATATTTCAGACTCTTGGGTTCAGTTTCAGCATCAATTAAATGAGAAGCATGGTCTAGATAAATTGCAGTATGTGGGCCTTTTTCTGATAGTCACTTTCCTTGAAGGATGGTATATGATTGATCTATTGCCTTTTCTTGACGGTAAAATGAACCCTCGTGATTGGTAAAAGAAGGACAAAAATGAACATTTATATTTTGGGTTTGTTCAGTCTTTCAGTGGTCTCTGACTTTTCACAACCTCCCTTTTGGGGTTTTCTTGGCAAATGTACTAGAGTGTTTCACCATTTATTTTACCAATACATTTCTCACATAAGGAAACTGAGACAAAGTCAAGTGATTTTCCCAGAGTCAAAAAAATAATAAATATTTGAGGCCAGATTATAATTTAGTGTAGCACTCCAGGCATATTCACATCTAAGAAATATGATTGATGTATGGATACTGTATTATCAGAAACATGGTCAGACTCTAATATTCCTGAGCTGATTCTTGACTTGGCCACAGCAGCCTTTGTCCAAGGCAAACTCATTAACATTTGGCTCAGAGCCAAACTCATTTGCAAAATGCCTTTAGATTTATCCACACTTGGAAGTTGTCATCATTACCATTTCAACCAATGTCAATCAACTATGCTTTGTTAAGTATTCATTGAACACCTCCCAATCCATACATGAATAAAGGCAAGGAAGCAGTGCTGACCATTCTCTTGGATTTCTATTCTCCCCCTTGATCACATTGATTCTCTTTTCCTCAGTCCTATCTAGGAATTCTTACTTCCAAATGTTCTCTTATTTCTCATGTTTTCCTGTTATTAATTTTCCAGGAAAGCATCACAGGAGCATGCGGCACTCCCCATATCAATTAACTTGTCTGTGTCTCTTGATTTATCACCCATTTTTCTCAGACTCCTTTCTCCTTCTCAAGTTAAAACCCACTAAGGAAATACTTTATGTAGCAACCGCTGGTTGGACTGCTATGTTTAGGAAGATGATTCTTGCTGACTCTAAATTTGATGTTCTGTCCACTGAACCATCTAGTTGCCTTAAGCATTTATACAGTACCTACTATATGCTAAAATCTATCCTACATGATTTTTACAATTATCTATCTCACTTGATCCTCTCAACAGCCCTTTGAGTTAAAGGCTGTTTTCATGTCCATTTTACAATTTAGGAAATGGAGGAAAACAAGAATTAAGTGACTTACCCAGAGTCAAAGAGCTAATAAAATATCTGAGGTAAAATATGAATTCAGTTCTTTTTTACTTCAGGCCTAGCCCTCCATCCACTGAGCCACTACCACTGAGCTTCCTCTGAGGATAAAGGATACTTTGAATTTTGGCTCTCAGTACCTAGGGTTGACTTGTTGATAGTGGGTAATTCTCACCTGGAGTCAGTTTGTGAAGAGAGAATTTAATAGAGAAAGAAAATCCTTGGAAACCCTATGGTGGAATCTTTCACAAGCATTTTCTCCATTTTTAAAGCCATCATAAGAGAGTTAGTGGGAGATGGCCCTTAAATTTACCTTAACCTATAGATTAAAACAATGTGCAATCACCTAGCAAAAGCTAAGGAAAATATGGGAAAAGCTTTTGTTTAGACAAAGCTTTGGGGCTATCTTCATACAGATGGACTAAGAGAGAAGAACTACACACAGATCGAAAGAACTGTTGTCATCCTATCCCAAAAACAGAATACGTGCTTAGTTTTGGCTAGATATTTAAAATCATATCCTATTGGGATTAGTGGAGGTTTTTCTTTGGATATTTCTTTTTTTTTCTATGCTTCTGTTCTTTCATTCATTCCTCTAAATTGAGATAAAAAGTCACTCTCAACTTGAAGCTATTTTAAAGTTAGTCTAATCCATCCCTCTCTATCAACGCACACTGATTTTCTTAAGCCTTTTTATCAGTCTCATCTGACCTAATCTAGCAGGTGAATTTCACAGTAGTTGATATATTTTGTCTGTGACTCTTTCTAAACATATAGAGGGGAAAAAAACGAAGAGATTTCTTGTTTTTGCCCATTGTATATAATTTCTATTCTCTGTTGAGGAGACTATTCAACTCAGTAATTTCTTGCATTGTTATTAATTTAGTTGCAGAAGAAAACTATTCCAATGTTGTCACTGTTATAGTGACATGAATATGGCAGGACAAAAAAAATCTACATCTCAGTCTTTTTGAATCTGACAAAGCCATCTGTGTGACCTCACATAAGTCATTCTATATCACTAGGCCTTTGCTTCCTCATCTGTAAATGATGCAGGTGGATTTGATTTTTTTAGGCTCCTATTTTAACTAGAAATCTGATGATTCTTTTAAATTTATCCCACATTCTTCACATGCATGCAGAAGGTGTTCAGTGGTTCAGGTGTTAAATACAAAATATGTTTCAGAAATTAAAGTGGTTTTAGCATGCGCAGCTAAAGAAAAATGCAGGAAGGAGAAATTTATTCCTACAATACATTATTTCTGAAGTTTATACAGTAGTCCTGAGCGAGTGCCTTGCTAGCAGAGCTGTGCCAGGCTCAGGGTGTTGAACACAGGTGTTAGGGAGGCAGCTGGAGGAGAAGCACAAAGTGGACAGCCTAGTACCAGCCAAAATGCTCCACCTTGCCCCTCCCCTTTCTCAATGTTTTGGCCTTAGGGCACATCCAGCTCCAAAGATCAACTCTGCCCTGGCTTAATATTAATAATAGGGCAGATAAGAAGCCCTCAAAGGCCAGGAAAGCTTAATATCCAACATCCCTCTCCCCCACTGACAGCCTTGCTGATGAAGCTCTGAAGGAGAAGGCTGCAACCACTAGAGAATATCCTGATAACATGGTGGGAAGCCCAGTTCCTTTTAGCTTCTTTACCTTCACATATACTTTCAGCTTCTGCTTCCAGTTGGGGAAGATCTGACCTCATGGCTTATTAATACCATCAGCCTAATCTAATCAATCAGCAGAGCATAGAAGAAGCCCCTTCAGGATAGACCCACAGATCCAGCAAATAATCAGAGGAGAAATATTACAACCAATTACAGTGTGGAAAGAAGGAAAAGATATGAGTCAACAACAGAAAAAGGAAAAAAGCTAGAAAGAATATATTTAGAGGGAACACAAAGTATAGAATGAAATGTCAATATATATATATATATATATATATATATATATATATATAACTAGAGGTAAAAGGTAAAAAAGAGGATAATGATAAGAAAAATGGAAAAAGAGACAAAATGGGGTAAATTTAAATCTCATGAGGAAGTACATGGCTGGATTTAGGGGGAAGAACCCTGGAAGGGTAAAGAGGTTGGTGACTTGACATACTTAATTCTTATGTGCATGATAATTGACTCAAAGAGGGAAAAGTAATCAGATCCATTGGCGCAGAGAATGGATTCGTGGTGCCCTATAGAGAAGTAGAAGGGTAGCAAATGGACTGGAGGGGAGGGAAGCAATACAAGGGAAAGAAATTATGGGGGTAGTTTAAAAAGACCTTAAAAATAAGAGGAGAATAAGAAGGGAGGGGGAAGGGAAGTAAAATAAGGCTGGCGATTAGGGGGACCGATTAAAAACAAGACATGGATCTAGAAGGAAATAGTGAAAGAAGAAAGGACAGGAGTAGGAGAGGAAATCAAAATGTTGGGGAATACACAGGTGGTGATCATAATTCTGAATGTGAATGGGATGAACTCCCACATAAAATGGAAGCAAATACAGAGTGGATTAGAAACCAAAATCCTACCATATGTTGTCTACAAGAAACACACATGAGGCAGGTAAACACACAGGGTAAAGGTCAAAGACTGAGCAAAATCTATAGAGCATCAATTGACAAAAGTAGTCAGGATTTGCAATCATAATCTCTGATAAAGCCAAAGTAGAAATAGATCTAGTTAAAACAGATAGGGAATAATTACATCCTGATAAGAGGCAGTATAGATAGTAAGGAAATATCAGTACTCAACATATATGCACCAAACATTATGACATCCAAATTTCTAAATGAAAAACTAATGGTGCTCAAGGAGGAAATATATAGCAAAACTATACTAGTGGGAGACCTGAACCTTATTCTATCGGATCTAGATAAATCAAACAAGAAAAAAACAGAAAGAGGTAAGAGATATGAATGAAATCTTAGAAAAATCAGAGTTAATAAATAAGTGGACAAAAATAATTAAGGAGAAAAAGGAATACACCTTCTTTTCAGCAGCACATGGTATATTCACAAATATTGACCATGTACTAGGGCATAGAAACATGGCAAACAAGTACAGAAAAGTAGAAATAGTAAATTCAACTTTTTCAGAGCATAATGCAATAAAAATAATTAGTAAGGGCACATGGAGAGGCAAATAAAAATTAATTGGAAATTAAATAATATGATTCTCCAAAATCGGTTAAAGAACAAATCATAGAAACAATAATTTTATTGAAGAAAATGACAATGATGGGACATCCTTTCAAAATCTATGGGATGCAGCCAAAGTCATAATCAGGGGGAAGTTTATATCCCTGAGTGCATATATTAACAAATTAGGGAGGGTATAAGTAAATGAATTTCTCATGCAAATTAAAAAAAAAACTAGAAAGAACAATTTAAAAATTCCCAAATAAAAACTAAATTAGAGATCCTAAAAATTAAAGGAGGAATTAATAAAATCAAAATTAAAGAATTATTGAACTAATAAATAAGACTAGAAGCTGGTACTTTGAAAAAAAAAACAAATAAAATAAACCATGTACTGGTCAATATAATTTTTCAAAAAAGGAAAGAAGAAAAACCACATCAACAGTATTAAAAATGAAAAGGGAGACCACACCTCGAATGAATAGGAAATTAAGGCAGTCATTAAAAACACTTTTGCCCAATTATATGGCAATAAGTATGGCAATCTAGGTGAAATGAATGAATATTTACAAAAACATACATTTCCTAGATTAACAGAAGAAATAGAATACTTAAATAACCCCATTTCGGAAAAAGAAATTGAACAAGTCATCAAAGAACTCCCTAAGAAAAAATCACCAGGACCAAATGGATTCAAAAGTAAATTCTTTAAACATTCAAAGAACAACTAATCCCAATACTATACAAACTATTTGACATAATAAGCAAAGAAGGAGTTCCACCAAATTCCTTTTATGACTCAAATATGGCACTGATTCCAAAGCCAGGCATATCAAAAACAGAGAAAGAAAACTACAGATCAAACTCCTTAATGAACATAGATGCAAATAGGATACTATTAAATAGGATACTAGTAAAAAAGACTCCAGCAAGTGATCACAAGGGTTATTCATTATGATCAGGTGGGATTTATACTAAGAATGCAAGGATGGTTCAATATTAGGAAAACCATTCACATAATTGACCATAGCAACCAGAAAACCAACAAAAGTCACATGATTATCTAAATAGATGCAAAAAAGCCTTTGACAAAATAAAATACTCATTCTTATTGAAAATACTAGAAAGTACAGTAATAGAAGGGCCTTTCCAAAAATTAATAAATAGTATATATCTAAAAGCATCAGTAAGCATCATCTGCAAAGGGGATAAATTAGAGGCATTCCCAGTAAGATCAGGAGTGAAATAAGGATGCCCCTTATCACTTCTATTATTTAACATTGTACTAGAAACACTATCCACAGCAATTAGAGAAGAAAAAGATATTGAAGGTATTAAAATAGGCAATGAGGAGACCAAGCTAGCACTCATTGCAGATGATATGATAGATTATTTAAAGAATCCTAGAGAATCCACTAAAAGCTAGTGGAAATAATGTAATGTACTTCTCTACTAGCAGCAATGCAATAATCCAAGGCAATTCTGAGGGACTTAGAGAAAGAAGGCTATCCACATCCAGAGAAAGAACTGTGGAAGTAGAAACACAGAAGAAAAACAACTTCTTGATCATATGGGTTGATGGGGATATGATTGGGGATATAGACTCTAACTGGTCACCCTAATGCAAAAATTAGTAATATGGAAATAGGTCTTGATCAATGACACATGTAAAACCCAGTGAAATTGCTCATTTGCTAAAGAGCAGGAGGACAGGAGGGAAAGAACATCATGTAACCATGGAAAAATATTCTAAATTAATTAATTAAATTAAAAATAAAATAATTTATCTCCTACAAATTCTTTAAGATAGTATTTATTATTCCTACAACAAACAAACAAAAATACTGTGCTTAAGATAACACAAAGTGAGGTTAAAACTATGATTTAAATAGCAAAATTAGGAATTATTTAATAGAAACCTCTAAATTTTTCCCATTTCTGGGATTTAAAATTCCCATACATTTAATATTTGTAATCTCTTCCTTCACTGATTCTGTAGTCAGTTCCATATCTCTTTAATGTTAAGATACTAGGAACTTTCCTTGCTGAATTATTGAACACTTTTTGAAGTTGGCTACAGTTCATAGAAATGTGACAGTCTGATGTGTCTTAGTGCTATGAAGTGTTACCCAAATACTAAACATCCTTGACAGTCTGATAAAAAATTAATTATTCTTCTTCCAATGGAAAAGATATAAGCCTGCCAAAATCTAGGAAATGAGCAGTTATCAGGGTTTTTAGTTTCTACTGTCTTAGAGGAAGGACACATTTATAAATAGTATTCTTCTGAAAAGTCCTTTTATTGAACCAACATGGGGAGCAAACATCTATTTCTCAATTAGGTTTATATTTATTGTAAAATGGTTTGATGATAAATGACAGCTGATAGACTTGTTTCAAATTTTCAGTTCTTCTCAAAGGGGATATTTTACCTCTAATCTCTTTATCTTGTTTGTATTGATAAGATTGTCTTTACATGTGTGCATGTGTGTATGTGCATCTGTGTATATTTTTTCTGTAAGAATCCTATTTCATCAGAATATTAACTCCTTGATGGCAGGGGCTATTTTTGCTTTTACTGTCTATCTCTATTCCTTAACACAACAAATTAAATATATTAGTAAGCAATTAATAAATGTTTCTTGATTGACTGATCATGAATAATATAAATCATCTCAAAGTATATGTAGTAAATCATTCCATTCATGTATAATTATTTTTAGAATGGGAACATAATATAGTGAATTTTGTACTGTACATGGAGATAGAAAAACCAAGATTCATATTGTCCTCTGATGCATACTATTTAAATGACTTTGGTCAAGTCATTTAGCCTCTACTATTATGGTACAAGCAATTAAACAAATATTTAATAAGTGACTACTATGTGTCAGAAACTGTGCCTTAGGATTGACCTAAAGATAAAAGTAAACTTTCTAACCACCAAAATAATGCTTTTACATATAAAATAAACATAAAATAATTTCATTGGTAGAATGAAGGTATATGATGGCACCAGTAGCTTGGGGAAAGGATCAGGAAAAGAATCATGTAAAGGTATATGCGCTAAATTTTGATAGGAGTTAATGATTCTAAAATGTAGGGACAAAAAAAACTGGGGCAATTCAGACATGGATAATCTGAGCAAAGGCAGGGAGATGGAAGGTAGGGAATTCTGTAGGAGGAACAGAAATAAGTCAAGTCAATTGATATGCATTTTACATGAAGGAGACTAATATGTAATCAGTATAGAAATGTAGACCAGAGATAAATTGTGAGGAACTTAAAGTATCAAACAAAGGTAGTCTGTTTTTATCCTAGTAATAATAGAGAGCATCAAGGCTAATGATGGCAAACCTTTTAGAGACTGAGTGCCCAAACTGCAACCCTCAGGCTGCATGTGAGCCCCCTGCCTTATCCCAGACAGGGGAGGGAAGAAGCACTCCCATTGGGCTGCTGGGCAGATGGACAGGTGATGAGAGAAATGCCCTCAGGCATAAGTGGAGAGGGGAAAGGGAGCAACCCCCTCCAGCATGCATTCCATAGGTTCCCCAACATGGTCCTAGACATTTAAAGCAAGAGACTGACATTAGGAATATCACTTTGAAAGTTGTGAGACATGGAAATGGGTTCGAATCAAGATTACATATGATACCCAGTGGAATCGCGTGTCGGCTATGGGATAGGTAGGGGAGAGAAGGGGAGAAAATGATCTTTGTATCCAATGAATAATGCTTGGAAATGACCAAATAAAATAATGTCAATTAAAAAAAAAGAAAGTTGTGAGAATGTCTTATTAGATAGAGAGAACACTGTCAGGGAAATTTAGGATACTATTTCAGTAGATCAGGTATATGTTGATAGGAACCTGTGATAGAATAATTGACCTCTGAGTGGAGATAAAGGAACAGGATACAATGGATTATTTAAAAATAAAATTAATGCATGGGTGAAGGAATAATACTCATAGGTGAAGCAAAAGTTCAGAATTTTGGTGACTGGAAAGTTTATGCCATTGATAGAAATGGAGAATTTGAAAGGGTTTTTCTGGAGAAAGATAAGTTCTGTCTTGTACACATTTGAAATGCCTAAAGGGCATCCAGTTTGAAATATTCAACAAGTATCTGCTAACCCAGGCCTGGCAGTTTGGGAAAAGAATAGGTTAGTTTGATAGCCAGCTAGATATTTGAGACTTATTGGTATGAATAAAATAATTGAAACTTTGGGAATTGAAGAATTCTTTAAAAGAGACTGTAACAGAAGTGGAGGACCCAAGAAAGAGCCTTCAAGAGAATAAGCCCAGGATTGGGGCTGGGCTTTACTACAGAGATAATGATCAAGAAAAGGACAATGAGCCTTGATAAGTAGAAAGTGAGTAAAAGGAGTGGAATGCCATTAAGCCTTATTGAAGAAAGTATATAGGAGAAGATGCTCTCAAATGCTGCAAAGATGTTAGAAGGATGAGATTTGAGGGGAAAATTGCCTTGATCTCTTCTCCTCTTACCCATTTCTGATACCCTTAAAAGTTTTGGCCTTGTCAGTTAATTGAAACTATTCTCTCCAAAATTACCAAGGCTCTTTTAGTAACAAAATCCAATGATTTTTTTTCTGATAAAGTCAAAGATTATTATCAATATTTATTCCAAGAGTACTAACTGAAAGGAAAAGAATTATAAGAGAAACAATGGAAGGGCTATTAAAGGCAATACAAGGGTTTGAGGTGTTGTTATTTTAAGGATTCCAGAGACTTGGTTGCATGTTTTAGGAATCAGGGAAAAAGCAAAGCAATGTCATGCTATTAAAAATGAGTAAGGGATTATTTTAATGACAATATGCTAGAGGAGAAAGGAGGGAATGTAGTGTCAAAGATATAAGGGTTGGCTTTTCATAAGGAGATAAGCTAACTTTACATAAGCCTCTGAAGTAAAGAGATAAATGAGGATGATGATAAAAAACTTTAAGATACAAAGAAGAGGGAGATCCCAGAAAAATGACTCAGTTTTATACTTTACTTTCTTATCAAAGAATAAAGCAAAGTTTTCTGCTGAGTGCAAATGAAGTATGTGATAAGTCTACAAGAGAAGACTGAAAAAAGCTAATATGATTGATTTGGGAAACCAATTTGGGAAGTCAATTATGCATCAGCTTGGTAAAATTAAACATTAATAGTCCTTGGCAGTGAGGGCTAAGATTAAATTAGATATCCAAATTGTTGGGGCCTTAGTTATAACAGTTTTATGAATTTTCACAGTGCCATTCAGTAGCTCACACAGGAGTAGAGAAGGATGATGAAGCTAATTTAGGACTGGTGTTTGGCAATACACACAAGAGTGGCACAAAACATGGGGGAAAGAGATCTGAGAATTTAGACAAAATTAGACCAGATAGCTGAAGGTTCGTGACTGGGAAGAGAATGCAGTGAATCTTGAAGAACAAAGAGGCATGAAAATGGAGATTATATGGGAGTAAAGAAAAGTAGTAGGGCATGTTAAGAGAATATTTCAGAGTTCTTGACAAAGATAGTAGGTGTTTGTATGTTATGGCACCATATATCACTCAATATCCATGAAAAATAAAAGTAACTGATATGTCCCTTGGGTAAGGCCATGATATGGGAGACCTTAGAAGTTGAAGGAACATCACTATATATATATATATATATATATATATATATATATATATATATATATATATATATATATATATATATATACTCTGACCTGAGTGCCATCCTGCACTCAGTGCCCACAAATGACAAGCTGATACTATTGGGAGACTTCAACGCCCGCGTTGGCCAGAACCATGAAAGATGGAAAGGAGTGCTCGGCAAACACGGCGTGGGCAAAATGAACAACAACGGCCTACTGCTACTCAGCAAATGCTCAGAGTGCGAACTCACCATCACGAACACTGTGTTCAGAATGGTGAACAAATATAAAACAACGTGGGTGCACCCACGATCAAAACAGTGGCATCTCATTGACTACATCATTGTACGCCGGCGAGACATCCAGGATGTAAAGATCACCAGAGCCATGAGAGGAGCTGAATGCTGGACAGACCACCGATTGGTTAGAGTGACTCTTCAAATGCGCATTGAGCCTCACCATCAGACAGTTTGTGCATTTTACAACGTGAGTCATCTTAGAGATCCATCCTATTTGCAAACATTCCAGTCTTGCCTGGATGACAAGGTGTCTGCCAAGGGACCACTCACTGGAAGCTCAACCGAGAAATGGAAACAGTTCAGAGACATAGTGAAGGAAACATCAAAGGCAGTCCTAGGCCCCAAACAACGCAACCACCAGGACTGGTTCGATGAGAACAACACTGCTATTGAAGACCTATTGAGCAAGAAAAACAAAGCCTTTATGGAGTGGCAAAATAACCCAAACTCTGCTCCTAAAAAGGACACTCAGGAAGATGCAAGACCGATGGTGGGAAAAAAAAAGGCAGAAGAAATCCAGCGGTTTGCTGATATGAAAAACTACAAACAATTTTTCAGTGCCCTCAAGACTGTCTATGGGCCATTAAAACCCGCCACCACTCCCTTGCTATCCTCTGACGGTGATACTCTCATAAAAGATAAAAAAGGCATCAGCAACAGGTGGAAAGAACACTTCAGTCAGCTTCTCAACCGACCCTCTTCAGTCGACCAAAGCACCCTTGACCAGATCCCCCAAAACCGCAGCATTGAACAATTGACGTCCCTCCTTCAATAGAGGAAGTCCAAAAAGCCATTAAACAAATGAGTGCAGGCAAGGCACCCGGTAAAGACGGGATCCCAACTGAGGTGTACAAGGCCTTAAATGGAAAGGCGCTCCAGGCATTCCACATAGTACTGACCAGCATATGGGAAGAGGAAGACATGCCCCCAGAACTCAGAGATGCCTCCATTGTAGCCCTATACAAGAACAAAGTCTCATGAGCAGCCTGTGACAATTACAGAGGCATCTCACTACTCTCCACTGCTGGAAAGATCCTCGCCTGTGTTATACTCAACAGACTCCTGTCATCTGTTTCAGAGCAGAACCTACCTGAATCACAATATGGCTTCCGACCAGATCGCAGCACCATCGACATGGTCTTTACGGTGAGGCAAATGAAGGAAAAATGCCTTGAGCAGAACCTAAGTCTCTACATTGTCTTCATAGACCTAACAAAGGCGTTTGACACAGTGAACAGGGATGCATTGTGGGTGATCCTCAGCAAGCTCGGTTGCCCAGCAAAATTTGTCAAACTGATCCAGCTCTTTCATGTCGACATGGCAGGGGAAGTCCTATCTGGTGGAGAGACTTCCGATCGCTTCAACATCTCCAATGGCGTGAAACAAGGCTGTGTCCTTGCTCCAGTACTATTCAACCTATTTTTCACCCAGGTATTACGACATGCTGTGATGGATCTAGACCTGGGCGTCTACATCAAATACCAACTGGATGGCTCACTATTTGACCTTCGCCTCCTGACTGCAAAAACAAAGACAACAGAGAGACTCATCCTGGAAGCTCTCTTCGCAGATGACTGTGCTCTTATGACCCACCAAGAAAATCATCTCCAAACCATTGTGGACAGGTTCTCCACCTCAACAAAACTGTTTGGCCTGACTATCAGCCTCAGCAAAACAGAGGTGCTGTTCCAACCCACACCAGGGAGGCCAACTAACCAGCCGTGCATTACAATCGACGGCACGCAGCTTTCTAACGTCAACACTTTCAAGTACCTGGGCAGCACCATTGCCAACGTTGGGTCCCTAGACCACGAGATTAATGCCAGGATCCAAAAGGCCAGCCAGGCACTTGGGCGGCTGCGCTGCAAAGTCCTCCAACACAGAGGTGTAAGCACTGCGACGAAGTTCAAAGTGTACAACGCAGTGGTCCTCAGCTCGCTCCTGTACGGTTGTGAGACATGGACACTGTACCGGAAGCACATGAAACAGCTGGAGCAATTCCACCAACTCTCCCTCCGGTCAATCATGAGGATCCAATGGCAGGACCGAATCACCAATCAGGAAGTCCTCGACAGAGCCAACTCCACCAGCATCGAAGTCATGGTCCTCAAAACCCAGCTATGATGGTCTGGACACGTCATCCACATGGACCCACAGAGAATACCAAGACATGTTCTATGGTGATCTGTCAGCTGGACTCAGGAAACAAGGCCGACCGAAGAAAAGATTCAAGGATCAGCTAAAGTCCAACTTGAAGTGGGCTGGCATGACACCAAAGCAACTAGAACTCGCTGCCTCTGACAGAAGCCGCTGGCGAACCCACATTCACCATGCTGCCACCTTTGAAGATGAGCGACGTCGACGTCTTGCCTCTGCGCGTGAACGCCGACACCAGGCCACACCCGCACTTCCCGTAACAACTGGCGTCCCAGGCCCCATGTGCCACAGACTCTGCGCCTCAGCCTTTGGACTCCAAAGCCACATGAGGGTACACCGTAGATGAAACTGCACAAAGACAATAGTCATTCTCAATCACCGAGAGACTACCAGTACTATATATATATATGGAATTCCCATACAATAAGAGTATAAGAGTTTGGATGAAGAGGAAGATTGTAAGTCAAGTTCTGAATTTCCAGATAAAGGAGGAAAAATGAGCTAGGGGGTAATATGTATAACTGCCACCAGGTTCTTGATTGATAGACTGGTAAATATGCATCAAGTAAACATCAAAGGAAGTTAGATTTTTGATTAATGATGGCAAAGAACAGAATGTAACATCAGAGATAAAACAAATTGTATACTAGTTTGCTTCTCCTATATATGGACATGAAGAGGAGAAGTAAAACTTTTTGAGAAAAGATGCATTCACTGCTAGAGAGGAGACCATGATTGTATTGTCTTTTCGTGTTGGGGATCCACATCTCTCTCTCCTTAAATACCAGCAGATGGAAGGTTTTAGAAAGCAGGATAAAGCATAATAAAGTCAATTTAGAATCATAGAACTAAAGAATCTAAAAGTTCAAAGCGACCTCAGCAGCCACACAATCTAAGTCATGATGAAAAGAATTCCTGGTATAACATAGTAGATATATGGTTGTCCAGCCCTTTTGAGTGAGATCTTTCAAGATGGAAAGGGCAGAGACCTACAACCTCTTTAGGACTTACCTAATTATGTCATTGAAAGGTTGTCATTTGAGAAATCTGCCTCAGCAGAATAAATGTACTCATGGAAATATTCCACATTGACTAAAACATAAATCTTTCTCATATGCATGTTAATATGTATTTGTAATTATCTACTGTGTAGATAGACTATCACTTAGGAAGTTATGTCTATGGTTTCTACTTCCATAGAGTTCATGGTTGAGAAGAGAAGAAAGATTACTTTATTACTACTACTACTACTACTCATAACTAGAATTATAGTGCTTTAAGGATTGCAAAATCCTTGACAAATATTTTATTTGATCCTTATAATAGTCTTGAGGGGTAGTTGCTATTTCTGTGCCCATTATCACAAATGATGAAATTGAATCCAACAGAAGTTAAATAACTTTCCCATAGAAATATAGAAAAAAGTACGGAAGGGAAGTTTTGAATTTAGGTCTTCTTGACTCCAGGCTCTGCTCTCTAAGTTCATTGGCAAATGGAAAGACAATCACTGAATCA
This sequence comes from Monodelphis domestica, assembly GCF_027887165.1. NCBI lineage: Eukaryota > Metazoa > Chordata > Mammalia > Didelphimorphia > Didelphidae > Monodelphis > Monodelphis domestica. Next base: position 104,957,644 of record NC_077232.1, read on the forward strand.
TTTGAAAGTTACAATACTTTGAGTTATATTTTTAAAGTGTTGATTTGTTTTGTTAATTATCTTTAATTACATACTTCTCTCTCTCTTAGCTAATACAACTCAAGAGGAAAGTGACTATTTCTTCTTTCTATTCTCAGCACCCTACACATAGCATACTCATAAATAAATAAATAAATAAAAATTGACAGTCAATTGAAAAAAAAAAAAACTACCTGGTTCCTAACTGAGACTAGAACCTCTTCACTTTTTTTCTTTCCAAAATGACAATGCAGTGACTAAGAACTGGTTAAATAAGCAATGGAGTTTTCATCTGGTAATGCCATTTTTATTTTCTTAGAAAAGGTTTTGTTTCCTCAACACCATTACATAAAAAAAGAAGCGCTCATCTATGTAACAACTCGAATATAGACCCAGAGTTCCTAAACCACTGAAATACACCTGACAAGGTAAGCTAGTGTACAATAACTATAGTACTAGTTAATAAGAATTTATGATTTCCGTATATTATTATTATATGCTAAAGTTAAAGTTATGTTTATTAAGAAGTTGCTGGTGGTAGTTCCTTTTCTCTTGTATATTTCATATACACATACAAATATTTACATATATATGCAAAGGGACTATATATACATATGTATTCCAATATATAGTGCTTTAAGGGTGGCAAAGTACTTGATGAATATTTTATTTGATCCTTATAAAAACCCTGTGAGTTAGTTATTATATGGTTATATAATTATAGTATAAATATAAGCCCGTTACATATAAGTAGATGATCTATTCTTATAACAAAAGCAAAAGGTAGTATAAATAAAATATGTAGATGTTTTAAAGACATGAATCATTAAATCAAAATTCCTTTTTTCCTGTCCCCTCAAACATTAATTACATGAATGAAAAGTTTAAGTAAGATTCAATGAATGGTATTTAAAGAAGTTATAAAAATAAATAGGAAAGCCCTCACAATTTTTTCCCTCCTCATCACAAAAGCACTAAGAATTCTCCTTCTATACAATACTTCTTTTCAATTAGACAACTGGACACAACTGAGGATTTTTAAGTGCACTCAAAAAAGAAAGAGCCAGAAGTACAGGAAGAATAATGTTTTATCTATACTTCCCACAGCAAAGTGTATTTTTTTCTGTTCCATTTCTATTGGTGGACTGACCTTTCCTTAGAATAGGTGAGCTTACTATAGAGCAGTATTCTAAGGCTTCCTGGGGCTTGCATTGCTCAAAAGAATGAGGTAAGGAATAGAAGTAAAGGAAATGAAGAAAACACACATATACATTAAGTCTCTATAAGTAAGGGTATAATTTATAGACACAATTGAAACCACAAATCTAGCTTTTAAAGAGTGTTGTACACTACTGAGTTGTTTTGAAAAGAGAAAGCATTAGTATATATTATGACCTTTTAATAAATGAGTATCACTGAGGGGTATCTGTACCTGTTTTAAGAGAATATTTGTGCCAGATCTTTGGTAGAGCTCAGTTCATATTGGACTGATCATCCACAATGGAACATACTGTCCCCTGTCCCCAATATCATGGTTTCATTGGCCCACTTTAAGTAGAAATGACAAACAAAAACAACATTGAGGGGTAGTATTTTAGCTGAGAAATCTCATAAAGCATTTTTGGGGGGAATGGGAATGGGTAAGGGAAGGAGTTAGAACTGAGCCTTTAAGATTAAGGAACCTCAAAATTCTAATCTGGAATTTAACAAGAAGCACCTATAGAACATTTATGACAAATGGTTGCATAGCCTACATTTATAGACTCAAATGAAGCAGGGTGGATTACTTTATACTTCCCTGCCCCAACCAAGCCATTCCACTATAAGCCAGAAGTTATCTGGCATCAAGTCCAAATTTGCTCATTGTCAATTATCTCACATTCCACTTATTCTTGCCTTCTGTGCCTAAGTAGATCAAGTCTAATCCCTCTTTCACTTGCAATACCTTCCTGTACTTAAAGATATTTAATAATGTGAATCTTTCCTTCCTCAGGGTAAATATCCCCAGTTTCTTCAACCAATATTCATATATGAGAGTGTCCAATTCCCCATTTTGTATTTTCTTGGTTATGTGCCTCTCTAAAATGCTTTTATTTGCCAATTTCCTTTCTAAAATCTGGTTCCCAGAACTGAATATAGTATTCAAGATGTGAGAAGCTCTCACAAAATTCTAATAAATAGCACCTTAACTTTAGCATATAATGAAAATATATTGAAACAATAAAAATTCTTCCTTTTTAATAACATGTAACAATATTTTATAATGCCAGAATATATTCCCAGAAAACAACCAATGTAATAGTCATTTGAACTTCTATAGCTATAATTTGCTCACTAACATAATGTAAATTATATTACAGTCTTATTTTAATGGTTGTGAAAGTCCTTTGAAAACCAGAAAGCAACATATAAATGTAAGATGTTTAGGACAGAATTACTAAGAGAGTTTCCTTCATTACCATCCACCCAACAGAGTAGGTCAGATTTTTCTTAAAAAGTGTACAAAGGAAGGATTAGATTGGTTTGAGCTATGCCTGCCTTGACTACAGTTTCATGGTATTTTCCAGTTGTTTTTAAGGTTTCAGATCACTTAGGGGTATAAACTGTGAACTTCATAATTCAGAGATGTTCTAAAAACAAGTCACCACTCTCCGCCCTATTGAAAAATTAAGGAGAGAGCCTGGGAAGCAAAGCACTATTGCATATATTTTCTATGTTGAAAAATATTAAATCTCCATATATGTACTTTTAATGCCCTAAAAGTGTCTTATCAAATCTGAACTAAAATAGTGATGGAATCAGATTTGGTCCTCCCCAATAGTGTTGGTCTATCAATCCTTCCAACTTTTTGTCCTTCTGTCTGTCCATCCTTTCCTTCCTTCTCCCCATAACAAATTTGTATGGTATAGTAAAAGAAGCTTCAGGATTTGGAGTTAGAGGACTTTACTTCTTATAACTGATGTGCTATTTTGTATTTATGCTGTAGGTAATACAAGATATTTTAAAAACCTCTGAAATTTTGTGATATTAAATTAATGTAGGTATGTAAAATATTATAGTATGTATGAATATATGTCAAAACAGGTCCAAAATAAATTTGGTTGCAGATACAGAGACAGTGTATTACAGAGGGAAAGTACTGGACTTCTGAGTTAAAATTTTTCCTCCAAAACAGATAAACTCTATGACCCTGGTGACTTGAGTGTCTCTGACCTTTAGTTTTTCCATCTGTTAAACGAGGACAATATCTTTTGTACATATCTTTTAAGTCCTTACCAGGTATAGGTTTACTGAATAAGAAAGATCTTAGAAGTATCTAAGACAACTCTCTCATTTTATAGATGAGAAAACTGAATATCTAAGAGTATAATGTATGTAAATTATTTTGTAAACCATAAGGACCTTTAAAAAGTCAGGTATTATGATGATAGTGATCATTACAAGTAGTTATCTCTGAATGTGCTAATCAACACTGCCCAAATACAGGAAAAACATTTAGGTCTATTAAAATAAATAAGACATCAACAAATAATGAGAAAGTTTATTGGAATACAAACATAAAGTTAATAATGTGGAATAAGCACAATAAACAAAATGATAAAACTCATTAGAAATACTTGTGAGATATTCAAGCTTAGAAAAATTTGAAGTTAGGCAGTAAGAATCTTATCTCATTGAGATACATTTTTCCTTGCTTAGCTGAAACCAGGGCAAACATTTTTAGTGATTAAGAATGGACTTCAATTTTTGTCTGTATTGGGCTGGTAGAGGGACAACACATCTGAATTTGCTGAAAGATCTGAGAATTTCATGGTTGCACCATTACAGACATTTTTGCAAAGAATGTAACTTTGAAATATGAGCAGTAAATGAGGTATATATAATGGGATGGAAAGTACTTCCATCTCCTCCTCCTCTTCCTTCTGCTCCACTTCATCATCTTCTTCTTCCTCCCACCACCACATTTACATGGCACCTACCTTGTGCCAGGCACCTTCCAATATCATCTCATTTGATCCTCACACGCCCAATGGCCTGCTTCCTCTACTAAAATTATGTATCTTCCAGATAAGATTCCACTAGTGAGCCAAACTCTCGCCATAGTGAAAGAGATGTTTTTTTTTTATTAAATGCACCTTAAATGATTTCAGTATTTAGAACAATCATAACAAAACAATAAATCAAATTCCTTACCAGCCTTCACTCTTTACTCTGATGTTGTGCTATTTTCACCCATCTTAGTCTTACTCAGATGAATTGGCCCAGAGTTCATTTCTCTCTCTTTGTCAGAAAGAATAATTCAATACAATGAAACAAATCTTTATTAAATGCCTAGAGAGCATTATACAAGGTTCAGAGAAATAAAGAACTTGGGGAAAATGGAGCTTTTGTCAGGAAAATCTGAGGCAGAGCCTTACTCCCTCCCACAGTACCTATAGATCAGTCCTATACTTCAAAAAGTCTTCATGTACAGCTCCTTGGCTCTTGCTTTTTAAATTTTTACCTGTCCTTAAAATTTTTAATGATCATTTTCTGACACTTTGTAATCCATGTTCTTTCCTTCCTTCTTACCTATTCTCTCTCTCCATGATATCAATTATACATGTATTATTATACATACAATACATACTTCTCTGTTCATCATGTTGTGAAAGAAGACATATCACTTATACTAGAGAAAATTAATGGAGAAATAAAGTGAAGAATGTTATGTTTCAATCTGCATTCAGTTCCTTCTACATCAATGAAGAGCCAGTTTCCTCATGAGTTTTTTGAAGTTGTCCTGGATCTTTGCATTGCTGATAGTCATTCAGAGTTGGACATCAAATATGATTGCTAGTACTATATACAATATTTTTCAGGTTCTGTTCACTTCACTTTGCTTCATTTCTTATGTCTTCCCAAGAGTTTTTGTAATTGTCTTGTCCATTATTTCTTTTAGCAGTATTATACCATTACAATCATAAACCACAATTTGTTCATCCATTCCCCAGTTGATAGTTCTTTGCCACTACAAAAAAAAATGTTATAAATAATTTTATATAAGTAGGTCCTTTTCCCACATCTATGTTATAGACCTAGTAGTGATATTTCTGGGGCAAAGGATATGCCTTTTGATAGCCCTTTGGTCATGATACAAACTTGTTTTCCAGAATGGTTGTGTCAGTTCACAGTTCCACCAACAGCTTATTAAAGCTCCTAATGTTTGTTTGTTCGTTTTTTGTTTTTTGTTTTTGTTTTTTCATTTGGAAGTCCTAATAAGACTTTCTTTTCTCCCATTTTCAGGAAGAGCTATTGCCTCTCTTATCACTATAATGTACCATATTTGCCTCCTCTTTATAGATCTCTCTTTCTGTGTTGCCCTCTCTCCAAATAGTTCTCCCTAGATTTTTTTTTTATCCAGGTAAAAATGTTCTCGGTTTTAGCTGCCTGGATGGTAGAGAATCAACAAAAATTTGTTAAGTGTTAGGGAGAATGGACTTGGATGACAGGTATAATCATGTCTGTGTGTGGAAAATCAAATGTATCAAGAACAAAGCACAAAGGATAGGAAAAAAAAAAGACTTAACACTTGACCTCAAACCTAATCACAGGCTTGTGGAGGAGGCATCATGAGAAGAACTATGTATAAATATAATATGTATTTCAGAAACATATATATATGTGTGTGTGTGTGTGTGTGTGTGTGTGTGTGTGTGTGTGTGTGTGTGTGTTTGAAAGTCTTTAACCCAAAAAAGTACATAGTACAGTATAAATATTTTTTATTAACAACTGATTGTGTATGCAGGCAATTTCCACCCTATATATCTGTATCTAAGAAGGAAATGGAGATGGGATGAAAAGTTTCAAGCGTCTGTCCAAGGTCAATCCACAAACCAATTTGAAAGGCAGTTAAGTCTGCAAAGTTTATATTTCATTGAATCTCTGATTTCCACTATTATCCTGTACTTAAGTTTACTGAGCCAAGAACATGTGTCTTGAAAAATCAATAAAATCTTTGTAACAAACAAACAGCAGTGGAAAGAATCCACTCCTTTAAATTATTCTAGGGAATATGTATGTATTTAGCCTACTGTTTGGGCAGTCAGCAAATGTACTCTTTGGAATTCTATACTTTTCTACATAAAATCACTGATAACACATTAAACAATTCCCAATTGTATTTTTCCTTTAACATCAACAATATGAAATTGAAATAAAGAATGGTAACTCCAGTAAAAGAAAAGGTGAGAATACATGACATAATCATCCTCATGATCAAATAAGCCTTAAAAGTTTTAGACAGCATCAATTCCCAAAGTTAAAACTGAAATTAGAAAGCATTTTAGTGGAGAAAATGATTAGCTTCTTTGGTACCATCAAAATGTGCTTTCTCCCAAACATGACATAGATATGTTCAATTTAATTAGCATCTCTTGATTATGTGGAGGGTGCTTTTGCATTTTGCTACCTGTGATACCAAAGATGTGATAATGGTTAAAAAGATCCCCAGGGAGATGTTCATGGTTATCAGTGTTCAAAGGTAAATTGCAACTGTAGATGAGAACTAGTAGTCTGTAAGTAGTATTCTGTAATATTTTTTGCTAGGCATCTCTTCACATTGTTAGATGCTATAAAATTTCTATAAGCTAATGTTTATCATGTGAACAAATCATGATATTCCTATTAAGGATATATTTTTTCTTTCTTTTTAATTGACTTAGACTGTTGGATGAAGTTGAAGCAGAATGGTGAAAAATATTTCTGTGATCTTATTGATCTGAGTATTCTCTTCAAAAAATTGCAGAAAACCCCAGCTTGGGCTTTCCACCCAATGTAACCCTCCAATAAGTTCAGTATAGAGTGGCTATCTAATATTAGAGAAGAATTCTTTTCTTTCTCTTGACATTTAGAGTTGTGGTGGAACCTTCAGGCTGTCATCCATCACCATGTGCTGAGTCCACCCTCTTTTTTCTATTGCCTTGATAAGTTTCCTTTGTTCTGTTCTTCTCAATTACTCTTCTCTCTGTCTTATGGCCTGCTCAAATCTATAATACACCTCCCTGCCACTCTGTGTCAAATGCATTTTAGCTATTTGGAGATAGCTATGTCATATATCAAGTTGTTCTGCAATAATACTTATAGATTATTGGCATGAAACATATAGTCTCTTATTTCTGGAAAATCTAAGTGGTCTTTACAAGAGTTTTCCTGTTCTCTTCTTCCTGCATAATTCTTGATCCAGTACATTGTTTATTTTTACCATATCTCCTATATATAGACCCTGATATACAAGCTCTGTAGGTTCATCATTCAACTACATGTCATAAACTGACCAATAAATTTATTACATGTACTTGTTTTATTTCTCTGCATACAGAGTCAGGTAATAATGAAAAAATATTCATAGTAAGTACTTTTTTTAGCATAGTCTTTCAGAAACAGTTTTATTCATTTGACATTAATCTAATACCCAAACATTTACAATTTTGAAAGGAATGAGAGTATTCTAAATTAGTATAGTCCTTTCCCACATGGCTGTCTGGAGACAATTGCAGAAACGGTTTATAGGAATGTAAAATGGTAGAGGAAAGATAATATTTATATGAATACATATATATGCACATATATTATATAACATATGTCAATATGTAATACATATTCCAATAATCTTAAAATACAAGGAAATATATAATGTATGTCTATATTATCCCCTCTATTTCAGATCCATATAAACATGTTATATATATATATATATATATTTCCATACATATCATGTTGTTCCGCATACTCTCTTTGAGATTCACATTTCAAAATAGTTGAGTACCAAAGTGACTACACTTTTCTTTCTTGGACCACTCATCTGGAGAAGTCAATGGGAATATTGTAGTAAACAAAGCTAACTCCTCATATTGATCAATAGATATAAAAAGCAGTAGAGAAAAACTCATTTTTAATATAATAAACTTTTTTATATGTTTCTATACTGGCCAAATGATTTTGAATGGTCATAGATCTCTTCAAGATATCTCTGTCCCATTTTAGGAATTAACACAGAGCAAATATCTGAAGGAACTTGCCATCCAAAGGAAGTCACTTTTTGATTAGAACTCTATACTTTATCTCTCTTAATACTGTGATGAATTACTTTGATGAGTATATGTCCCTTTTTATAGCTTTATTGATGCTTTTGATCAGAGAGTTATTGAATAAGGTTATCTTTATCATGTCTTTCAAGGGATTTTAAATGTGAGATACCATGATGAAAGAGGACCTTTATAAATTTAATTATAAAATCTATTGAGAAATTAGAGAAATAAAAATGGGCAATGAGGAAAGAAAACTATGAATCCTTACAGATGATATGATGATATACTTAGAGAACCCTAGAAAATCAAATTTAAAAAAAACTGGATAAAACAATTAACCCCTTTTGCAAACTTAGAGGATATTTGTGGAAAGGAAAACTGCGACTGAGGTTTCATTACATATTAAATAAACACATATAAATCATCAACATTCCTATACTAATAACAAAACCCACCAAGAAGAGATAAAAGAGAAATTCAATAACTGTAGATAATATAAAATATTTGGAAATCTACCTGCTGAGAGAAAATGGGGATTTTTGTTATTGTTTAGTGGTGTTAGTTGTTTATGACTCTTCATAACCTGATTTGGAGTTTTTTTGGTTAATAAATTAGAGTGCTTGCACTTCCTTTTTCAGACAATTTTATAAGTGAGGAAACTAAGGAAACATAATTAAATGACTTGCCCAGGGTCACATAGTTAATAGGTATATGAGGTCACACTTTATCTCACAAAGATTAAACTTCCAATTCTAGAATCAATGCTATAACCATTGCACCACCTAGCTGCCCCAGGGACTACATGAACACAATTACAAAGCATTCAACACAAATAAAGATAGATTTAGATAACTGGAGAGATATTAATTACTCACAGTAGATTGAGTCATGAAATAAACAACTAAAACTCTATTTAAATTACCTTAGTTATTTAGGGTCATATAAAAAAATTAGTTTATAGAATTGGAAAAAATAAAGAAATCCATCTAGAAGAACAAAAGATTAAGAATATAAAGGGAATCCATGAAAAAAATGTGAAAAAATTGTCTTAGAAATTCCTGATTTTGAAATATGTTATAAAGTAGAATCATGAAAACAATTTGCTACTGGCAAAGAAACAGAGTGGTGGTCAAGTGTAAGAGATCACATATCCAATGCACATTAGTAACTTAAAGCTAGTGTTTAAAACCCCATGAACAGTATTTACATGCTATGGTCCACTAAGTCATGAGAGGCAGAAAACAAATGAAGAACTGAACAATAATAATATAGTGTTTTATGTACCCGAAAATTCAAAGCTTTTGGAAACAAGAATTCACTATCTGAAAAAAACTTGGGAGCAAACTAGAAAGAAGTTTGACAGAAACTAGGCATGAATCAAAGCTCACACTGTATATCAAGATAAGATAAAAAATGGATACATGATTTAGACCTAAAGAGTGAAATCATAAGTACAGTAGGGGATCCTGGAAAAAATTATCTGTAAAACCCATGCATCTATAGGGAATTTAGGAAAAAAATTATAACAAATTTCTCTGATAAAATCCTGATTTTAAAAATGCCTAGGGAACTGAGATATAGTGATAAAAATTAAGAGCCATTCTCAAGTCCATAAAAGGTGAAAAGATATAAACAGGCAGTTTGCGAACAAGAAATCTAGTCATATAAAATTATCTAAGTAGCGACTAATTAGAGAAACACAAAAATACAACTCTACAATATACCTTTGCCCAAATTAGATTTACACAACAGAAAATAAAAATGTCAAATACTGGAGGGAAGTTAGTGGAACATGTGCACAGATGGTGGAGTTGTGAACTGGTCCAACAATTCAGCAGAAAAATTTGAAATGATATCCAAAGGGTTATAAAACATATCCTCTTACTAAACAATTACACTACTGAGTCTGTATTCTAAAGAGATTGAAGAAAAGGGGAAAAAGGATCTATTTGAATAAGATATTTATAATGGCTCTTTTCCTAATGGAAAAGAAATGGAAATTGTAAGGATGCCTATCAATTGGGGAATGGTTGAACAAGTTGTGGAATATGATTGTGATGCAATATTATTGTGCTAAAAGAAATAATAAGCATAATGGTTTCAGAAAAAAGTTATTTAGAATCATGATACAAAGTAAATTGAGCAGAAGCAGGAGAACATTGTACAGAGTAACAGCAATATTCTAAGGATGATCAACTGTGAAAGATTTAGTTACTTTGATCAAGGCAATGATCCAAGACAATTCCAAAGGGCCCATGATGAAAAATTCCATCCAGTTCTAGAGAGAAAGAACTGATGAATTCTGAGTGCACATTGAATGGTACTTTATTACAAATTTCTCTTTTCATTTTTGTATGTGTTCTCTTTTGCAATCTGGCTAACATAGAAATAGCTTTGCATTAGTTCTTATGTAATATCAATATTATATTGCTTTCCTGCTCAAGGGACAGGGAGGAAGAGGATGGAAGGAGACAATATGAAACTCAAAATATTTTTAAATGTTAAAATATTTTACATATAGTTGGGGAATATTTCACGACAAAACATATTTAAAAAAATTATAAACCATGTTGGAAAATTGATTAATTATGATTCACAAAAGAGGAAATTGGAATTTAAGGAAAACAATATGAGATGCAAATTAATAATGTCAAAGGTGTTTAGAGATAAAAATGGCAAGATGACAAAAAAATTGGAAAATAACAAAATGGAAAATATCCACAAAGAATAACATGTATGGGCACTATCATTATAATCCTAGATGTGCTTATCCTGGTAGCAGAAATAAAATCAGAGAAAATAGGAAAACCAACTAGACAAACCAATAGAGAAAATCCATACTAGAACAAAATCATGGGACTTTTAGAGATCTTCTGCCATGGTATTTGAAGGAGAAGGAAATAATAAATGAAAGGGAAAATATTGAACCTAATATTAAAAAAGATCAATAAAATACAAATAAGTTTATTGAATAAATGAACTGTAGTGAAGATTATTTGTCAGATCACAGGTTTGTAGATATAATCAGCCATATAAAATTGGGCAAAAGATACTAAGTTGATTATATGGTAAGAGATGAGATGGTTGGTCTCCATAGTGTTAATGAAAGAAAAGACAAATCCATATGAATGACATATCTGACTATTGGACTGGTCAAGTGAGATATATAACAGTATGGAAATATGTTTGAAAAAATAATTTTATGAAGGCAATTTCTGAACCTTTCCAAATATTCCTCTGTCTCCCCCATTTTTAAATAAGAGCTCCTGACTAGTTAACCACAATTCTAATCTATTCATTAGATATCATAAAATCATAAAATCATGAAATCATAAAGATTAATAATTCTGAAGCTGTATCTAATTCATGATTCAAAAAGAGCAAAATGAAGATGATAATATAAAGGTCTTACAAAACAGCATAGTAGGTTTATCATGTAGAGAAGAAAAAATATTTTCAAAATCATGGTGAAACAGAAATATGTATATATATATATATATATATAATGAATAACTGCTACTATGGAAAGAGTGACAATAATATCTATGTATTTATGCATATACAATAATCAGTACAGGCAATTTTTCCCCCAATTCCTCAATAACATTTTCTACTGATGCTTTCTTATTTGAGAATGACAATTTTCATTGAATTTTCTCTTCCCTCACTATCACCCCATCAATCCTTTTCTTTTTGTTTTGTAAAAGGCATAAGATATTTCCTATTCATGCCTTTTTTTTTGCTCTTTCACTCTTCTGAGAACAAAGCAGCCCAGAATTCTGTTTTTGTTATTGTTGCTGGGTTTTTTTTTAGTTTCCTTTTTTATTATTAACTTAACAAACATCAACAATCAGAATCTTATACATATCCAAATAACAAATAATTATTCATGAAACTATGATTATCAAGTATAGCTTAAATATATATAATATGTATATATTAAACTTAACATATTAGCATGTTAAATGATGCTGGACTTATCTTCATTCCTTTCTGAACTCCTCTCCTTTCTCCTGTATATTTTTTAAAGTTTTCATTTAAAAATGTTTTTCTTCTGGAAGGAGTGGCCATCGCTTATCACTCCCTCTCTCTATTTCTTGACCCTTGACTCTACAGAAAAAAAATAAAATATTCCCTCTGTAAAAAATAATTATAATCAAGTGAAAATGTCCATGCATTGGTCCTACAGGCTCAGATATTCTCTTGCTGTTCATGAGGCAAGAGGTCCTGGAAAGAGACATCTGTAAAGGTATCTATACTGCTTCATCCTATCTTCTCATAAGTAATTTTATTGTCATTTGCCATTTTTACTGCTACATCAAATATTTTATTTTTATGTGCCTTTCTTCTCCCTCTCATAAATTTCACCCTCTGTATATCTTTTTTGTTTTATGCCTTCTTCACCTAATTGTATTTGTGACTATTTAAAGATCCAAGTTCCTAGAGCAAATTTACTGTCTTGCACAAAGTCATTTTCCTTATATACTTTGTGTCTGAGTTAAAATTTCCTTAATAAGATCAAGGCATATTTTTATAGTGTATATAATAAACTTACACTCCAATTTTCAAAATAGATCCTATGCATTGGTTAAAATCAACCATGTCATACTATTGCCAAAGCTGAGAGTTCAAGCTTATGAGAATCTTAGATCATGTTTAAAAAAACCCACATGAATGTAAAGGAAAAACTCTGTTTATCTTTCTATTTATCACTTCTGGTTAAAAAGTATTATCATGCTGGTGCATCTGGGGGAAATAAAGAAAAGAATGAAAGACCAAGTTAAGAAATTGGTTTCTGGCACTGAATAGCTGCCATACATTGGTAATTAAACTTTTCTGAGCTTCTCTTTCATTTGTAAAACTAAGATGAGAATACCCATACTTGTTTGCTAAGTAAAGTTTGTAAACTTTAAAAGTGTCATCTAAAATAGGAATAATTATTACAGTACCCAGTAACTCAATAGTACTAAAAGGAAAGTAATTACTTTACTTCTTTTAATTTTCTTTACTATTGTTTTGCCTGAGATCTTGATTGCTACTACTGCTTTTTTATCTCCACCTTAACTGAAGCATAACAGATTGTGCTGCAGGCCTTTACCTTTAATCTGTACATATATCCCTCCTTTAAATGTTTCTTGTAGACAACATATTGTGAGATTCGGGATTTTAATGCACTTTGTTAGCCTCTTCTGTTTATAGGTGAATTTATCCCATTCATATTCAAAATTATGGTTACTATGTATTTCTCTCCATTTTATTCTCCACCCCCATTCTGGTTTTTTCTGTCTCTGTCTCTACCTTTCCCTATTCCTAGTTGTTTGTTCTGATGACTATTTCTCCCCATTTGCCTTCCTATTTGTCTGTCTCCACCTTCTCTAATACAATCTCTGCTCCTAATTCCATGGAGGTTAAGGTAGGCTTCTATAAATGATTATGGATGTTATTCCCATTTTGAGCCAATTTGAATGAGAGTAAGTCAAGTATTATTGCCTGCCACCTCTCCATCTTCTTCTCCACTATATCGACTTTTATTCATGTCAGGCAATTTATACCCTTCTATCTTTCCTTTTCTCTACTCCCAGTGTATTCCACTTTCTCAATGCTTAATTTTTATACATTATCCCATCCTATTCTATTTACTCTCTTCCTTCTTTGTATATTCTTTCTCACTACCCTAAAGGTGATAAAGTTTGTAAGTACTTTACTTTCTCAAGTAACTTAACTATGCTATGTAGGAATGTAATCTGTTTAACAATTTATTGACTTCTTTGTTTTGAGTTTTCTATTTACCTTTTTAAACTTCTGTTGAGTATTGGATTTGATTATCAATTTTCTTTTTCAGCTCTGGTCTTTTTGTCAGGGATACATCAAAGTATTTTATTTTATTAAATACCCCCCCCCCCATGAGGATTATGTTCGGTTTTGCTGGGTAGATCTTTTTTGGTAGTAATCATAGTTTGCTTTCCAGAATATTATATTCCATGCCTTCTGATTCTTAAATATAAAAGCTACTTATGTTCTATATAATCCTAACACTGACTTCATGATATTTAAATTGTTTTCTTCTGCCTGCTTTGTAGTATGCTTTTTCTACTTGTGCATTTGGTGTTCTGAAATTTAAATAGTACTGAGACTTTTTTCCCTAAATATATAGCTTTCAATAGGTGTTCTGTGGAGTCTTTCAATTTTTATTTTGCTTACTTATTTAAGAACATCAGGACAATTTTTCCCCAGTGAGTTCTTATAATTTGGTGTCCAGGCTCTCTTTTAAAATTATTATTATTATGGCTTTCAGATATTCCAATGATTCTTAATTATCTCTGCTAAATCTACTTTTTCCAGGTCAGCTATATTTTTCCAGTGACATTGTTTTATATTCTTTTGATTTTTATTGTTTCCTGATGGCTTGTAGAGTCATTGGCATCCATTTGCCCAAATCCAATTCTTAGGAAGTTATTTTGTTGAACATTTGCTTTTCCTTATCCATTTAGTCAATTCTACTCCTTTAAGTTTTATTTTCTTCAGTGAAGTTTTGTGCCTCCTTTTCCATGTGATCCATTCAGGTTTGGAGGGAATTGTTTTCTTCAGTGATTTCCTCCCAGTCTGTTGGATCTATCAATTGTTTTGTTATTTGATTTTAAAAACATAGTTTCACATTTTGCCAGGGTTTTTTTTTGGGGGGGGGGTGACACCTTTTCACACTTTCTTTGAGGCTTCACGTTTCTTTTTTTGCCATTATTATTCTCTTCTGAGTTTGTATTTTAATTTTCCCTCTCACTAGAAGTTTTCTTGTTTTTCTTTTACTTGTTTTTCTTTACTTACTGTTTCCTTTCCTACACATTAAAGTTCTGCTCTACTCCTATAGTATAGATAGAATTTTTTTTCAAATTTGTAGTGTATTGTAGTGTAGTCTGTTCTTGTGTTTGGATAGTCCTGATTGTCCTTGAGTTTTGCAGTATGTACTTCAAATGGGTAGCCTGGCTAACTTTTTAATGGGGAGGCTTCCAGCTATTTTGTTCAGCTGTATTCTGTTCCTTCTGCTGCTGGCTTCCTAAGTGTCTCAAGCACTGAACTGGTCTCTGTTCTGCCAGTTCCCCTGAGTGTTTTGTATTCTGGTCTGTTCTCTCTTATTACACCAGTGGAATAGGTCCCTCTTCTTGTCCTTTGTTTGGAGGTGTGTATGTATGTACCTTTGCCATCTTAGCTCAGGCTACTTTATATCTTAATGGGTATAGATTTTGAATTAGAAGATTGAGATTCATTTAGTATCTTTGCTCTGTAACATTGGGAGAAGGCTATTTTACTTTCCCAATTTTAATTTCTTTATTTTCTAAATGGGGATAAGAGCTATAATATCTACATCATAGAAAATATGTAAAACATTTTATAAATTGAGCATTATAAAACTGTCTATGGTTATGATTCTAAAGATTATTTATTTGGAACTCATTAATTGTTACATGTTTGGAATATTATCTCAGTAGAGATGGAGACTAAGTTTCTTAAGCCCAAACATTATCAAGGAAGCCCAGCATGAATTGTGCTACATTAATCTCAATAAGTACTCTTCCACTACTTAAATTCAAAGGGAATAATTTTTCAGTAACAAAGATAAAGATGTCCAGGTAATCTAATCAGTGAATATAATCCAAAGTGATCATGAAGTGAAGAAAACTACCTTTAGGTTACCAAAAGAGATATTATAATGAGAAAATAATTGGGATAAGCAAAAGAAGGTGAAGTTGGCTCTGCTTTCCTTAATTGATTAATGTTAAGGTTTGTAGAGATAGAAATAAATTGGGAGTTATGTCAGCAGTATGTCAGCATTTTTTTAGCATGTTATGGTTTGCAAAATACTATACAACATTATATATGCTATATTATTTTAATATATATAACATACATTGTAAATTGTACACTTTATAAAGGAATGCTGAAGAATTTCAACTTAAATTGTATTATTATGGGAGTTGGCCATTCATTAAAAATTTGAGTTAGCCTCAGTGTCACAGGATCAATATTTACTCAAGCAATAATATAAAGTATTTATCTAGTCCTCACTTGTAGATGTACAGAACTTACTAGATCTTATTGTAGGTAAATCATTTTGATTTTAGATAACTTAAAAAGTTAGTAAGATTGATTTCCCTTTTTGTTGTTGTTGTTGATTTGTTTCAGCTGTGTCTGAATATTTGTGAACCCATTTGTGGTTTTCATGGAAAAGATGATGGAGTAGTTTTCCATTTCATTCTCCAACATAGTTTGCACATGAGGAAATGAAGGCAAATAGGGTTATATGAGTTGGCCAGGGTCACACAAGTCACAAGTATCTGAGGCTAGATTTGAACTCAGGAAGAGGAGTCTTCCTAACTTTAGGTTCTGAATCCTATCCACTGGACCACCTAGCTTTCAAGGGGCATAATTCAGGAAATAGGTTGTAAAAAGATATATTTCTTGATTTGCATTTCTTATCATATATCTTTCCTTCACTTTTATTTACATTTCCCTTAGATGTTCTTTGAATTTAATATTTCAACAAATTTGAAAGTTATACAATGAAATCTCAGAGTTGTTTTGACTTGCATTATATATTATAGATTTGGAGTATTCTTTTTGTTTGCCATTCTTATTTAGATAATTTTATTCTTAACTTTTGGGAAAATGACAGGTCTAAGTAAATACAAATTTGCAAATTATTAAAAAAGAACCCTAATAGAAAGATTAGTAGTGCTCAGAAAACTTACTCCTTTACTTATTTATAACAAGGAATCCCAGTATTTTTGTTTGAAGGTTATGCTCCTATAGACACATTCTTTTCAAAATGGACCTTGAGATCCAGTTTTTAACTTAGTCTAAATATTTACCATAACTTTGATTAAAATAACATGCCATAAATATACAATAGCCTATCTGCAAAATTTCTCATTAAAATTTAAACTGTATCCATAAATACATATGAGCTTATCATGGAACAATGATCTGAAAAATAAATATTCACAATTACTTTTCACTTTTTTTAAAGAGAGGAGAAAAATCACCTGAAACCAAATAAACTTGTATCAAAAATCTTTCACTATGTAACCTTTGGAAACACTAAGAACGTTTTCTGAATATGAAAACATCTCTTTTAAGTTGTGAGACTAATAAAATTCTGAGTTTAATCATAGAATGACTATAGTAATTTTAATGTTTAGATTTCACTAATTCACCTTATATTGTCATGTTATTTAATATTTGAATAGTGTTGTAACAGTGGAACTTCTATAGGTAAACAGTGCCAGGAAAATTATTCCTTTTCTCACTCTCTCTTAAAATCAGTGATGATATTTGAAAATGCTTTGGAAAATAAGAAAAGGATAGAGAAGTAGTGGAACAGAAACAACATAAAGTAAGGAGTGATTTTTTCAATATTAATTTTATTTCATTGATTAAGAAAAATTTTCCATTGTTACATGATTCATGTTATTTGCTTCCTCTCCTCCCATCCCCCTCCCATAGCCAATGCATAATTCCACTGGGTTTTACATGTGTCATTGATCAAGACCTATTTCCATATTAATAATATTTGTACTAGAGTGATCATTTAAAGTCTACATCCCCAATCATATACCTATAAAACCATGTGATCAAACAGTTGTTTTTCTTCTGTGTTTCTACTCCCACAGTTCTTTCTCTGGATGTGGATAGTGTTCTTTCTCATAAGTTCCTCAGAAATGTTTTGGATCATTGCATTGATAGTAGAGAAGTCCATTATATTCAATTCTGCTACAGTGTATCATTCTCCGTATACAATATTATCCTGGTTCTGCTCCTTTAACTCTGCACCAATTCTTGGAGGTTGTTCCAGTTCACAAAGAATAAGGAGTAATGATATAAGACCAAAAAGATGTCATCAAATCCTGAAGAACTTTTAACTTCTACTTCATCTGTTTTGTTTTTGGTTTTTGCCTTCTAACTACCTGTTAGAGTGCCTAACTCATTGAATGAATTTAATAAATGTTGTGTAAACATTATTTTCATGCTTAAAATCATCCCACATATTCCTAGAGTCTCAATAGCAAATTGAGAACCTATTATCATCCTCAACATTATTAAAGTCTTTTTATGTACTTCTTCCTCATTAGAAAATTATACAAGATATAATATTTTCCCTATGCTATCTAGTCAACATTACAAACCAAGCATAGTAAGAAAAGCCCACAAAGTATATTTAGGCCTTTTATGTCATGGGAATTTCTGATGCAAAGGTGGCACTTAAAAACGTATTGATTGTAATATTGTCCTTTCATGAGTGCAAAAGATTTAATATTGTTATTTAAAAGGGGAAAATATTGTTTTCTATAAATCCCCCTATTGGGGAAGCATAATTTCTGCAGTGAAAAGAGCCATAGTTGGAAGTTCATGAAAGTTGTTTTAATCATGGTTCTTCCATTTGGTCGGTGAGTGGTTTGGGATAAATTACTTCCCTCTGGGACTCAATTACCTCATTTGCGAAATAGGAATAGAAAGTGGGTGGACTACTTATTTTCAAAGATCCTAGTAAATATAATATTGGATACTGTGGAAAAATGAGAAAGGTTATCTCCAAGACTTCCTAGTAATAGAGAGAGCTTCATCTTATCTGATGTAAAATAACCAAATATATTTACCAAAATTGAACAGTGAAAAAAATGAACAAAATAAATAGAGCTACATTTCCAATTGTTTTGGGAATACAGCTTGCTATTGAAGTTACTCATCTATTAAATTGTTTCAGGAGAAAAAAAAATAATAGAGCTCATTACTTGTTGCATGCCCAGCTCACTACTAGCTGTAATCTGGATCATGGACTTTCCAGTTATGAGTAAGGGATAAAGAAAGAAGACTATAGACTTATAAAAATTGAGAAAGTCCTTTTTTTTTTCTTTTGCTCATAATCAGAAAGTTGGAGCCTTATATCAGGCTTCTGCAAACATCATTCTCAATATGTTCCCCTGGGTTGCCCCAGTCTTTATTCAATACTGATTCATCACCATATTTATTTGAATATAGACACTTTAATTCTAGGGGATCCCTATAGATTCGTGGAATTAAGTTTGGGATTTAAGATGGAGTTTTCAGGTTCAGATAATCATCTAGTCTGCAAAATAGTAAGTACATTTACAATTGTGTGCTTGGGAAGACTGGTTAAGCAGGAATAGAAAGGAATTCTCTGTTACAGAATAACCAAGGAAATTGTTTTGATATTGCAATGTGCCTAAAGTAGGATTAGTAGTTTAAAACCAGGGCAGCTTAACAAGTTAAACACAAAATCAGTTTAGATGGGCAGAAGTAAAAAGAAAAAAAAGAGAATATTTAGAAGCATCCAGGTCCAATAAGTTGCAAATCTTTTGAATCCCTCCCCAAAGTATCTCTCTGATCTGACCACTTCTCTTCAGTAATTTAAGAAATACTTTATTTCAGGGTCTTCTCTTTGCTTTCTTAGACTATTTTTATAGCCTCTTAATTTGTTTGCCCACTTCCAAAGTTTCTCTCTCTCCAATCTATCTTTCCTGTAGGTGCTGTAAGGATTTTCCTAAATCACCTGTCTTATATATCTTACAAATCTTCAGTGCCCTTGCAAAGTCGCTACAATAAAATATAAACCTCTCATCTTGACCATGAAGCCCATGATCTTACTATAATCTTTCTTTCCAGATTTATGTCATTTTCCTTCCCACATCTTTGTTCTTTTTGCCTGAACTATTAGCAATTCCTGAAATTTGGCATTCTAGTATGCATTTCTGTTCTGTCTTCATTTTGAGCATCTTGATCTTATTTCAATGCTTAGCTTATTAGATCCCACCTCTTTATGAATCAGTTAGAATCAGCAATCTTGTAAATTATTGTTGATTGATGAAACTGTATACATTGTTAACCATATAGAATGTAAACTTAGAAACAAGAACTGCTCACTTTTCATTTTTGCATTCCTAGCATCCAGCACAAAACATACATTTACATATACTTAAATACTCCATATAATGCATATATATATATATATATATATATATATATATATATATATATATATATAGAGAGAGAGAGAGAGAGAGAGAGAGAGAGAACCTACCTTGAAGTTAGAGACTGTTTGAGTCTTTTTTCCTGACATAGTATTTTGTAAATTCCTTATTGATTTCTTGATAGGTGTAAATAAATGTTTGTTAAACAAAATTGTCTCAGGGGAATTCTTTATAGTTTTCTATCAACCAGTTTATAAAATTCTTTAAGCTCTGTTATCTCAGGTGATATAGGAAGATGAGCATAAAGAGAAAGTTCTAAAAAAACGGCAAAGAATCCTAGGAATCTTAGCAATCTACCTCATCTAGAAGCAAGAAAAAATATTCTTATAAATAAAGCAGAAAAGCTTGGATTGCTACTATTAATTCTATAAAATGTGCTATCTACTTCACCTGGATGCTATAAAGATTAAGTGAAAAATTAAACCAACATGAAATTTAAAAGTCAGTCATTATTGTTTGTTATTGTTACAGACTCTCAGGGCTTACAATGGATTTTAGTTATCATTCATAAATTACAAATAAAAAGACAGAATTTTATAAGGCTATTACTTTGAATATGCCATTGGTTAAGAACTGAAAACAAGCATAGGATGAGGCTCTCATATAGGATTAGTTGTAAGAGTCCTTCACCCCCATGGCATAAAAAACACACTTAGACACAAAAGTTAGTAACTGGAGCACCTTTTTTTTAAAGTTTGCTGACTGCTGTAAACCTTAAAATTTCTTAGACTTATAAATGTTGGAAATTTCACCATTGGGAAATTTCATACTTGAAAAATTTCCTATTGATAGTGGGAACTCTATTGGAATGTGAACCCCATTGACATGGGAGGTTCCTCCTCCTCCCTTCTTAAGATTACTTTAGGACAGAAACTTTTTGCTGAACAATGGAAAGGGCTTTGACCTATGCTTAAGCATAGAACAGGAATTTCTTTGAGTCATGATTGATTTTAGAATTGATACAGTAGAGATACTTGGAATGACAGAACCAGGTCTTGGAAATTACAATCTCCACCCTACTCAGTCCTAACAGGATTTAGGAAGGGCTGCAGCATAGATCAAAATTTAATTATTCCAATCTCTACCCTACTCAGGGTAACAGGATTTAGGAAGGGCTGTAGCAAAGGATCAAGATTTAATTATTTGAGAATATGACCTTCAACAGACATGTGCAAAGCCACAGTCCTCTGGGCAGTCCTGGGTTAAGCTAGAGCCACCATTGGCACAGGGAAGACATGGACAGTGATTGGTAGATGTGAGAACTGAGGGGAGGGAACTTGGATGGTTTGCTTAAAGAGAGAGGGGTCTGAGGACTCAGAGGGGTTGGTTGGAGAGTTTTGGCTCTGAGTGGTTGGAGAGGTGCTCTGAGAAGCTTGCTCTGAAGGAAGCTGGAGGTGGAGGCCTCTGAGACTGTTTCTCCATTTTGGTCACGTGAGTAATAGGGACTGATCTCCTTTCTTTGCCCCAGCTATCTAAGGGCTTGGGCCTTTTGGCCCAGCCTAAACAGAAGGGGTATTTAAGCCATATTCCCTTCTCTCCCCTTTCTCTCTCCCCCTCTCTCTCTATCTCTAATACCTTTCTTCATCCTGTTTGTAATTAAACTCCATAAAAGTTTGACTGCTGACTTGAGTTTTCATTTAGGAATTACATAGCTGAATTCCTTGGCAACCTTAAATTAATATATATATATATATATATATATATATATATATCAGTCTTTTACAGTGGCAACTGTTCCACCAGTCAGAATAAATCTTTAAAGTGATCACCATGAAGATTTTATCCATTAATGAATGTAAATCTCCTCCCATTGTTTTAAAGTCACAACTTATAATGAAACTATACATAACAACATCTGAAAAGAATCTCTAAGTAATTCTAAACATTTGGCAAGAATTAAGGTTATTTTAAATGGTGCTAATTGTTCACTCCTAAATAAATAATCAAGCTCAGATTTGCATAGTTGAATGAAAAATGCATATTATTTAAGGATGCAATATTACCCCATGACACCTGAAACAAAGATAACATCAGATATACTCAGTGTACAAAATAAAACCAATGAGAAGACTTTGGATTAAACAAAGTAAACTATCCATTTTGTTTTCTGGTTTAGACACTTGACATAGATCCAGTCAACAATTTATGAAAACAGAGTTGCTAACATTAGTAATTAGAGATGATATGTACACATATATACACAGGATAGTTTATGTCAAATTAAAGATTTCTCCTCCTCTGCAAAAATATTATGTAGTCTAAAAACTATGCCATGCTGAAGATACAAAATGAACCAAAATATATGCACATTTATATTCCTCTTTTCAACACTTGCACAAATACAGAGAACCCAAAATATCTTTTGCAATTATCTTAATTACTGTTACCTTTGATTTACCTTACAAGGGTAATGCATTTGAAATTGTAATTTCTTGTTAATGTCAGTTAGATTTGCTGGCTTTAAAAAAATTTATTTCTATGTTAGTTGGCATGACATGTCTGAGATATTCTATTCCATAAATTATCAAAATATTAGCTGTCTATTGATAGTTTTCACTTCAGCAAGAATGAAGTAGCCAATGGTTTTGTGACGCTAATAAAGATATTTTAAGGTAAATATATTCCTTAAACTTCAGTAAAGAGGACATGAAAAATATTGTTATAGAAAAAAATCAGATCTTAATATCTCTATTCGAATTTTACTTCTGCGGCAAAGTCATTATACAATTAGGAATTTACTTGGTAGAAGGGACCCCTAGACATATATGGTCATAATAAGAAGTGTGAGGATGAGGTGGGGAAAGAGATGACTCGGAGATGGTTAGAGTACCTATAACAATTTAAAAGCAACAGACAAAGCTTCCATAGCACTGAGAGGACCTAGGGCAGTGGTTCTCAACCTTTCTAATGCCGTGACCCCGCAAACAGTTCCTTATGTTGTGGTGACCCCAAACCAAAAAAAATATTTTGGTGGCTACTTCAAAACTGTAATTTTGCTACAATTGTGATTTGGAATGTAAATACCTGATATGCATTATGTATTCCTATTGCTACAAATTGAGAGGTTGAGAACCACTGACCTAGATTAAAAGGAGAGTAAAAAGTGACATGGGTTAGTCATAGTTTCTATGAATAAAGTTCAATAAGATCCTCTAAAATATGAAATAATTCTAATCATATGGCAAAATATGGCCAAAACAAGAAATAACCAGCTGATGCGATGGATAGTATTGAATTCTAGTAGCAGATATTCAGTATTTGAGAATGCTGGGTAAGCCATTTAACATATCTATGCCTCCATTTCCACATTTGTAAAATGGGGATAATAGTAGAAACTACCTCATAGGGTTTTGTGAGGTTCAAATGAGATAAACATAAAGCATTTTGCAAAACAACAAGCATTATATAGATACTAGCTATATTAACATCTACGTTCGATTTTTCCTCTGACACCCAGTGCTTTTGTGGTAGTGCACAATCACTCTCTCCCTGTCCCTCCAGACAATGCTCTAAATTTCTAATTTGTAAAGATGTAAATTGTAAAGATGTAAAGATTCTAAATTGTAAAGATGATTTGTTTGTTTGAAGAATTCTGTATCTAAGAACTCACACTTAACTTGAAGGTCATAGTGTTCTTCTAAAGGTAGTCTTTAATTAAAAGAAACCCAGGAATATGTGGTCAAAACCTTCAGTTTTACTAGTAGTTGTGTCCCCAACTGTAGGTTCCTATTCAAAACACAACCTTTTTGTGTCTCAGTTTCTAGGTTGCAAAATGGAAATACTACTACCTCTACCCCGATCTCATTAGTTTGTTGTGAGGTGCCAAAAAGACATTAACAAGTAGATATCTTATTACATAAGCGTCCAATACTGATTTTTATTAGGAATAAATCTGAATGCATCATATTTAAATAATTTTATTTTGATAGTGATTTGGACAGGTTGTTCTCCTTCTATATTAATAATATCATGGTACAATAGAAAGAACACCTAAAATAGGTTTGGACCCCTAAGAAAAATTTTCAAATTTCAAATTTTCATTCTGCCAATTCAGTGAAATAAAATTATTTCATATCTCTGGGTCTTAGTTTCTCTTTCTATAAAATTATGGATTTAAACAAGAAAGGATTGATTCTCCTAGCCCTAGATTTATATTTCTAATATGAACCTCAAATAGTTCTTCTTAGAGAATTACAATTCTATATGTGTCCTGATTTTATATACAGTAGGTACCTAATAAAATTTTATTGATAAATGAATAATAGAGAACCTAATTTCTATTATAATCCATGTTTCTGATTAGATTTCCTCAGGAAAGTGGCAAATGCCAATATTTGTATTTCTACTTCTTAATATTTAGAAATTTAAAATGAGAGGAAGCTCATCTATCCATGCCTTTCAATAAGTTGTTCATTTTATTTTGTGGATTATAACATAGCTAATTAAATGATCTGAGTATATAAAGAAAACCAATATCAAGTGGTAACTCTGGCTTTTCATTATAATGCCTTTAGGAATTTATCTTGTTGAAGCAACTACAACATGCTGCAAGATACATTTAGTTTGTTATTGCATCATACTACATATTCCAGTCAAAACTATTTCATAGACTTAAAACAGCTAAAACAGTAGATAGTATTGTTATATATTTGGTCCTGATTTGTGGAATGATCCATTCCATACAGGGTCAAGAAATAATTAATTTAAATTTAATCCTGAAGAATATATAAATTTATTCCCATCAAAGAATTTTAAATCCTAAGGTGAAATAGATACACACATTTTTATCACTTGCCTTAGGGAAACATAACCAGCAATATAGCTTATGTTAAGCTTCATTTAAAGATGAAGCCTTTTCAATAATTCACATTATGAAACATTTATTGGCTACTATGTGCAAAGCCAAAGAGTAATAGAACTGGATTGCTTACAAGGTACATCCATGATGGTTACCAAGGTTAGAGAAATCTAATTTGATTGCTGCTCATTGTTTATGTGCTCCTTTCAGCTTGTGTATCATATATCTAAGTATTTAATAGCTGTCCAGACATGGAAACCAGTGGTTCTGCTCTAGATTGTAGCCTGGAGCTTTTTGTTTCTCAATCAAACTCTCAAGATCATTTTTTGTGTGATTAGACCCAAATCCATACATTGCCCTGGAACAAATGTATTCCTGACAAACTCTTCCCTCCCATTCACTATCCTTTAGACTAAGCCTAAATGTATTTCTAACATGCCTCTAAAGATTCTATTTAAATTGTTTCAGAAAAATAACATGGGTTTATTTTGCTAAAGATTTATTACTTAGCCATCAGATACTAGCATCTGATAATTAAAGGGAATATAAGAAAAAATTTTGCTGGCATTTCCTATTCTCTAGGATTTAAAAAAAATTCTTAATTTGAAAACACAACCAATTTCATATGCAAAGATCAGAAGTCTCTAGTGGGTAGTGCTCTTATAAATAATATGATACTATTATTGATACATTATTAAGAAAACTTTTGGATATTAGAGCCTTAGTCTTGTAACACTTAATCTACCAGATATTAAAAAGAGAAACCAAGAATTAAATCTCAAATGAATTTACCATAGAATAATATAATGTAGAACATGTATACCTCTCTTTACATCTGTACTTTTATTGATATGACTCCACTCTCCAATGGTCCTCAGGCAAGTTATGTAAACCTGTACCACAACAACCCTTTCCACACACTTGCCTCAAGTGAAATCAAATAAATCAACCAATAGGCATTTGTTAAATGTCCACTCTTTCTAGTCACTCTGTTAGGCACTGGGGATATAGGTGAAAAAGAAAGAAGAAAAATATATAATTCCATTTAAGTTTTTCCATGGGATAATATCTTTTTATTCATCTTGTAAGAACCAAGAGAACATTATATATAATAGCAAAAATATTGTTTGAATTATATTGAAGAATGATTTGTGTGTTCACTTTCAGAGAAAGAATAAATAGAAATAAGATATAGTTTTACATGTATAATCCTTTTATTAAATGATGTCTTCTATAATGGGGAGAGGACAGGGAGGGAGGGAGGGTGGTACTGGGTATTTTAATTTAACAAACAAATAAATTAAAAAAGGATATAATCCCTAGCCTTAAAATCTTTACATATTTTTCTGGAGTGATATGCTCCTATAAAAATACACACAAAAATAAAAATATGCAGAAAAATTTTAAAATCACAATTTAGTTAAAGACAAGGTGGTTTATGGAGAGAATTTCTAGTTATAGAACTGCTCAAAAGAAATCATATTTGATCAAATTTTCTGGGAATAAGTGCTATCTAAAGTAGTCAGAAGAAGCATCACTTTCAAAGTTGAAGAATGGTACATCATACTTCTGTTCTAACCACTTTCATTTAATATGAGACTACAGCAACTGGGATAAACATAATCAGCTGAGGTCTAATAGTCAGAAAGTTTTCTTGATGAAGATACTGGTTTGGTTGCCCTTTTCTTTTTCAAGCTCATTTTATAGATGCCAATACAGAGGCAAATAGAGTTAAGAGACTTGCCCAGGGCTACACTGGCTAGTAAGAGTCTGAGGCCAGATTTGAACCCAGGAAGATAAGTCTTCCTGATTCCAAGCCCAGGCCTCATTATCAGAAACAAATCAATTTTTATACTTATGATAGAAAATGAGGAAAAATATAGTTTAAATTATTGATTTAAAATTGTTAATGAGAATGTTTGTGTGATGACAATAAAATGTGTATGAGGTTCTATAGGATCCAGATATGAAGTGCTTAGATTTGAAATATGTCAAGTCCTAACACACTATGCTGGTATGTTTTGTTTTTAATTAGATAGTGTTTTTTCTAGAAAGCAAGGATGATCTCCCAGCTAGCCAGAAAATAGTTATTTTCATCTAAACCATCATCCAATCATGGTTCAACTCTCTAAATATACAAAAAAAGTTTCCATACATCAAGCTTGAAATTATTTCTGCTAACTGATCTAAATTCTTGCCTCTAGGATAACCCTTTAAATCTCTGTCACATAACTGACCTTCAGATATTTGAAAACACAATTTTTCCTCCAAAACTTTCCCTTCTTCACATGAAGTATGTGAGATTGGATTTGGCTCTCTCTTGATTATAACAATGAAGGTACTTAGCTCTTCCTTTATTGGGAAGCTTAAATTATAATCCCCAGTCTATTCTTAGATCTTAATCTCCAAAAGTGTTAACTCAGTATTTTAACTACAAAAAGGTGTTAACTAACAAAAAAGGTGTTAACTGACTACAAAGGTGTTAACTAACCAAAAATGGTGTTAACTAACCACAAAAGGTATAACTAACTACAAGAGGTGTGAACACCCATTTCATACATCGAGTGGGCAGTCTTGAAGAGGAGCTTCTGCTGTGATTGGTAGATGTAAAATTTAGGGGAGGTGACCCAAGAAAAAAAGATCTTTAAATAGAGAAAACAGAGGCACACAGTGAGGAATTCTAGAGATTCAGTCACTGGGAGTTAGATTGGAATCAAGATCAGTCACTTGGGTTTGGAGTGAAGAAGAGTCACTTGAAGGGGAGACTGGAAGACAGACACTCCGACTTGGAGTGAAGACACTTGGCTGTGGAACTGGACCCCTGGAGGAATTCATGCAAAAGACCTCAGACTGCCTTTCCTTTTAGATGGTCACCATGGTGAGTGAAAAGCTGACTTAGTTTCCTTGCCTTTCTGGATGTGTGAACCTCAGAGAATGGCCCATCCTCTTGAGACTCCTTTGAGTAACAGAATTTCTACCAGGCTCTAAGGAAGCCATAATTCTCATTCTCATTCTCATTCTCACTCACTTTCTCTCTCTCTCTCTCTCTCTCTCTCTCTCTCTCTCTCTCTCTCTCTCTCTCTCTCTCTCTCTCTCTCTCTCTCTCTCTCTCTCTCTCTCTCTCCCCTTTTTTCTCTCTTCCTTAATATCTTCCCTCTATTGTAAAAATAAACTATCATAAATTACATTTTATTTTAGTCATTCATTTTGGGATTTAGATATTAAATCCCTGGCAACCACCAATTAAATATTCAGGTCCAACCACAATAAAATTTTAAAAGTACCTTCAGTTTATTCAACCAGCCTCATTTTTTCTCAACTGTAAAATACGGGTGATAATGGTTCCTCTATCATACTGTTGTTATGAGGATCAAATGAAATAATATTTGTAAAAATACTTTTATATAGCACATGGCACATAGAAGGTACTATATAAATGTTTATTTCCTTCCTTACCCCTTCATATTGCATTCCACATAATATTTAAACTCAATTATTCTTAACTCAAGTTTCAAAGTTATATTTAGTGATATCTAGGAATTTCCAGGAATGTTATTGTGAATAGATACTTTGAACAAAAATGTAATTGGTGACTTTGAAACCCATGAAAATTAGTCTTATTTTGTTAGGGCCAGTGATAGATCTATTAACTGATCTATTACCCATCATGTTAAATTTTGAATCCAGATTGCTGTTGGAGATGCTATCTATCATAGTTTTGTGGCATTTGCATATTTGAAAATCAGGTTATCTATAAAATCACAATCATTGATCAAGAGCAGGAAAGGACTTTAGATATCACTAGGTCAACCCTCTGGTTTTATAAATGACAAAACAGAGATACTAGTTTACTCAAGGGTCTTTAAGTATCTCCTGATTACAGAGCCCATTACATATATTACTGACTAAAGGAGATAGAAATTTTCAAGAAATATTGAAGATATCCATTTAATTGGCAAGTAAGTCATGAGCACAGCTAACTACAAGAAAGTCCCTACCTCATATAAATGTGATTAGCTTGATTTTACTGATAAGAAAATGAAGACATAGAGATTTTAGTGACTTTCTCTTGATTGTTTGGCTAATAAAAGTTGTATTTGAGGGAAAAAACAACAAAACAACACATCTATCCTTTATTTTTTTTTTTTACTAAATATGAATTAGGCTGACTTATTTAACTAATTTTAAGAATAGTTCTCTGTTTCTAAACCTCAAAACTAAGAAATCCAGGGTCATGATTATAATTATCTTACATTAATATGCTAATGCTCTTCAAAGACTATTCTCAATTGAATGGTATAAAATTTTAACCTGTATAGACTTAATTGGTTTAATTAAAATACTATTGTATTTTACTTTTAGAAATAAGATTATTACATTAACATTTAATGACTATTATTAATAGCAATCATAATAATAACAATAGTGAATGGACTCTATTTATTGAGCACCTTACTTTATAAAAGACTAGTCACATGTATCATCATTAACAAATCAAAGATATATTCTCTACTGTTTTACCCCCGACCTGACCCCAACCTACATCTCCAAACTTTTCTCCTATTACTCACACACATGAATCCATTATTATAGACAAACTTATCTACTCCTTTTTTTAAATCCAACCAACTCCTACAACATGATGTGCATTCTCATGAGGTTTAATTTTTAGTTTACTCTGAACAGAATAATATTCTCATTCCCTGTCTTTTTATATATATCTTCCCCATTATTCAGTCCATTGTATTCTCATGCTATCAATAATTATGTTGCCAAACATCCCTATACCACTGTGGTCTCCCTTTTCTCTTCTTTGACACCCTATAGGATGTCAAACCTTTCATATAGATGAACCTTTTATAGAGTATATGCCATGCCATTCCCCGCCTTTAGTGCCATGCCTCACTCCTTATCTCAGAAGGGGAGAGAGAAATGGAGGGGAGTGCCCCAGTGCTCCACTCAGGGGAGAGAATAAATGCTTTCATTGGGCTACTGGGCAAAGGGATGGGGAGACATGGCGGAGAGTGGAAAGGAAGCAGCTGCACTAGAGTCCCTCTGCCTTTTCAATAACTAACTCTGGTGAGTGACTGCACTCATGGCCACAGAGAGGCCTCTGCATATCATCTTTGGCAAGAGTGCCATAGGTTTGCCATCACAGCCTTATAGCATCCATCATATCTACAACTAATAGGCTACCTTGTGTCATTATTTATATTTTCTAGATGTGTTCAATCTCTTCAATTAGGTCATGAATACTCTAAAAGCTAGGGAAGTGCATCATTTTCCTCTCATTCTTCATGTAATGGTATTACATAATATATGCATATATATACATGTATATTTCTATATGTGTCTGTGTATTTCTAATCAGGAAATACATATTAAATATATTGTAAATTCCTAATATATTCAGAATTAAGCCCCTTAACTGCAATCATGCCAACCTGGTCTACCTTTTCTAGTTATTTCCTTCAGCCAATAAAACAAAAACTGAAACTTGATTCTATAAAATCAACTAATTTAAGGAAGTCAAATTTAAGTCATTTTTAAATCAGTATGGAAAACTGAAGAATCGAAAAAAATAATTCTCTGTACCACTTGAGTCTTTCCTTTAACATATTGTAACCAAAATAGCTATGGGAGTTTAAGATGTTAGAAAACTGGGGTCACCTGACAACTCAAAACTCTGAAAAACTACTGTGAATTATGAAAGACTTTATACTGACAAAAATTTTTTAACTAATTTTGATAAAAGATAAAAAAATACTTCAGAAGTTGACTTAATTAATTTCTTTCATACATTGTAATATATCATGAGGAAAATTTGCATCCTTTGCATGTTTTCCCTCATAATAAGGCCCCCTTGTGCCTTGGCCTTTTTGGAAATTTGTATCATCTTTGTAAACTATTTATTCACCTTATTAATTTCCAATTTGACTGAGCTACAGTCATACTCACAAATACATACATATGCAATTATTTGCTTTATAGAGTCTCTCCTACTTTATTGAATGTTGTCTACTGTATTACTGAAAGTACAGATACTCAGGAGGATTGAGAGATAATATGTTTTTCATTGATAAATGGACTCTTTGTATTAATTACATGGGGGTATTAATGGTACTCTTGTTTGTTTTTTTTAATTCCTGGAATGAAAGGATAATTTACTACATGGTTAATGCAGTGAAACTAAACTCAATGTTCTTTATAAATTGTTCTCTAGCCTAGAGATAAAAAGCTCAATTTGACTATATTTCCATCTCTATTAACGCATGAGGCAAAATAGTTTTATTTTTCCTATGAGCAAAAAGTAATACAAATTTTTTCTTATTTGAATATACCTGAAAAATTTAATAATTTTTCTCTTTACCTCATATACAGTTTTAACACGTAAGAACATACCTTTCGTTTGACTTCTATAGTTCTACATCTAAAACCATTGCTTTTCTAGTTACTACTTGATTTTTCTTATTATTGATATTGTCCACATTTCTTGTCACTCTTCACTCACTCTCTCAGTTTTCATCTTTGATTTTAAAATCAATAATCATAACTACATAGGTGAATACAAGATTTATATCATCTACCACTATTCAAATTTAGCTCTCCATCTGCTCACATGACTTTTCCCCTTTGAACTTATCATAAAAAATTTGCATTGAAAGGAATCACAGAGGACATTTGATTTATATTTTTAGAATAAGCCTCTGGGAAGAACATCTCAGAAATGTGGTCATCCTATCTCTGAACAAAGAACTCCAGTGAAATGATATTCCCTTCCTACAGACCTTATACAACATATGGTTTACAATATTCTCCTGTATTCTTCATATAAAATTTCAAATCATGGATGTTTGTATATTACACTGCAGGTCCTGTTTTGTGAGAACAAAGAGACAATGATTTAGTAATGTTTGATCTTTTTAATCTCCCAAAGCATGAAGTGCAAAACTAAAGAGGAATTTTTTGTTTGATAACATTTAGTCACAAGCACTTTGATTTAGGGCAGGTAGGTGGCACAGTGGATAAACCACCATCTTCTAGGTCAGAAGTCAACTCATCATCCTGAGTTCAGATCTGGCCTCCAATTCTTACCAACTGTATGACCTTGGGCAAGTCATTTAATCCCATTTGCCTCAATTGTAAAATGAACAAAAAAGGAAAATGGCAAACCACTCTAGTATCTTTGCCAAGAAGATCCTAAATGGAGTCAGAAAGAGTTGGACATGATTGAAAAAACAACAACAACAACAACTCAATAACACTTTGATTTATAGTTTTTTTTCTTAACTATATAACCTTATGATCTCATTTGACTCTTCCAATTTCATGATCCTAGTTGGTATGACACATGACTCCCAGAAGCAGTTTCTGTCCTTTGATTTATCCTGCTATAATCTCAACTACTTCCCTTAATTTTTTTCCTCAATTAAAGACCATATTTTCCATTTCGAGTAATTCTTGTTAAATAAGTGTAGATGTGTGAATTCAACTAGTAAACAGATCTCACCCAAGTTAAGTGTGTATATGTATTTTGTATCGAATAAAGTATTAATATGCTTATGTCAATTTAAAAAAATACATTATTTTCAAAAATAAGTCAAATTAGTTATATTGTTCAATCAGTTGCTGTAGTAGTATAACAAGCATACAATTCTACCTTAAGTTAAAAGAAAATAAATCCTGGCTCATTACTGGCATGCTACAAAGGGCATAGAAAATCAAAGGAGCTCAAAATATTTGTGAAATATAGGTTGGTATAACCTGGTGGCTGTAAAGCTTGTAGAACTATGAAGAGGTGCCATGATAGTTCACCCCCAATTTCAATATTGTGCATTTACAAAATGTGCCCTTCCTAGATTGTCATCACAATGAAGATGACTCATTCACAATCTTGTTTCACTTACCATTTGACATTTTCTTTTTGCCAAATACTTTGTATCCACAAGGGAGAAGTCATTATATTTGAATAGAGGATCTTGGAGGGAGGGGTATATTTTTCTGCGTGTTAGACAGAAAAAAAATGGAGAATATGAGTGTAAAGACCCAGGAGTCCCATTTGTGTTTCCTCAAAAATGTACCACTCTCCTCGAAAAATGAATGACCCAGTTCAGTGAACATGGCTATAGTTTAACAACTAAAGCTGACACTCTCTTGAGCTAAATTTATAAGCTGTTCTGGCACTACACTTTCAATTTATTTTTTATCTTCTGCATTCCACTTTGTCACCCTACGTGATGACATGTTAAGTATAGACCTGAAGAGAGAATCATCACTTTTTTCTAAACTGCCTAAGCGAAATGCCATAACTTTTCTAAGCAAAATGAAAAAAAAAAAGGTACTGGTTACAGACATGGTATAAAAATAAACCCATGGGGTTCCTCAGGATTGATGTTAAGAGCAATTCACTACCTAATACCTGATAGCTACTGCTAGCTCAGGATCCTCATGCATTTCAGGATTGAAACTTCCAAAAAAGGTATGTGAGAATTTTTTTTTTGCAAGGCAACCTGTTTAACCAGAAATCAGTTTTCTCTGTTAGCCAATGCCAATGCTCTAGCAAAAACTCAATAGAATATATATATATATATATATGTATATATAACATCAGAATCACAGAATCTTATTTCTAGAATCATCCTAGAATTTTTCTCTTTTCTCTTCCTCTGTATCTCCATTCCACCCCCTAAACAAACATAATTTTCAAATATAGCTTGGACTTTGAAAAAAGGGTGAAATGAGTGATAGCTCAAATCTGGATCACATGATTTTCATGTGAATTCTCATGCAATACAAGGTAACATAATTTTTGTATGCCTGCTCAACCAAACTAGATTACTTACCATTGCTTCTTCAGGTTCTGTTTTCTTCTCTATACTTTGAGCTTGTTTCCCCAGATATTTAGGAGGGATTCTATCCTCATTCTCTGTCTTCTTCTACTATAATTTCTCACTTCCTTTAAAGCTCAATTCAGGTACTTCTTCCTTTCCCAATATCCCATACCCCAACTTCTGTTGAAAAGAGAGCTTTCTTTCTTCAGTCATCTTTGTCTCTACCTCTTCTGTACACTTTACAATGGTTTGAGAAGAAATCAAAACTATCTATAATCTTGTAAAATGCTCTCAATCCCTATTGATTAGAGAAATCCAAATCAAAACAATTCTAAAATACCATTTCATAGCTATAAGTTTGGCTAACATGGTAGAAAGAGAAAATGACAAATGTTGGAGTACATGTGGAAAGATTGGGACATTGATGCACTGTTGGTAGACTTCTGGACTAGTCCATTCATTTTGGAGAACAATTAAAATTGTTCCCAAAGGGCTATGAAACTGTGCCTCCTCTTTAATTCAGGAATACCACTCATTGGTCTGTATCCCAAAATATCACCAAAATGAAGAAAAGGGCCTATTTGTACAAAAATATTTATAGCAGCTCCTTTTGTATTGACAAGAAATTAGAAATTGAGGGAAAATCCATCAACTGTGGAATGGAATCATAGTATATAATTTTGATGGGACTCTATTGTGCTCTATGAAATAACCAGAAAAATTGTTTCAGAATAACTGATACAAAATGAAGTGAGCATAACCAGCAGAACACTGTAGACAGTAATAGTGATATAATAAAGATGATCAACTGCTAAAGACATAGCTACTCTGATCAAAACAATGATCCAAGTAAATGCCAAAGGTCACATAATACAGACCATCTCCAGAGGGAGAACTGATAAATATCTGATAAACCCTCTGTGCAGGTTGAAACATATTTTAATTTTTCCTGTTTTTGTATATTTTCTTTCACAACACAGTTGATAATAAAATATGTTTTACTTGACTTCATATTTATAATTGCTATTATATTGCTTGCCTTCTCAAGGAGTAGAGAAAGGACAAAAGTGCGGGACAGAATTTGGAAATCAAAATTTAAAAAATGTTAAAGTTTACATATAATTTGAAAATATTAATAATTAAAATATATTAAAATGTGGTCAGTATTAATTTAAGTCTACAACACCTTAATCAAAGGAGAAGTTTGATGGGATTTTATTAAATATAATTATTATATATATATATGTATATATATATCACCACAATGCCATTAATGAAATTACTTATGAAGAATTTGGGGAATTCTGTTCTTCATCAATACTCAAAAATTCCATAATTTCTTTCACAGAATATATTGGCCAAAAAGTTATTTTTCTCATTTTTGTTACAATATATTATCAAAAATTAAATTAAATTAGTGACTGTATAAATGGTACATGCAGAGAGCATATAAGACTTTAAAAAAATTTTTTAAGCAAAACCAGAACACTAATGTATTGTTGGTGGAGTCGTGATCTGATCCAACCATTCTAGAGAACAATTTGGAATTATCCCCAAAGGTCTATTAAACTATGCCTACTCTTTAACCAGCAACACCACTACTATTAGATCTATATGCCAAAGAGATCAAAGAAAAGGGAAAATAAACTATAAATACAAAAATACTTGTAGCATATCTTCTGTGGTGGCAGAGAATAGGAAACTGAGGGAATGCCCATCAATTGGAGAATGGCTGAAAAAGTTTTGGCATATTATTGCAATAGAATATTATTGTGATAGAAGAAATGATAAATAGGATATATTTAGAAAAAAACAGGAAATATTCACATGAACTGATGCAAAGTGAAGTGAGCAGTATCAAGAGAACATTATGCAAATTAATAGCAATATTGTTTTATGATAAATAATGATATTTTAAACAATATACTGATTCAAGTTAATTCCAAAGGACTTATGATTAAAAATCTTATCCACTTCTAGAGAAAGAACTGCTAGAGTCTGAATAAAGACTATAGAATCATTATTTTTTTCCTTTATTTTTTCTTTTGTGTATGTGTGTGTTTTTGTTTACAACAGGACTGATCTGGAAATGTTTTAGATAATTTCACATGTATTATCAATATCAAATTGCTTAGCTTCTCAATGAGAGGGGAAGAGAAGAAGGAAGAACATTTGGAAGTCAAAT
The DNA here is from genome assembly GCF_027887165.1 of Monodelphis domestica. NCBI lineage: Eukaryota > Metazoa > Chordata > Mammalia > Didelphimorphia > Didelphidae > Monodelphis > Monodelphis domestica. The sequence goes on from NC_077232.1 coordinate 104,993,586, forward strand.
TTTTAAAAATGCTAAAAATTTACATATACTTGAGAAATATTTAATAAAATAAAAATATATTAGGAAAAATAAAAACAGAAAATAATGAAGGCTTCTGATATTAATAAGCAACAAATACTCTACATGTCCCATTTTTGGTGTCAGGAGATCTAAACAAAGGCCCTAGCACTGGACAGGGGAATTGTTGTAAAAGAAGTTAATGCATTACTGTCATATCAGCTAGGAAAGGTACAATTTTCATTATTCAGAGTAGTAACCACATAGGTGAAATCATGGATCTGTTCAAGTAAAGGCTATTAAATATAAAATAGTGTATTTTTTCTTAACATTTTTCTTCCAGTGATCTCTGTTTCTATATTGGATGCAAATATTCTTCCAGTCACCTAAATTCCCCAACCCTGTGATCATCTTTGACGCTATCCTTTCCTCAACTACCCATATTTAATTAAATCCAAAGTCTTATTGATTCTACTTCTACAATATCTCTTTCATCAATTTCCTCTCCACCTATACTTTTCACATAAAAGCAATTGATAATACCTGTGGAGGTGAATTGAAAATCCCGTTTCTGGGCTTATATTTAAAATTTCAAAAAGAGTAATACATTCTTAGTTTTTCTCTCACTTACAGACACACAAACACAAACACACATACAGCATTTCTCCACCTACTGTGATTTTTTTATTTAAATAAATAGTTCATAATTATAGACCAGGGCAGCTAGGTGGTGTGGTAAATAGTTAAAGTACTAGGTTTTAAGTTAGTAAGACTCATTTTTTAGTTCAAATATTGTCTCACATTTCTGGCTAAATCATTTCACCCTATTTGCCTAAATTTCCTTATATGTAAAATGAACTGGAAAAAGGAAATGACAAATCACCCATTCTTTCTCAAGAAAACCCTCAATTGAGTCACAAAGAGTTGGACGAGACTGAAACAACTCAACAAATATATTAGTACAACAACAAAATGTCAGGAGCATTAGAGATAATCTGAATTCTGCCACTAACCATATAACCTTGGACAAATTGCTCAACCCATCTGTGTTTCATTCAGTTAGCTTCATTTGTAAAATGAGGAGTTGCAATAGATGACTTTTAAGGTTTCTTCTGAATCTAATTGGCAAGTTTTCTTTCTTATATGCATCGCCACAGGCAATTCCTTGGCCAGGAAAAGCATAATCATCTGGCAGGAGAGAGATCATAGAGGACAAATAAGCTGGAAGAAATACAAATTCACTCTTAGGGGGTATCTCAGTCCATTTTGCTTGCCCACATATTCCAAATAACATATGTGAAATATCATCAGTTTTACCCTAAATCATTTAAGAAGAACAGAAAAAATGTAATTCTCTAATGATACTTAGGAAGGCTAATAAATAAGGGATTTGGTTCCTGGATAAAAATCATTAATTGGTGAACATCTGTCATTGTATTTATAGGCAGGCAGTTATATGGCAGTAGATGGAGCACTGAACTTGAAACGAAGAAGAAATGCGTTTAAATTCTTAGTCTTAACTTACTAATTGTATAATCCTAGAGCAAGTCACTTGACATCTTATAGCTTGTTCTTCATTTGTCAAATTGAGATAGTATCAGAATCTAACTTACAGGTTTGTTATGAGGATTAAATGAGAGAACATGTTTAAAGCATTTTTCAAAGCTTAAAGTTTTTACATAAATTCTAGGTGGTGGTAGTGATGCTGGTGGTAGTAGTACTGATGGTGGTAATATTGGTAATGGTGGTGGTCATAGTGATGGTGATGCTGATGTGGTGGTTACAGTGGCTCTACTAATGATGGTTTTATAATTATTTAAATCTCAAGGGAAGATTCAAGCAGATTTGATTTAGTATATACTAAAGAATTATTCCTTTTTTCCTCTGTAGGCAATCTCTAAGCAAATTTGCTGCCAAAATGAAAACATTTTATAAATTATTTTTGATGAGTAGAAAGGGGGAAGGAAGGAAAGGAAGGAAGGAAATGAAGGAAATGAAGGAAACGAAGGAAACGAAGGAAAGGAATATCTAGAAGTGAGGAGGACACTTGCTCAACATCTACCAATAGCACATACCTACTGTGTGATCCTGGGCATGCTGTTTCACCTCTACACACACACAGGCAACTCTCTAAGACTATAAATTGCAGCTAAATTGCCATTTTCCATGAGTTGAGTATGTCCCTCACTGGGGCATGTCAGAATTGATGATGTAGACTATGATTTCATTGGCAGAAGGAAGGTCTTATGAGAAACGCCACCTGCTTGCACCTTCTATTAGCTTAGAGTGCAGCCTATGGGTCCTAATGAGATGCCCAGGGTCATAATGTGTCATAGTTGGGAACTTGTACACACATCTTATTTTTACTTCTGGGCAAGCTTCAAATCTATTTACATATGTCAGTAATGCTTAAAAATGACAAAAAAATACATCCTGCTTTGATTGGGGAACAGTTATAAATACATATATATCAGCACATTTTATATATTATTTTAATACTTCTATTCCTGTTTTTTATTATATAGTCAAAAAATAAGATTCCTATATTGATGCAAACTCTCTTTAAACATGCTTCTCATCATTCCCATTCCCCAGTGCACAGTTGGAGTCTTTAGCATAGAGGAAGTAAGGAAGAAATCACTGATCTACAGAGGCAGAAGAAGGCCTGTAAACATTTTAAACTCCACCAGAATTGTAAATTTTACTTTTCTTCCAGAAAATCTGCAGGGTTTCCACATATAATGGTATTTTATAACAGTGGTTTTCAAATGAACTCCAAGGACACTAGGGCAGGATCTCAGAAAATCACCTAATCTCAAATATGACTTTTCTAGTATGAGTATGGATTGAATTACAGACTGGCTCCCACCATAAATAATTCTACCCTCCCCAACTTGAAATAAGGTACCAAACATAGCCAAAAGGCATGATATGCTCATATCACACCTTTTGGCAATGTTTGTGTGTGTATAATATATATGTATGTATTTGCGTGTGTGGATGTCTATAATTCTCCCCACCCACTCACTAGTCATCTTCATTCCTTTAAGTCACCCAGAGAAAAGGAGGCAATGTCAGGAACATTTCTGGTTGAGGTTAGATAAAGCAGTCCTCCCCTTCGGAAGACAAACAGGTTTACACTAGATGTGTGGCCTTAAGCGAATTACCTAACCCTGTTTGCTTCATCTATAAATGTCCTGGACAAAATAATGTCAAACCACTCTAGTACTTTTGCTGAGAAAATCCCAAATGCTGTCATGAAGAGTGAGATACCACTGAAACACCTAAACAACAACAGCAATTCATGAGCTAAGTGGAACAATTTAATAATGCTGTATGATAAGATTTTATTTAGAGCAAAATTGAAAAGTATACACAATAAAGCAATTAATAAGGAATATCAGAATGAAAACTGTAAGAAACAAAGATAAGAGAAAATAAAATCTGAGAAAATGATGAAGATGGGTAAATTGATGATGAAACAATACTGAAGTAGAGGGAAAGACATGGAGGGAGAAGAGCTGAGGCAAGTTATAAATAGATAAATCAATGCAGAAGAATATAATACAATCTTAGTCACTGTCATGGCAGATTTAAGCATTAAAAAAAGAATTTAAAAGTAAAATAAAGTAAAAACTGCAATAGAAAGGAATGGAAGAAGAAAAGGAAGAAATAAATAATAAAAGAAAGAAAATACAAAGAAATCAAAAATAAGAGAAAGCACTCATTGAGAAAGGAGCTAAGTCTCACAATTGTCATGTACATGTCCCTTCGTAGGCTTTCTTTATTATTTAGCACTTTCTAGTAAGGCCAAATGTAAAGTGTACAATTAAATCTTGTTCCCTCAAAATGAAATTGAATATCAATTTTAATGTTGATATGGTGGATGAGAGCATCTAAAAACTGTCACAATAAGAGAGTTTTAGAACATAACTGAAACCAGAAGATTGAAACTTCATTTCCATTCCCAATATAAGAAATTGATACACTGTCAAGAGAAGTGAAAATAAGCTTGACAGAATAAAGTTGTTAGTAGATGTGAATTACCAGAAATGTTTTATATAAAACAAGAATGCAGGAATGTCTGGCTAATCAACATATTATCTTATGCTGCATACCATGCCAGAAACTGTGAAAAGCAGAGACTTCCAAGAAGCCCAATATATTGATTACCACTTTCATGGCACAAAATGAAGGATTTAAAAATGTAGGAAGGAAAGTACAATCTGAGGATAATTAAAAAGAAGCTCAAAGAAAGGAGAGGAGGATAAATATATTTAACAGTAAAAATGATAATAATTTGAATCATTTTGACCCAAACTGTGCAAACTCCATGAACTTTTTAAATGCACATAATTGTATTTGAACACTAAATAATATATCATATCCTAAAGAGAGATTTCCCAACATTATGCAAGGAGTCAATGCCTTGAGATACTGTATGTGAATCACCATGCACAATTTAAATTGCTAAAATTTATTATTAGTAATAGTACTAGTTCTAATATAATCATCATTTTGGACCTGAAGAAATAGTCTCGGGAGATTAAGGAACATGCTCTCAGTCAAATATATAGTTAAACCAGATACCTGGACTGAAATCAGGTCTCTTGGTTCCAAATCTGTTGCACTTTCCCCTTGCACCATGCAGTCTCTTTCTCCTAGTTTTAGCTTTAAGATCTACTGGTAAATTTGATTTCCTACTTTGGAATGTGTGGCCTAGAACATAAATAAAAGTAGCAACCCAATATATCTTACGTAATATGGATACACGGTGAGTCTTTTTTGGCAACATTTGCTAGATAACTATAAAAGAAAATACATTCAACTTTCTAAGCCTTTTCTTAAAAAAATTCCTCTAATCTCCAAATAGCCCTTGTATCCTTTTTAGACTGAGAACTCTGAATAGCTGTTGCTGATTTCTCTCTACAAGTAGGACATTCAAGAATCAAGTGATTGTTTAACTGGAAGGGACCAACAGATCACAACCTCATTATTTCTAAGTAGTCAGTGCCTGGGAGATATCTGTAGAACCATTACTGAGACCATGAAGTGATTTCTACCCCTCTGATCCCTCTAATCAGGAGTTAAATGCCATGTATTACTTGATGAAACTGTCTTGTCTCTCAAGAATATTCAAGCTGTAAGCCCCCAAGAGCCAATTGATATCCATATAGAGATACCAAGTAATTAACCTAAGTTAATTTCTATTAAACATTTCTACTTATCTTTTCACTCATCTACTGCATCAAGATTTCAAATTATAAAAACATATTATTAGGGAAGCAGGATGGGAGAAACAGCATCACTGAGGTGGCCCAAAATCTTGATGTTGGTTCAGGACCATGTTTAGGTTAGAAATTCTGACCACAGTCTTTTATTGTGATTGGTAGTGGATAGTTAGAATGCCTATATGGTCTTGTCATGGGTATGAAGAAGGATCATGAGCCCCATATAGGCTGGGACACTGTCTTATCTTGATACCTTTGTGTAGTTTGTAAAAAAGTTTGTAACAAAAAAACAAATTTTGTTCTCATGCTCTGTGAAAGTCAACATCTGGCACTGCTGACCAGAGCCTCTTTCTGGATCCTCTTGACTTTAGCTTCTGTGGTACTGCTCTGTCCTGGTTTCTCCACTTACTTGACCTTTCCTTAAAAGCCTTACTTGCTTTTTGATCTTCTTGTTTAGTCTCCCTACCCCTATCCCCCAAGGAGGAGTGTTCTTTCTTGATGATCTTCTCTTCTTGTTCTTCCCGAAATGAACATCATATACTATATAACTTCAATGATCATAACTATGCAGATGGCTTTGTCATCTCCTTTGTTGTGGGTGCTTCAGACAAATCAAATAATTCATATTTAGGTTTGGAAGGAAGTGAGACACTTGTGGATAAGCTAGTAGTTTACAAAAGGTAGTTTATTAATCCATGGTATGCAAAGTGAATTCAGCAAACAAGTAACATTCATTCATCTAGAAACTATTCTTCTGAAACTTTACTATTTTGGCATATTGGTCAGAAGCAGGAGTCAAGCTTATAAGAACTTGATTCCTTGTGGGCTGACATTTGGACTTAGGTGACCAAGAAAGTATAGCAATAACTTAAGCTTTAGTTCCTTTGACCATTTTAAGTTTAAGGAATTGTTTAAATACCATTTAAGGAAAAACTACATGTAGAAAAACTACAAGTCTACATGTGATAGACATCACTTGAACAGCATACCACCAATTGGTAGCAAAGTTCTTAAAACCTTCCAAAGGACCTTTCACCATGTAAAAACCTGGGGATTTTTTACCCCAGGGGGATGTACAAAATCTGGCATAGAATCAGAGGAAGAGGCTAGTACAAATAACATAACAATAAGCAATACTAATATAAAAAGAAAGATATAAATGACAACAAGCAATCTAATAGATGCCTTAAAGAGTTAATAAATATAGAAGATGAACACTCAAACTCTCAGACTTTGATTTTTCTCTGCAGAAGGACTGAAACTTTGGTTGTAACGTCCTGTCCTATATTACAGATGATGTCAAATCTTTTAAATTCATGGTTTACTTCCAAATATAAGCAGTGATGTTAAGTAGGACTAGTTTCAGGAATATCATGCCAACCATACAGATGAAAATGCAACAAAAGAACAAATAGCCTATCCTGCACGTGGTATAGAGGTTATTCCTAAAGCCATACCTAAGGAATTTATTCCACTTTTAGTATACTGAGTTCAAATTCTATACTTTCATTGCCTAGTTTCCATCTCAAAATCATCATGAACAAAACAGAATGGCATCTTTACCCTAAAACTTGAATCCTTTCAACATCAACATCTTAGTCACTAAGCCTTCCTTTGCTCACATCTAGAGTTAATCAGCTTTTCACTATTATTGACTTCTATATCAATATACCTTTCATTTATATTTCTATTTTCATTCAATTAGTTCAGACACTTTTCCCCTCTTGACTAGAATACTGAAATAGCTTTCCAAGCGGTCTTGCATTCCCCAAACTTTTCCATTCTGTCCTTCAAATAGCTCCCCAAATAATCCTGTCACATAGATCCATTCATGCCACTCTGAATAAAACTCTGAATAGGTCCTCCTTGTCTAAAAGATAAAATATTATCACAAATACTTAATTAAGGTCTTACACAATCAACTTCCTTTCAAAATTTTAAGCCCAGTTCATGTTTGTTCCCTCTATATTACATTCTGCTCCTCTGTCTCATTTTGCTTCTTCCTACTTCTGTGCATTCACCTACACTGATTTCCATACCTAGATTGCCTCCCTTCCCCATGCTATCCCTTGAAAACCTTCTCTTCCTTCAAGATTCAACTCAGGTGTTAAAACTTCATAAAGCATTCTTTCACTTTCTTTCCACGTTAAAAAAATCTTCCCATTGATTTTTCTTATACCCCTTGGTTTTGATTTTCATGTTGTTGAAATCCACTTTTATTTTTAATACATTACTTTTTGTAACTGAACTTGATGTATATCAACCAACATAAACAATTTCCTATTAAAGAAGAAATATCCAGATTATTTTCTCATGAAGTTTTAATGAAACCATTAAAAATCCATTCTTAATGGGCAGCTAGGTAGCTCAGTGGATTGAGAGTCAGGCCCAGAGATGGGAGGTCCTGGGTTCAAATATGACATCAGATACTTCCTACCAATGTGACCCTGGGCAAGTCACTTTGCCTAGCCATTACCACTCTTCTCCCTTAGAACTAATATCCAGTATTGATTCTAAGATAGAAGGTAAGGGTTTAAAAAAATCATTCCATACAAATTTATTTTGGGGGGGGCATATTTAAACATTTAGATTGGTTTCACCAATGTCCTAGTTATTGATGTGGTCTTCTGTACTTTCTTCTTCTGCATTCCCTCCCTTTTTTATTATTCATATTGTGAAATTTATTATTAAATATGAGAGCTACCATTTCTAAAATTTATGAAGTACTTCAAAAAATGTTCTTGCAACAATGATGGTGGATAAGAAAGGGCCTGTTATCCATTTAAACAGATGAGAATACTGATACAGACCAAGGTCAACTGTTTCATTCAGAGACAAAATTAATAAATATCCAAAGCCAAATTTTAATTCAGGTATTCCTAGTTCCAGATCCAGGACTCTTAGATATAATTCAGCTACCTCTCTTTGTATATACCTCTACAGTTGAGTATATGTATAAGCTCATTACAAAGCATTCACATTAGTGATTTATTTTTTATCCTTTTTACCCTAGCACCTAATGTACTATGAACACAGTAGGCCTCTTAATAAGTTATTGTTTAATTGAATATTACAGCTAAATAAATGCAAGTTGTTGAGTAAATTATTTCTTTTCCCAAATTACTTCCTTGTTTTACTGATAATACGATTGAAAAAAAAATTATGAAGATGAATGAATTTGTACCAATTAACTACTAAGTGCCTATTCAATATCTCTCAGGTACTCAGCACAGTAATGGATACAGAATGAAAAAAGATATATTTTCTGCCATCAATCTTTCTTGAAATAGCAAGTGAAACAACACTAAATTATAAAAGACAACATATAATTAAATGTGAAATTCTGTGATACAGACTGTTGTGAGCTAAAGAAGTTCAAAGGAAATGCAGATCAATGAAGACGGAGGAGGTCATGGACAAGATAGAACTGAAGCTGGGCATTGGCAGATGATGCACAGGATCTGAATAAGCAGATGGGAGAAAGTAGGGCATTGGAGAAGGGAATATAAAATGAGCAAAAGAAGAGGAAGGCATAATGAACACAGGGAATTGGTGACATCGTATATAGGTAGGACAAGGCTGATATGATGAGAGGCAAAGCATAGGAATTTATTAGGTGGAAATAAGAAATAGGAGAAATCTTTAAAGGGCAAACTATAGATCTTTATGAATGACTGTATAAAGAGAAAAGTTTGGCAAGGAAAACTACATAAGGTTTACATATCTCAGTTGAGATTCTATACACTGCAATAATCTTGTCACTATCCTAGTCCCACATGCTAAATGAGGACAAGTTTTGTCTTTTCCAAAGATAACACTTCAAATGTCTACCTTTTAAAAATATTTTCTGTTGTTTTTTAAAGTCACGACTATACTTTTCATTGATTGGATCCAAATTATTACCTTGAAGTATGCTACTTAAAGACATATTCTTTCCCCATTAGAATATAAGCTCCTTCTCAAGGGCACATTCTCTTTTGTTTTGTTTTGTTTTTCTTGGTATCACTCACAACCCATTTGGTGCTCTCACTCTCTCACATGATGTTTCAAATCAGTTAACAGACCTAGCCAAGTCTACCTCCACAACACCTCACACATCTAACTCCTTTTTCTCCTCCTCTAAATTCAGACTCTCGTCAACTTTCACCTGGAGAAGTACTTTAGCAGCCTAATTTAGTCCCTTGCCTAAAGCCCCTCTGCACATCTGCCAAAGTGCTTCAGCCCCAAAAGCTCAAGTCTAATCATCACAAAACATTCCAGTTGTTTCTTATTACTTCTTGTTCATGTCCTTTAGTCAGTTGCAGTCATGTCTAACACTTCCTGACCCCATTTGGGGTTTCCTTGGAAAAGATACAGGAGTGGTTTCCATTTACTTTTTCAGCTCATCTTACCAGGAAATTGAGGCAAGTGGGATTAAGTGACTTGTCCAAGGTCACACATCCAGTGAGTGTCTGAGGTAGATTGAAATCTTCCTGACCTCAGTCCTGGCACTATCTCCACTGTACCACCTCTCTATTTGACAATCCCAAAATATTCAGTCTGATACCAACATATTTCTACAAGGTTATTCAAAACCCATCATTATCTTTTATTCAGTCTTCTTACATACTGGAATCACTACTTTTTATATGACACTTCCCATATTCAGTCCTTTGCACTAGTTGTCCCACATGCCTGGAATGTTTTCTTTCTTTACTTTCACCTCCAAGAATCCTTAATTTCTTTCAAGTCTTGGTTCTTCTATTCATTTACTCATGTGGCTTTTCCTGATACTACTCTATTATGTTGTGACTATTTGCCCATTTTATAACTCCTTATAATAGGATATATTGGTCTTTATCTTTATTTTATATCTTCTCTTATTAATGTAAGCCTCTAAGATCAGGAACTGTTTGCTTTTCCTTTTCATAGTCTCAGATCCTAGCATGGTGCCTGTCACATAGCAGGCATTTAACAAATGTTTATTGATTGGCACACTGTATGGTAGAGGATGTCCAGAGGAGGTCTTGCATTTTTGTTCTTTACTTACTAAAATCTCACTCACCTACTTTTACTAAGAGTCAGAGAAACTGGGCATGTGCAGATGATCAGGTGAGGATGATGAGACAAGGACCCTTCTGTTCAGTTGCATACCGTACCACTGATGTTTTTGACCAGGACCTTATATTTTTCCTTGTACTCACCTGCTCCAGGAAATGTGGTGACTTGCACAGAAATTATACAGGGGGGTAATTGCTGATCTATATGAATGATAGCGCCACTGGGGCTCATTTGTTACTGTAGAAAATGGAGTCATTTCTAGAGAAAAGAGTCTGTCCTTATTTTTAAACATAGTTTTTCCTCCTCCCAGAATCTTTCTGAATTATCAGCCTTATATTGTAAATCTTTAAATTTTCTTCATCTTCCCAGGAAAAGAGAAAAGACATTTTGTTACTTGCAGTAAATTCCATTTTACTTTTTTTTTAAGTGTCCTATTTTTCAATGTGGGTTTCCTGATTATCGATGATGAGTAGTAGGGTTGCTTTAATTTCTCATTTTATGCTCAGTGGCTTTTCCTCAGAATAAAAGGCCATAGTGATTGATTGGCTGGCTTTTTTGCTAAATCCTAAATAGTTTTATTAAAGAAGGCAATCACAGTGTGGCATAACAGAAAACATCAGCTGATATTTTAGTTTGGTTTGACTAGAGTTGGAACCATCAGAGTCCCTCATAATTGGTACTCAGAATCATCCAGGACACATACTACAGACTCAGAAAGGAAACGATTTTGAGCAAAGGCATATCATCCAACTTCTATTTCTACAAAATAAATATAATTACAACTCTCAGAGTAAAAAATTAGGTGCAGAGAATGATTTTTCATTATGTTGTAATAATTTGACATAGATACATCAAGACTTTCATGAAAATAATACATAGTTAGATAATTGTTAGCTTGAGAGGCATTTTTGAGGGTGTCAGTATGAGATAATATGCCACAAAAGAAGCTGCTTGTAGGTTCTAAAAACAAAAACCCTTTCTGTCTCTCTTATAATCAGTTCTGTAATAGGAGAGTGGGAGGGGCTAGGAAATTGGAGCTAAATGACTTGCCCAAGGTCACACAACTCAGAAGTGTAAGAGGTCACATATGAATCCAGGTCTCCCCAACTCCACAGCTCGCATTCTATCCGCTGTTACCTAGCTTCTCATTTTTAGTATCTTTATGAATATTGTGGAATCTCCTTGTCATGATGAGTGATAAAAGTGAGAAAAGGGGAACAAGAATATAAATCATGTGATTTATCTGAAAAGGCAAACTAAAATCCAAAGTTTAAACTAAGCATTCCCAACCTTTTGCTAGTGGTGGCACATATACCCATTTGGGGTAATTATGAGGACTAAAGGAGAGAATTTATTGCTATACCTTATACCTCAAAAACATTTTCCACTCACATGGTCATCATCCTCATAGAGAAATTTATTATATCAAGAATGGACTACTACAGAAGCCTCTGAATAAGATTCTGTGTTTCCAGTCTTAACTCTCTCTAACCCATCCAACAGAGGCCAAAATAATTGTCTTAAATCATAACCTAAATTTCACGTCTATGCACCAGAACCTTCAGCAGCTACCTGTTGCCTCTAAGAAAATCAAAAAGCCTTTTTTGTATTTAAAGCCCTTCCTAATTTGGATTCATCATTTCTTTCTCAGTTTATTGCCTGTTACACCCCCTCCATTTGTCTCTATGTTAGAGACAAACTCATCTTGGCAATGTTCCTGAGCTCACAAATATATCATCTGGCTCTGTGCCTTGCAGAAGTGGTGCTCCTTCTCAGAAGCTATTCTCTCCTCATCCTGACACTTAGAATGGTTTCCTTCAAGGCTCAGCTAATGTGCCACCTCCTACAGGAAGCCTTTATTGACTAGGCTCATTGTTTTAAAATCCTTACCTTCTATCTTAGAATCAATACTATGTATTAGTTCCAAAGTAGAAAAATTTCAAGGAAAGGCAATGGAAATTAAATAATTTCCCCAGGGTCATACACATAGGAAGTATCTGAGACCACATTTGAACCCAGGACCTCCTGTCTCTAAGTCTAGCTCACAATCCTCTGAGACACCTAGATGTCCCTTAGCCTTATTGTTAATTTATTCTCTCTTCTTAAAATTATCATGCATAAAATTATCTTTAACATACTAGAATCCTTAGTAGAATATAATCTCCATGAGGACAAGAATCGATTTTCATTTTGCATTTGCATTCTCAACATTGAGTTTATAGCGTGTACTTCATGAAGAAGACAAACGATTAAAAGGATAAACATATATATATATATATATATATGAGACTTTTGTTACCTCAAACAAATATATAAATGTCTCTTGTTAGTATTCTAGTCATTGATAGTTCCTCACCATCTTTCAAAGTACTAGATAACATATTTCTATTTACAATTTTTTGTTTTGCTTTGAGAACCAAGGAAGATAACCTTAGTAAACCTCAGGATTGTAAGGCCAAGCTAGCCTTATGAAATCCATAAACATGCTGCCCTAGGTGTTTCACCTATTGATTTCCTCCTTAACAGAGCAGTCCGTTTGGTATAACTTTTATACATTTCTGTGAATGAGCAGAGCTATGGTGACAACCAACAACAATGCTTCAAGGTATTCCATCCGTGTTTAAGGTAACCCATCAGTGGTCCAACTTTCCTCATCCTCAGTTAGGATTCCAATGTGCCAATTCAGAATTCTGCACTTTGTTGGCCTTCATTTTAAGGGCTGAAATTCAAAAGGCACATCTCGTCTTCGTAAAATGCCTCATTACACTTTCCAGCTGCCATCTATTACCACAATGGCTTTTTAGATCCAGCGTTCGTGCCAGTTAACATATTATGTTTCTACCACATCCTACCCCACTGATGATACTTGCCAACTTTTCATACAGATATTTTTTCATGCTTAACTCATCCCATTGTTGGTGCATCTTAGGAAGGTCAATGGCACAACCTAAAACTCTGATATTTTATATTATTTTCCTGTAATAAAGGTTTTTAGGATGTCTAGATAACATGAAAGACATGTTGACATATGAATGACAACATCAATAATATAAGAATTAGTATGCTTCCGGGGTCCCTACAGCTGCAAGATAATCACTTCTAATGGTCCAAATTCAACCCAATTGGTCATTTATTAAGTGCCTACAATGGCAATTGCACAGGAATTTTAAAAGAGGATTGTTTCTGAGGAAAAAAAAATATAAGATAAAAAATATCTTGTTTTAATATCTTGACACTCAGCCTATTGCTATTTCCTTAGGTCATTTACATTTATTTTCAGTTTATGGTGCAGAAATGACTTCTAGTTTTAGTAGTTCAAGCTTTCACAGGTGATTACATCCTGAAACTTCCCAAGGAAAATGCCCTTGGAAAATTACAATAGCCACTTTCTCTGAGAAGCGATAAGATTAATGCTATAGAAAAAACCCTTGAGAATTTTTGGTGCTAGTGATTCTCATCATCCATTTTTGCACCTTAATGAAGAGCTATTGCTGAATAGTGCTTTTGTGTATAGATCCACCCCCTTCCAAAGTCCAATGATCATCCTGAGACTGCCCTTGAATATAAGTACATGTGCAGGATTCTTGGGTCTGTGCCTCCTATCTAAGAGTCTAGGGATAAAGGGATGAAACAGACACATGGACACAGCTTATGTCAACTTGCATTCCTTCAGCTTAATGCTCTTAAGATGTTCACTGTAGGGAAGGCTAACATGACCCCCAGTGTAACAATAACACATCTGAATGCTGACAAGCTATAGCCAGAGATTTCAGTTAAGATGGAAAAGTAGAATTTTAAAACTGCCATCTATAAGAGGTTCTCTTCTTGCAAAATGAATATCTTCTCTGATCCAAACTATTGGCTGACTTTGAAAGAAGCTATTTAGTGAATGAGAAATCCATATTAATATCATTTTCCCACTCCTTTTCCAGTTGATGACACACATGACCTATCCTACCTGGTTAAAATTTCTTGGATGTCAAGTTTTGCCTAATCTTCCAATCCTTCTTGTATTAATTAATTCTATGTTAATTCTGTGTTCTTCCTCTTTATCCTACCACTTGCCATGCCTCAGAAAACCCCAACCTTAGAGTACTCCTACTATCTACTGTCTTCAGTTCTTTTCATATACTGCTAAATGGAGTTAGAAAAATAATGAACCACCTTCCTACTCACCATAGTAGCTATCCCAAAATGTTCCATACTTCAAGTCTCCCACGAAATTTTTCCCCAACCCACTCATCAGAGAATGTTGCTTCATACTTCAGAGGAAAAAAATTGAGTTCATTTGCAAAGGCCTCTTTCTTCTCTCTTCATCATCTCTTATCACTCATATATCATAACCAACCCTAACCCTTGGCAACGATTCTCCTCCTTTAACCTGGTCTGTCATAAAGAGGGAGCTCTTCTTGCCAAAGGTCAACCCTTCTACATGCATCTTTGATTCCATCTAATCCTTTGTTTTCCAGCAGTGTCCCCTCTATCACTCCCAAACTCTCTCTCATTACCTTCAATCTCTTCTGATTTACTGTTTTGCTGCTGCCCACAAACATGACCATATCTCACACATCCCCAGCACAGTACCTGGCACAAATTATACTTGTGATAAATGCTTCTTGACTACATACACCCCAATCAGAATTATATATACCTTAATTACATATCCTTAACCATATAGTCCCTAATCCTGATGCTACCTTCAGCATATGCTTTGATCATTCTAGTTCATAAGAAAAGTTTTGTACAATTCCTGACATTCACAATTCAGAATAATGTTGAACTCCAAAATACTTCTATTTCTTGACATTTCTTTTCATTTTAATCAACTCACTTTTACTTATGTTCTTTTAAAATTGGTCAGTATGTTGATCCTTTTGGAGTTCCTATATAATGGTCAACAAATTATGTTTTTTTTTTTATAAAACAGTAAAAATATTTAGTAACAAGCCTTCATCTCTATGCCTTTCCAAATTTGTTTTTTCCTTTAGTAGTTCTGATCAGGTGGTAAACACTCTCATTTGGACATTTTCATTATTTGGGAAAATATATATCAACATTAATGACTCAATTTAATTAAATAAGTCATCACCATAATCAGAATAATAAATTACTATAGAATTACATTTCAAAATGCTTGATCACATGTGTCAATGGGGATATGATTGGGGTTATAAACCCTAAATGATTACCCTAGTGCAAATATAAATAATATAGAAATAGGTCTTGACCAAAGACACATGTAAAACCAAGTGAAATTGAGCATTGTATGTGGGAGGAATTTTGGGGGAGGAAAGGGAAAGAACATGATTTTTGTAATGCTGGAAAAATGCTCTAAATTAATCAATTAAATAAAAAAAACTTTTAAAAATTACAAATAATAGTAGTACTTTCTGAACAAGTTTATAGTCAATCAAAACTTTGACTGATATTGTAGTTGAGATTTGTAGGTTGATACATCATCTTCAACTAAAAGAATCAAAGAAAAATAAAGAATTCTAAAAAAAGGCTCAAATGCTTTTAAATTTTGAAGTCAATAAGTAAAATAGCAATTAAATTAAGAAAATTTGAATTATAAATAAATCAACTCCTATAGAGAAATATGTAGTATCTAAGAAGAAGACATGTTAAGGAATTAAAAAAACATATAGTTGCTAGTGGAGTGGCTTAATCACCACACCAAAATTTTTTTTTAGTCAAAGAAATTGTAAATGCCTAGAAGTCCTGTCTTTATTATCTCTGATAGAAATCCTTTCTCATTTTCAAAGCACAATTTGAATGCAGCTAAAATGGTTATTTATTACTTCTCAAAGATGGCGAAATGATCCATGAAATATGTTTCTGTAATGAGACCTATATTTGTGAATGAGAATTTAACAGTTTAGCTGATTAAGCTAAAAGGTAACTATGAGAGAATGAGAAAATTATGAGACCATAGAGAGCATTATTCAAATCTAACTTCATGATTTAATCAGTAACACTATATATCAATAGGCTATATAATATCTATAGTGCTACATCTATCCTCTTACAAGTAGCCTACTTGTCTCAGTAGTCCCATAATGCCATAAAACACTATTATCATCAGTGATGTCCATTAAACATTCTCCTTTACCATGCTTAACTGTAGCTGGAAAAAAGTTTTTTCTTGATCTGATCTTCCCTCTTTTCATTTTATATCATTTGAAAGCGGTGCTCAGAACAACAAAAAAAGGATGAGGAGAACTATTATATGGCCTTTGGGAAATCTCAGGTGCTCCCTTATCCATCCCTAACTTCTCAATGAAATAAAACCCTGTCTTTCTCATATTCCTACACTTGTTTCCCCTCCACCATAGTTTAAAATCCAACAATATCTGCCTTTCTACTAGCACTTCTATCCAATGCTCTATCTCCTAACTCTATCTAAACCCTATCTTCTCTCATAGAATTAATACTAATTATTAATTCCAAGACAGAAGAGTGGTAAGGGCTAGGCAGTTGGGGCTAGGTGACTTGCCCAAGGTCACATAGCTAGAAAGTGTCTGAGGTCAGATTTGAACCCTTGACTTCCCATCTCTGGGACTGGCTCTTAATCCACTGAGCCACCCAGATGCCCCAATTCTTTGTTTTATGTTTTATATTTTAAATGTTTAATGTTTTTATTTTTATTTTTTAATTATTTAATTATTTAATTATTTATTATTTTTACTTTTACTTTTACTTATTAATTATTAATTTTTAAATTTATTTTTATATAATTACATACAACATATAACTAATAAATAAATAATTGATTAATAATTGATTATTAATTTTTATTGATTAATTAAAATTTAATATTTAAATATGTCTAATGTTTTAAAGAATTGCCTATTGTGCTGGAAATACTTTCTTTCCTCACTTCCAACTATCTTCATTCCTGGTTTTCTTTAACACATAAATTTTTTACCTCCCATAGGAGACATTCCCTAGTTCTAATTTTCACTGCTTTCCCTACTGCTAATACTTTCCTTCCCTTTGTTGTTGTCCTAACCATTCAATTGTGGGCCCTTTGAAGGTGGGGACAATGTCTTTTTTCTAAATTCTCTTTTATATCTTTTATATCACCAAAACTTAGTAATATGCATGGCATAGAGTAAGCACTAGAAATTGATCTAGTACAATCATTCAATTGATATTGATTTGTGAAACATGGACAAAAATAGTTTCTGAAGAAATAAAAATAAATAACAGAGGGAAAGGGGGAAGCATATGGTGAGTGTGAGCATGCCTTTACATATAATAAGCAACTTCACAAAAGTAAAAGATATCATCAAAGAGAGATATAACCAAAAGAGAATATGAACTGGATACATGTTAAGGATGAGCCACAAAACCTTAAAGACCTCAATGCTACATTGATTATCTCATATTTCAGGAGAAAGGAAGACCTAAGGCAGGACCCCTTCTGATAAATATAGATATAAATAAACAAAATATATGGGCAGACATAAGTGGATTGAGATCCACATCATTATAGTGGCACATTCAAACTACTAATATCACAAATACTTTTGAATATTTGAGTATAATTATATTGTAAGCCTCTTTTGGAAAATTCAGAGAGGTACAATTTAAAATTGAGAATATTTGTAATGGATCTTCATGGTATCATTTTTATTTTTGAGAGAACACTTAAGCTTCTCAGAGGAAAAAAACGATTGAACATTAACTAGGAGTCTTCTCTCTGCCAATGATTTTCTTGCTATATAGTCTTGACTTTTAGACTTAATGAGATGACAATTTGTTCTATAATGTGGTAGATTCTGTCATGAGAAAAATACAATAAATAATAGAATGGGAACTCTCTCCCATATTTTGAGACATATTGCCTCATGCAGAGTAGATTATTCTGGAGGAAACTGTCCATAATGATATTTTAAGTTCATAAAGTTGCAGTCTAATGGTGTCTTCTCATAGATTCCAGAGTCCTGGCATTAGCACTACAATTTGCATTTCTTTTCTTCTGCTAATGAAAAATGTATTAAAGATACCTTCCAGAACATATATTATTTATAAAGTATCCCAGGGAAAAGGAATCTATTGAAAAATCAGTGCTCCAAATGAATGGTCTCATGCCTAACTGATGACCCTGAAATTTGTAGCTATCTTTTACAACAGAGAACAAATCTGAGAATAATATTACTTTACATTGAAAGTAAAAATTTAGATCACTTGCTAGAGCTCTTCATGTAATAAGAGATGAATCAGCATTTACTTCATGAGTTCCAAGAATAGATCTTATTTTTTTTTCTTTTTAAACTTCTTTGTCTCCAAGTACAACTGATTTTGAGGTTGAAGGCCATGGAAGCCTTGGTAAAAGTATGAGATGGCAACTGTCACTGAATTGTTTGAATGGAGCATAAAGACAGGAGTGGCTCCTTCAGAGATTAATTTAATGTTCTAATGAAACTCTAAAATAATTTAGACAAATTATCATCATGATTAGAATGTGTATCCCCTAAGCTGGGTAACCTTAAATATATAACTGTTGGAGGTGAGTAGAAATATTAAAAGCACTTATCTCATAGAGTTATGAGGATCAAAGGTAATTTATGTAAGATGTTTTTAAGTTTTTATTTTGAAATATGTCCCAAGTTTACAGGATTGATTTTCTTTCTCTCCCTTCTCCTCTTTCTAGTCCCAGAGCTGACAAGCAATTCCAATGGGTTGTACAAACTTGACACCCCTTTTCATATTATTCATTTCTGTTATAGAGAGATGTTTTAAAGTTCATAAGTGATGTCATATGTTTTGCTTTTGCATTTCTACTCCCACAGTTCTTTCTCTCAATGTAGATAGCATTCTTTTTAATTAAGATGTTTTTTCATAACTGAAAGTATTATACAAATGAGATATGATAGTGTCATAAATCTGGAAATAGAGCAACCTATCATAGCAAATTCTTAAAAATAACATATAAAAACTCTGTGCTGGTAAAAGAAGAGGCATGTGTATATAGTTAGTGCTTAATAAATACTTATTGAATAAAATGATAAATTGAGGAGAAAATCTATCATATGTTTTGAATTCACATGTACTATAGAATATTTATATTAAACAAATAAAAACAATAGCATACACATAAGGCATTTTATGGCATACAAGGCACTATTTTGTTAATAATCTTGTAAAGTAAGAATAACAATACTTCTAATACATATTTTAAAGATAAGGAGAAAAAGATGGTATAATGGTTAATGAGCTGACTTTAGAACCAAGAAGATCTAGAAACAATTTTCATTTCTGGCACAAACTTGACGTAACCCAGCATAATTCACTTAACTTCTCAGTGCTCTAGGCAATTCTCTGAAATTATAAGCTGCAGAGAAGTCTTCTTGTTAGATGGAGTCTTCTTTTCTAAGAGTACTCCCTCTTTCAATGAAATCACTAATCTAGTTTCTTATCTCTGTTCTTGTTTTATAGATGCAAAGAATCAAGCTGGAAAAATTAAGTGACTTGCCTGAAATTACACAGCAAGTAAAAGTCTGAATCAGAATTCTATCCCAAGATTTCTTATTTCAAATCTTTTCTGATTAAAAAAGGAGCTAGGCAATAACAGCATGGATTAGCATTGCAAATAATTGACCTTGTAGATACAGCTTTAAGTGACTAAAGGGGTTGGATGAGCATGCCACTGTTTAATACAGAAAGCTCAAGGACAAAGGGATCCCATGGAGACTTGTGTCAAGATGCAATATCTAAGGCAATGGTTGACCCAAACCAAAAAAATTATTTTGGTGGCTACTTCAAAACTGTAATTTTGCTACAGTTATGATTCAGAATGTAAATACCTGATATGCATTATGTATTCTCATTGCTACAAATTGAGAGGTTGAGAACCACTGATCTAAGGAGTACTGGACTTGAGAACGGAAAATAAAATAGGAAGCCACATTGAAAATAAATCAGAAAAAAGTAAACAGAAGGACTAGAGTATTGAACAGAACTTTAAAAAGCCAGCTATGGCTCCTGACAAGAGTGGGGGAGATGAAGTGGGAACTATAAAAATTGCCATAGCTATGATGTTCTTATAATATACAAGTCTTACAAAAATGGGATGGCACTGAGTTGAACAAAGAGGCTACATATTATATCCCCAGTCTAAAACTACAGATTCTTGAAGAACTCCATTATGCAGACAATGTGAAAGTCTAAGCTCTTAGCAGTGGGTCATGGATTCGAAAGTCACATATTCTTATTATATGCTGGAAAATCAGGGAGTATAAGCAGAGTTTGGGGCAGTAGAGTAGTGGCTAGATTCTGATGACTTTGAAATCTTAAAGAGTTTCAGATGTTTTTGCATATGTAGGTAGATAATGCCTTTACTACACATTTGTCATAATTTGACACATTTATGTCTTAATCAGATGCTTCTGCTGTTGTATTTATGGCTGGTAGTGGTTCCAAACATGGAGCTAAGAACTTTACAACTTTTTCTTCATTTGATTCTCACTAAATTCCTGTGAGAGAGGTGCTATTATAATCTCCATTCTACAGTGGATGAAAGTGAGATAAATAAATTTGCTAGAGTCCCACAAAGAGTAAGTCTCTGAGGTTATATTTGAAGTCAGGTGTTCCTGACTATGCCACCTAAACTGATTATTTCTAAGTAATCCATTAATTGATTACTTTTATTCTATCAATTAATAACAACAATAATAAATTCACTGATACTTTCAAAAGATTACCTGGCATACAAATGGTAAGAATCATTTAATGACAGAGTTAGACTATAAATTTCTGAGGAGTTTCCTGAACAAATCTATAGGTATGTCCTCTTCAGTATCTCTGCCAAGTGGTCATCAAAGCTATACTCTAAAATCTCCCATGATATAGAACTCATCATCTCCTAAAGTAGCACATTTTACATTGAAAGCTCTATTTGTCAAAGCTCCTTATATAAAGGTGAATTTCACCCCTATGCTGCCTCTGTATGTCAAATAAACCAAAGTTTAATCTATTTTAAATCTGAATGCTATTGATATGCTTTAAGATTGATAATTACATCCACTCCAGATTTCTTACCCTTAATAATGAATATTTCAAGAATTTTCAATTAGTCTTCTAATAGTATGATTTATCATATTGGCTGCAATCTCTTTTTTAATGCAGCATACAATCACATGAACTATTTTGCTTGGTATATCATACTATCAAATATATCTGATTCTTCTAGTTAGTTGTCCTTATAAAGAATCTATCAAACCACCAGGTTGCCACTAGTGAGTGCAGCTATTATAATTATTGATATTAAGTATGGCATAACCATATACCTATATATGTATTAGTTAGATATTTTATATATAGTCATTAAATTAGACCTTAAACTGTAGGAAATGTTTGGGGAACTCTGAGCAAAATGATGCAAGAACGTTGGTCCATGCATATATTAATGTATGTATTCCATATCCTTTTTATTATGAGGTCAAAAAAGCCCATGTTTCATTTAATCCACAACATTTCACTGTGTCCATTACTTCCTATAGTTCCACATTTCAAGCACGAATATCTTCTAGATTATTTCAACCTAACTCAAGAGTGCTACATGAAGTTTCAGTAGAACTTCAAGAATGCACATTAAATTTTGTTTATAGGGCTCTCTTCAGGGGAAAATGATCTCTGAATATATTAGAATTTATGAAGCTGGTACATCTCATTATTCCTACTGTCCCATCATCACTGCTGCACTGTAAATGCTGGCATTTCGTTACATGTTAAATCCTGCTATGAACTTCTTTCTGATATTGTTACTTCCTTCATAAGGATAGCAAAGCTAAGTCATTTTCATGAGATTAAAGGCTGTTAGACAAGAAGCAATCCTCAGGATCATTTACACACCTCTCTTTTGAAATAGGAGAAAAAAAGGGTTCAAAATGATGAACAGACTTAGACCAAAGCTCTTGACCAAATTAGTAGTGGAGTCTGAACAAGAAATCAGATCTTCTGACTCCTACTTACTATTTTCAGTTTCTTTAGGTTATGGGGAATTAGAAGGTACATAGTATACAAAATACTAATCTACATACATAGCTACAGGACCTATATCATATACTATATAAATGACTACTGCATTTTTACTTTTTACATTTAAAGCACAAGTATATTTAGTTATTGATTTAACAAGTATTTATTAAGCACTTACGTTGTGTGTGCTAAGTCCTTTGGTACAAAGAAAGGCAAAACCATTTTCTGGTCACATTGAATGTTAGAGACACATGCAAACAGCTTCACGCATGGATAACTTATATGTAGTGTAAATGGGAGATAGTCTCTTATAGAAGATGAGATGCAAACTGAATCTAGAGAGGAGTCAGAGTAGTTCATAGGTAGAAGTGAAAAGGCAAAGAGAGACAATATTTTAAAAATAAATTTAAAATAACAACATTATTAGCATGAGAAATTAAATAAGCCATATATTATTAAAAATAAAATGCTTGCAGATGGAGAATAAAGTATAAGGAAGTGAAGGTTAGAGTCAGTGGGCTGTATAGTACTATATGAAGCACAGAAAGTTAGGAAGGAGTCTGGTTGTGAAAACCAGAATTCTATACAGATTATTAGTCCTAAATCTTGAACCAACCTATTTCATTATTTTGAAAGAATAGTTACTCATTTTTGTAATGCTTGAGCCTTTTTTATAAACTTAGGTTGCCTCTGGGCATCCAGCCAAAGATAAATGGGCACACCAAGTTAGGATATAAAATGAAGAGATAAACAAAATATTTCCTAATCTCTCAATTTGGATACTTTTTGGTGGAGTTTAGGTTAAAGAATGTCAGCCTTAGTGGAGCCACATCTAGAGATTAAAGTCATTCCTCAGTACTCTGAATATTGAAATTAATATACTAATTCACATGTCATTTTAATTGGGAAATCATTATAAGTAGAGATGTGTTATACATTAGCATATTACATATATACATATAATAGTATATTACACAGGAGGAGATCAGAGAATGATGCATAATGTTTAGAAGACATACAGTGAATAAAGAGAATTAATGTGAAATAGCAGGCTGAAATATACAATTATAAAAATTAGAACCAGAAAGACCACCAGATATATTCAAGAAGTCCAAAGCCTAGTTAATAAAACTAACCTTGCATTTCAGTAAGAATTCTTCTCAATTTGTTCTTTGCTCCTCCCCTAAGGGGGTGTATAATACCACCTCCTCAACCTGATGTGATACCCATCTCCTAGCAGGAAGCCCTTGGGAGTATTCATGCCTTTGATGTCTGCCCCTCCTTTGAGATCCTTTCCTCATTCCTGGATGGTACACAATAAATCAGTGATGACCAGATCAGATAGATAAAATGGAGGGTATAGAAGGAAACCCATTTCTCAGTTTTCTATTCTTTGTTATATTTTACCAGAAATTATGGTAGCTCAAATGTGTGATATTTTCCCTCTTTTTTTCTTCCCTTTCTCTTTTAAAACATTAACACTA
Organism: Monodelphis domestica; assembly: GCF_027887165.1. Classification (NCBI taxonomy): domain Eukaryota; kingdom Metazoa; phylum Chordata; class Mammalia; order Didelphimorphia; family Didelphidae; genus Monodelphis; species Monodelphis domestica. The sequence continues at coordinate 105,017,323 of NC_077232.1, forward strand.
TTTTACATTATTGCCACATTCCAGTGAGTCTATTCCCTCCCCTATTATAAATAAGCACATTGGTGAAAAATATATATTGGACATACATAACTAAAATTATCCATTTTTCTCCACCCATAATTTGACACCTCTCTGTAAAAAGAAAAGAAAAATACTTTAGACATCCTCAGAAGCCATAGTCACACAATGAATTCAGCAATCAGAGCTCTGAAGTCTATCAATATTGTGCTCCTTAATATTGTGATTATTTTGTAATTTTTTTCCTGTTTCTGCTTACTTTCTTTCCATCATTGGTATATAAAAGCCTTTCCAAATTTCTTTAATTCATATCCCTTTCTTACAACACAATTATATTCCATCACTTTCATATCCCATATGTTTGATGATTCTCAAATGATGAGTATTATTAGTTTGCAGTTTTTCACTATTACAAAGTGTTTCTATGAATATTGTTTGTATTTATGGGGTCTTTCCCTGTATCTGCACTTCTTCGATTTCTATGCCAATATTGGTAACACTGAATCAAAGATATGTGTATTTTAATGACTTGTTAGAATAATTCCAAATCTTTTTTTAGAATTGTCAAATAAAGAGCTGCACCAAAAATACATTAGTGTTCTTATCTTCACATAGTACCTCCAACATTGACCATTTTCATCTTATCTTGTTTGCATCTTTCTCAATATAATGTGTGTAAATTGAAGCTTCAAAGTCTTGATTTGCAAATGTCCATTAAGGACCATTCTGTCGTAATTGTTGATAAATTGCAGGATTCTTTGGTTGTTCTCTTTGAAAACTAGGAGTGGTTTCCAAACATGTAAAAATAATTCCCACTTCTGATCAAAGAAGCAATAAAAAAGGGAATATGAGGCAGAAATGCAGCTTATATTTGTATTATGACATATAAAAGTATTGATTGTTTTAGCATTAAAAAATAAAGCAAGATTTCAACCCATGTTGTCTGAATTCAGATCCAGAACACTTTCTTTCTCACTTTTCTTTTTCCCATGGTTACATGATACATGTTCTCTCCCTCCACTCTTCCCTCCCAACTCCCAGAATTGACAAACAACTCCACTGGGTTATAGATCCAGAACATTTTCAATGCATCGTAATGCCTTCAAAGAGGTTGGAAATCGTTAAATGCCAAGCTAAAGAGATGTATTTTATACTACCAACAATATTATATAATCTAGTGAAAATTTCTGAGCAAGATAGTGATATAAGCAGACCAATTCATTAGTAAGACTATAATGGCAGCTGAATAAATGGTGAACTGGAATAGAGAGAGAATGGAAGCATAAATGTTAGAAATATGTTATCGTAGTCCAGGTAAGAGATGCAGAGGGCCTGAACTAAAGCAAAGACACTAAATAGACAGAATACAGGATGAAAGCTATCTCATGAGGAATATTTGAGAGGACTTGACAACAAATTTGGAATTGGGAATAGTTGTGAGGAAGATAAAATATTTAAAAATTTTGACCCTGGATGAAAACAAAGGTGTTATAAAAAAGTATAAAAATATAAAACTGTAATGAAGAGTCTCCTTTTTTTAAGTATTCATGAGTAGCTAATAAATATTTGGGTTGATAAATTTCTCCAGTGGTACTATATATCATGAAAAAATTGAAATATGGATAAATATAACTTGAAAAACATGCAATTAGTCTCAACAATTCAAATAGTCTAGGATGATTTTTTAAATGTCTGTGACCTTCAGTGAACATCTGTTCCTCCTGTCATTGAGGAATCACCAGGAAAAAACATTGCCACAAGGTCAAAGACTGTACATTCTATTTTAAAAACTGGAAAATAAAATATTTGATAGTATTATCATTTGATCCAAGTGATTTTTCCTTTATTGAAGAGATATTATTTTCCTAATATTAGTAAATGAAATAATAAATTATTATTCTAGGAAAGATAATTTTCATATAAGTTCACACTACTGTAGAACATGAATACAATGGTAATTTGTGATCTTTGGCATATCCCTTAACCACCATGAGCTTAATTTTCCTCATCTTTACAATGAGTGGGTTTGGATTTGATGTCTTCTAAAGCCCCTTCTAACTCTAAATCCATCATCCTAAAGTCCTATTACTAGATAGCCTTTGAGGGCTCTTTCATGTCTAGAACAATAATTCTACCATTCCATTGCATAACTATTATTACTCTCTTAGCAAATGTTATTATGTGGTGTTAATAATCTTTTTATAGTTATATTTTCCTAAATTACCTTATAAGTTACTCAAGTTTAGAGGCTGTGGTTTTTACTCTTCTGTATTTCCAATGACTAGCATATTAATACTCCTTATTTAGTAGGTTCTCATAAATTTTGTTGCTGGTATTAATGACTGATAGCTCCATCTCAATGTGATGGCTCCTTGTAGAAGTGAATACAAGTATAATCTGAAAATCATGCAACACATAAACTGGAAAAGTAGCCAGCATAGAACTTGGCCGGCCACTGCTGGCAGCCACTGCTGTCTCTCCTGAATTTTGTACAGGAAAACACATAGAAATGAACTTTAAATGGGAAATCTGTTCTCTCGAATACAGAAAACATAGCAATTGCTATGAAGAAACACATGTGTGTGTTTATGCCACAGACATGGAACCATCTACTATGTGAGGAGTGGGAAATGGTGACAAAATGAAGTGATGAAGTGGAATGTGGATCCCTTAACTTTACCCTCTGCGAAATTTTTCAAAAGCACCAGAAACCATTTATCATCAAAATAATGAAAGATGCCTTGAATTCTTTGTTTCATTCATAAAGAATATTACGTAATGTTATTGCCATAAAGGCTGAGGCTACATCTCTATTATATTGACTACATTTTCTTCACAGTTATATTTTCTCATCAATGGATTCTGGGATTTCAGGCACAAAAAAGCATTTCCCTAAACCTGAAGATGCGGAACTACAGACAGCATACCTGGATGTCCATTTTTATATTAAAAACATTGTTCAATTGACACTTCAAGGATATCAGATGACAAAGTGGTTGTGAGAAAGAGCGTCAGAAAGGTCAACAAAATGAATCTGATGGCAAAGGGAAAGGGGAAAAGGCTGTGGAAGTTGTACAAAAAGAATACCTAAAGCAGAATGTTCCTATGACAAAAAATAAAATGTACAAGTATCTTATATTCCTCTTCTATCTAACATAAGGTTAAGATGACATTCTTTCTGAAAAATATCAAAATTAAGTAGGAATAATGCTAAATTTATCAAGTCACTTTGATCCTAAATCAAGAAAATACACCCTCAGAGAAAAATAAACTCAAAACACATTATTCCTCTATTCATGTAAAATCCTGCATAATGTTTGGAAAACTCCAACATCTGCATTACTTTTTTCTGTCATAATTCACTTTTTCATGTACCCATTAGGCATTTAAACTAAGATTTGTAGTGAATGAAATAAAAGTATATTCTTTTTTGATAATGTGCTCTAATTTGTATGTATGGAGGTATGTGTATGTGTGTGTATATGTGTATATGTGTAAGCACACATCATGTAACTATCTGTGCCTTTCTCTTGTAGAAAACTTGTCCCTTCCTCTACTATATTTTTTAAACCACCCCACCAAAAAGGTCCATATTACTAACATGATAGCTACAACATTGACTACTTATATGATGTATTTTGTCCCTTTTCTTTTGCATTAGCAAAATAGCATGAAGTCAAAAATAAATATTTTGTCTCAGATATAAAGTGAGTTTGGGTAAAGACCAAAGTAACAAAAGCATATCCTTGCCATTGCTCCATAAGTAGCTGTTGAAATATACTGTTTTGGCCTGCACTGAACATGAATCATAATTAAATTTCCTTATCTTATTTTAAGTCTTATTCTACATATATGGATGTTTGTATCTAAAAAAGGATGATTTCTAAATCTCTTTTCCAGCTTTGACTATTTATGAATACACCCAATAGGAATTAGATAAAATAATAACTCATTATTTATTCTATCCTATTCTAAGACCTATTCAAATGCTTAATCTTTATAGCACAAGGATAATGGATGATGACAAAGGTAGGGAAACTGAGGCAACACATTAATTCATCTGTAACTTTAAATATCACCTAATCTACTGATTTGCAAATTTGCAAAAAAATTGCACCTGATTAATAGTTCTTGTTTGGAATGGAATCAATGATGTTTTCCTTAAATTCATTTCAAACAGAGAATATTAAATAGGAGTTCTTGTATCTTTGCTCACAAGCTGCCTGCACTCCAACTCCCCAAACACTTATTTAATGCATCTGTTTATACTAGGCTAATTGGCATGTCTCAATCAGGCATCTGGCTCAAGGGATTATTGTAACTGTTTTCAGATCTTGTACTCATTCATCTATTGGGTATTGAGATTTGCTTTTCAATGGCCCTAATTGTTCATTTCCATTTGGGCCATTGCTATGTCCTGCTCTTCTCTTAAACTGGTCTCAGTCCTCGAAGAATATGGAAGGAATGTAAAGCAGTAGCTGTGCTCCCTACCAGCTGCAAAAGAAGGGGAACAGATTTCATCAAGTCATCTTGCAGGGCTTTTGAGCAAACCAAAAGACTTAATCATAATATCAGCTAATTTCTCATAAATTTATTTATATCATTGTGTCAAGACTCCTACACATTAAAGATGACAGTATTTTAATTAAGAAAAATAGACGGGAGCAGATTCCTGAGAACATGTAATAGCTCATTTTTGTCTTTAAAGTAATATTCCAAGACTGCTAATAAACACTAGGTGAGCAAACCAATTGGAGAATAATCTGTGACAACAGAGGTGGTTCTGGGAAATAATTGCCTATTATCTTCACATCATGATTAAATAGTTTAGATAGATAGATGATCCTGGAATTATTAGGATATTTTTCCCCAGAGAAGTCAAATTTATCCCTGAATAGGCCCTTGACTTTATATGTTTAACATCCTACCTTATTTTGTTTTTAATATCTATTAGAAGTTCCAAAATGTGTGTGAGAAGTATAGATTTAATAATAGATTTTCTGCAAATATTTAAAAACAAATTTCTCAACCCTTTTAAAATAAAAGCTGTGGGGAATTAAATGATTTTTCTTTATTCAACTAAATTACATAATAGAAAACTTGATCTGGAGCCAAAGGATCTAGATTTAGAATCCTGTCTTTGCTGTATACTACCTGCGTGACTCTCAGATTGCCAGAAAAGTATGTAAGGGGCATAATCTGAAAATAAACCATTTCATATTTTTGAGATTCAGTTTTCTTATGATATGAAGAAATTGGCATTATTGCCCATTCTGGCCCTAATCATGTAAATTAATGCAATATATCTTTCACCTCTATAAATCTTTAGTATGTGTACTCACTTTTCTTAGGTAAGGCCTTAAAGATAGATTTTTATGACAGTGAAACATTGAAGTCTGTACTCTCCAATAAAGAAAAGTACAAAACAATTAGGTGAAAAATGGACATCATCTTGGAATTTCCAATGAATCCTAGCAGCTTTTGCTCATCATAATTACAGACAGACCTCTTATTTCTTTTAAGGGCAGAAGCATCCCTATGAGGCTCAAGAATGTAAGGGAAAACATCATGCACATCCCTGCATGAACCCCACCAGGTTTTACATACAGTCAACAAACAGTTGAGTACTTGAAGAATATGACACCATCAGTGCAGTCACTTCCCCCCACAATGCTGATCAGAGCTCTTCCATATCATCTAGATGACTTTATGTGCTATTATATCCTAAAGGATTCATTGTCCTTCCCCAATCCTCTGATGCAAGCAAATAACCACGGACACTCATGGTAATATTGGTGGGGGAAAATGTGCTCAAATCATTCAGCATTAGGGAAGTACATGAAAGAACAAATCTGTTTTATTTCTTCTTTAGAGTGTTTCATTGGTTATTTGGATTATTCTTTTTTTTCAGCACCACTTGATGATGAGCCCTTCATCCTCCCTAGTCTCCTACCACTGTCCAAGGTTATTTGCATCATCTTTGCTATATCTCAGCCCAGCCTCTAGCTGTAAAGGGGAACTCTGATAATATTAGGTAATTAAACTGTGGCAAATGCTAAATGGAAGTGAGGGTGTTTAATTTGAAGGGAAAAAAAAGACTTGGAGGAGGGGAAAAATCTTATTGGTTTCCCATCTGAAGGGCTGTCATCCAAAGGAATGATTAGATTTTTTTCTCATTCTTCAAAAAGGCAAATAACATGAGTAGAAGTTTCAGAGGCAAATGCAAACTTGTTATCATAAAAAAAATCTACCAATTCGAATCATCCATAAATAGAATAGGTTTTATAAGAAGGTGCATACATTCCTCCCAACTGGAGGTTATTATGAAACTGAATGTTTACACAAGGGTTTAACAGAGTGGATACTTGTTCAGGTATAGTTTAGATCAAAAGGCCCTTCATATGGCCATTAGAAATTTTGTGATTCTGGATAAGAGAGGAAGTCCAGGAAATAAAAGATCTTGAGAAACTTTCCATGCCAGGCTAAAGTAACCCCTCCATTCTATCCCAAAGAGGAGGCATCCCTTACTTTAAGAAACAATTCACCACACAATTATTATCATTATCTCATGCAGATTTATCTATAGAAATGGTGCTATATGATGTTTTAAAATATTTAAACATTAATATAATTTAAATTAAACCATTGACATGATGAAATTATAATCATTTTTCATATCTCACAACCATAACATAACTTTGGGAATGTCAGTCCTGGAAAAACTTGAAATTATTACTCATTCTTTAATAGTCAGATAGAAAATAATGAATAGATTTTTCTACAGTGAAAAGGGAAAAGTATGTCTATAAAAACATTGGAAGACTCTTAAATTTTAACAGTTGGTGAAAAATTAAATTTGTTTGACACTTTTAAAATGCCAATTTTCTTTCCATTTAAAATTCTTCTTTCCTAAGAAAAGGCTCAGAACACTCTTAACATGCCAATGACAATCTTATTTGGAAGAATGAGGCTGTGTGTACCTTCTTCTAGTCAACCTGCATAACTCATTAGAGCTAATTAAGTCTGATCAAAACCATTTCTAATACTTGTCTTATATCAGGGGGAAAAGTTCTTTAAGTAGCTTAATTTATTTTTTGGTAAATGATTTGGTAATTAAAAGGTGCTACTTCCATGGGCTCTGACTTAGTGGAGGTTATGGGGACAGGTTATATCTATGGGTACTTAGCAAAAAGATGATACAAATGAAAATACACCATCTGGCATCTTACTTCCTTTTGACAAATAACTGAGAAATTATTTTGGGCTATTTTGGATAGAGAAACAGAGATTAAGTATGTGATTTTATTGATACAGGAACCTCCTGAGTGAGGCAATTTTCTTTAATGAGTCAGTGTCATGTGCTCCAGGTTTTCTAAAGCACTAAGATCACAGAATCAGTGTGTGAAAGGCATGTCTTGAACTCTACTGTTTTGGGAAAAATTTCAGTTAATTTATGATATTTTATATGCTATTTTATAAGATAAAGATTTTATATGATAAAATATAAAATAAAGTAAATTAAGGTTACATGACCTTGACAATATTTTGTATGTCTTCAGAGTTAAAAATTGCCTCCTTTGACTGATCTAATACTTAAGCCCCTACACAGGAAAAGCAATATAGTGGACCTCTTCATAGTTTCTAGAATGATAGATTGCAAAAAGGTGGTTTTATATATTTGTTGATTTGAAAATGTTGGGCATCCTCTTGACATTTGAATCACTTATTTTATGATTTTCTCCACTTCAGAAATTATCCTCAAATTGTTTGAGGACTTTGTTTCTCAAACACTGGTTTGTCATGTACTAGCACTGGTCCATAGAAAAAAATTTAATGTGGTTAGAAATCTTTCACTACTAATGAGTCTCTTAATAAGAATGGTTGACAATTATATAACACTTCTAAGTTTGCAAAAATATTTACCTAAATTAGTTTTTTTGGTTTGTTTACAACAAACCTGTATTATGGGAACTATTAAGCATAGTTAAAGGTTCACTCTTTTTTCAAAAGTGAAATTAAAATTGTCTCCTTTAACCAAGCCCTAATTCCACCATTTTTTTTTATTATGCCCCACTCCTTCTGGAGGAAAGAGTGTTAGATTTAAAATCAGAAGACATGGGCTCAGATTCTGACTTTGACATAACCTGTTAAGTGATCTTAGACAAATTATTTAACCTCTTAGGGCTTCAGTTTCCTTATTTGTAAAAGGATGGTATTGGACTAAATGAATATTCCTAAAAATCTGATGCTACTTAATTCCTAAAAATATTTTTTTATCTTCCCTCCAGTGTCTCATTTCCATCCACCCATCCTCTCTTTTTCCCTCATTCTAGTCTTACATATGCCAAGTCCCCATGTGCTACAGTGCACAAAGCTAGAGTCCTAAGAAGGCTAAACACAGAAGGTAAAGCAATCCAATGTTTAAAAAAGTTTTTTTAATGTTGGGTTGATAAACACAAACTCAAGTAACAAAAATCCTACATTGTAAAAACTTTCATTAGCTTTCAAAATATATGATTCAGCTCAAGTCTCTCTTGCTTCATAAAACTTTGCTCAATTGCTCCAAGTGATACTCCCATCCTCTTTCTCTGAATAATCCCCAGGACTCAGGAATTTGTACCATACAGTTTAGTCCACATGAACAGAGATACAAAGAAACAAAAGCACATATGTATAACTGTAGATCTTTTGGATAGATAATATATAAGTAAACATTAGATAAAAAGGCAGATAGACAGAACCATGACTATTGAAGGTTTTTTTTTTCCAAACTCTTCTGAGTCTTTTGCTCTCTTTTATACTTTATTTTGAATTTGAGAAAAATATCCCTTTTTGCTTGTAAAAATAAAGTTTCCTTGTATGTGACTTATCATAAATCTTACAAAAGAATAATGAGAAAAGCAGAATCACTCTTTATTTAATTATTTTGGATCTGCTTACTATTTTTGAATTGCAATGCTTCATTTTGCTATGGCCCAGAGCGTGTGAGCATGGGATAATTTGCTTTATTGAGTCTTTGATGAGCTTATTAAGGAGCAGTCAGTAATACAAGTCATTTTAGTATATGAAAATAGCTTCAGATATCAACAATTAAACTGGGTACCCACTAGAAGAAAATGAGAAAAAGGTCATTTTTAGGGGTTAGGGGAAGCTTTCAGAAATATATCAATAATAAAATTAATTTCCATTACTTTTAATAATACTGGAAGGATTTTCTAGCAATCATTAACATTCTAGTGGCAAAGGATACATATAAGGCCACTCATCTTACTCAAGCTGAGCACTTACTGCCCCTGAGATTTGTTTTATGTAAGAAATCCATATATTACAATATAATAATCTAGGCAAGCTTGTTATCTCTGTAAATATTGCTCACTTTGAATACACTTAGAATATATGAAAAGGCCACTGTTTTCTTATCATCAGAACTAATACATTATTCTGTTAATAAATGAATTTCTCTCTCCCCTTACCCCTTCCTATTTACTTACCACCTCACGACTTCTCTTCAAAACTACCAGTAAAATTTAATGAGTCAGTTACAGAATCGACTGGATACTGAAGAGCTGTCTTTAAATCAAGCATAAACTACTCATGGAAATGACAGTTTTGATCTATCCGGCAGAGCAGAACAATTGCCATCGTTAGGTACCCATGGAGAAAACTATTGCTGCCAAAGGTAGAATCTTCTTTAAAGAACAATCCCAATATATTTAAAAGAAGCACAATGGATAATAAAGAATCTAGTGCATCTCTCTGCAAATATTCCCCAGGCTTTCTATGTGCTCCTTCCACTGCATAAATAGTAAAGAAGAGGCAGAAAGAAATCAAGGGTATTCTTTGGCTTGATATTTAAAACTGTCTTTGTTTCTTCAAGATGTCTTTTACTTGTAAGACCTTAGAGACAACTAGGTGGTTCAGTGGCTAGAGAGCCAAACCTGATGATGGGAGATACTAGGTTCAAATCTGGCCTCAGACGGTTCCTGGCTGTGTAACCCTGGGCAAGTCACTTAACCTCAATTGCCTATTCCTTACTACTCTTGTGCCTTGGAACTATTACTTAACTATTGATTCTAAAAAGGAAGGTAAAGTTTTAGAAACAAAACAACAACAAACTAAAGCATTTTTAGCTCAAATAACCCAATAGATAAGTCAAATTATCATGAAGGTATTGCCTCTGATGAAGAAGACCCCATTTTATTTATGTATGTCCATTCTGAGTGTTTTTTCCCCATCCTATTCCTGAAGGTCACCTGGGAGTGGAACTCTCCACATATTTAAGGTTACCAATGGAGCACATAAGTTTTCCATTGATTATTACACAATGTCTCATCATGAGAAGAGATCAGATCATTTTATAGCTCATATAATTCTTTGATTTTTACACAACCTAATAATTCACTGTTTATTTTTAATATATTTTCATTTATTTTTAAACATTTCTTAATTATATGTAAAATTAATATTTTTTAAAAATTGAGTTTCAATCTCCCTGTCTCCCTATCGTTTTTCCCCTTGAGAAGGGATGCAATTTTCTATCATTTAGCCATGTGAGGTCATGTAAATCATGTTTCTATTTTAGCCACAGTGAATAAAAGAACAGAAAAAAATTATGCTTAATAGTATGCTTCAGGCTGCCCTCATAATTCATCAGTTCTCTGTAAAGATGGATAGCACATTTCATCATGAGTTATTTGGAATTGTCTTGATCAGAAGAGCTGTTTCTCACAGTTGATCTTTCCTACAATATTTCTATCGTTACATAAAATATTCTCCAGATCCTGCTTACTTCAGTTTTCATAAGTTCATCTGAAGCTGACCAAGTTTTTTCTGAAACCATTCTGCTCATCATTTCTGAAAGTACAGCAGGATTCCAGCACAATTATATACAATAGAGTGTTCATTCATTTTCCAAATTATGAACATTCTCTCAATTTCTAATTCTTTGACAACACAGAAAGGCCTGCTAGAAATAGTCTTGTACAAATATTTCCTTTTCCCTTTTCTTTGGATTCTAGACCTAGTAGCCCTATTTCTAAGTCAATGAGTATGAAAAATGTTATAACTTTTAGTGGTAGTTTCAGAATGTTTCAATTAGTTTCCAATTCTACCAACAGTGCCTTGTGCCCCATTTTTTATATATCCTCTTCTAAATTTGTCATTTTCCTTTCGTGTCGTGTTAACCAATCTGATAGGTATAATGTGGTATCAGAAAATGCTTTTAATTTGCATTTTCTTAATTGGTAATCATTTGAATAATTTCTATTTGACTATTAACCATTTTGATTTCTTCTAAAAAATGACTGTTCATAAGCTTTGATCATGGGAAGAACAAAAGGTCAAGAATATCCAGGAATTGGGAACAGCTGAGTGGAACAGTGGATTAAAAGTCAGGCCCAGAGAGGTCCTGGGTTCAAATCTGTGACCCTGGGCAAGTCACTTGACCCCCATTGCCTAGCTCTTACAACTCTTCTGCCTTGGAACCAATAGACAGTATTTATTCAGGTAAGGGTTTAATCATATCAAGGAATTCATGAAAAAAAATGTGAAGAATGACAAATCAGCAGTTCCAGATTCCAAACTATATTACAAAGTGATTGTCATCAAAACAATCTGTTACTAAGAAATAGTATAGTAAATCAGTGGAATGAGAATTCTAAATCACACTCTCATAGACTATATTAGGTTTACAAAATACACTAGGAAATGATTGTATCAATTAGGGAAAGACTGCCTTTTGATCCAGCCATACCACTGCTGGGTTTGTACCCCAAATAGATCATAAGGAAAAAGACTTGTACAAAAAATATTCATAGCTGTGCTCCTTTTGAGTGGATGTCCTTCAATTGGGGAATGGCTGAACAAATTGTGATATATGTTGGTGATGGAATACTATTGTGCTCAAAGGAATAATGAACTGGAGGGATTCCATGTGAACTGGAATGGACTCCAGGAATTGATGCAGAGTGAAAGGAGCAGAACCAGGAAAACATTGTACACAGAGACCGGATACACTGTGGTACAATCGAATGTAATGAACGTCTCCACTAGCAGCAATGCAATGACCCAGGATAATTCTGAGGGACTTATGAGAAAGAACATTATCCACATTCAGAGGAAGAACTGTGAGAGTAGAAACACAGAAGAAAAACAACTGCTTGATCACATGGGTTGATGGAGATATGATTGGGGATGTAGACTCTGAAAAACCACCCTAATACAAATACTAATAATATGGAAATAGGTCTTGATCAATGACACATGTAAAACCCAGTGGAATTGCTCCTTGGCTATGGGAGTGGGGTGGGAGAAGAGGGAAAGAACATGAATCATGTAACCATGGAAAATATTCTAAATTAATTAATTAAAATTTTTCAAATAAAAAATTTAGGGAAAGACTTTTTAAAATAAATTTGACTCAGTTCTTTATATATTTAAGATTGGACATTTATCAGAAACTTTGTTGATTACCCTCACTCCAGTTTCCTTTTTTCCTTCTAATTTAGGCTGCTGAATATTATTGATACAAATGCTTTAAAAATTGTATCCCGTCTTAGAATCAATACTAAGTATCAGTTCTGTGATGATTATAAGGAGGATGGGGAAGGTGAAGGGATATGAGAAGGAAAGGAGGGAGGCAGATAGGAGAGTTGGTGAGGAGGGGAGAGAGAGATGACTGGAGCTGGGAGAAAGTCTGTATAGCTCTCCCTCTCCCTTTAACCTTAAACATTAAAGAGGGATATCCCTGTGAAGATGTAATGACAGGGGCTGTGTCCAAGTAAGTAGGCTTCCATGAGATATGGTGTAGACTTTTTTCCAAGCCTCTTCTGAACAGCCCTGTCAGGCTGGCTGAATGGCTTCTGCTCTGGACTTTGTTTCTATGCCAAAGCTGAATTAGACAGCCTACCCCAGTTCCCTCTTCCTCTCCTTTAACATTCTCTCTTAACTTCAATGACTACTTAGATCTGACTGCATTGTCCTCAGGAAAGGGGGTGGTTTATTTGTTCAGGATACAAGGGAAGGTTAAGTCAGAGGGATCAGGAAATCCTAAAGAACTATCAAACAGTTCATCACTTCTTTCTTCAGCAGAGCCAAATGGCTCAGGCTTCAGCATTCTTTCCTCCTTTCTCTCTAATCTCTCTACCAGCCTACTCTAACAGGTCACTGGTGTCCTTCTTGGGAAGGAGACAGGTTGGGACAAGACTTCAGGGTGACTCCCTTGAGCATTGAGAGGGTTGAGTGACCCTCTGCAACAGTTGCTGTTGTCTTTGTTTCTTTGTTCAATTATCCAGGTTGGGACAAGACTTCAGGGTGACTCCCTTGAGCATTGAGAGGGTTGAGTGACCCTCTGCAACAGTTGCTGTTGTCTTTGTTTCTTTGTTCAATTATCCAGGTTGGGACAAGACTTCAGGGTGACTCCCTTGAGCATTGAGAGGGTTGAGTGACCCTCTGCAACAGTTGCTGTTGTCTTTGTTTCTTTGTTCAATTATCCAGGTTGGGACAAGACTTCAGGGTGACTCCCTTGAGCATTGAGAGGGTTGAGTGACCCTCTGCAACAGTTGCTGTTGTCTTTGTTTCTTTGTTCAATTATCCAGTGATGTAAAGAATCTTTCTGTCTTCCACCATAAGGGAAATTTGAGGCAAGACTCTGGTACCACAGATTTGAGGTCCCAGGCTCAGGTCCTTTGCTCCCATCTCTCCCAAGCCCACAGGGGAAAAGACCACCTCCAAAGTTCTATCTCCCACAAGCCCCTTTGCTGCTCCAACTGCCATCCTTGCCCCTCCTCCCAACATTTCAAAATGGTTCCTCTATGCAAGTTTCCTTCCTACAGTTCCAAGACAAAAGAATATTAAGGGCACACCTACTGGGGTTAAGTGACTTGCCCAGGGTCACAGGGCTAGAAAATATCTGAGGAGAGATTTTTATGCAGGACTTCTAGTCTCTACAACTGGCTCTCTATCCACTGAATCATGTAGCTTTCCCTAAAAGCTTTTATTTATAATTTCATGTAATCAAATTTATGTTTTGATCAAATCAAATCAAATCAAAATTATGTTTTCTATCACTTGCTTGGTCATAAATTCTCTTAATGATAGATGTAATTAGTAAAGGATTACAAGCTACCCTAATTCTCTTAGAATATCACCTTTTGGGGGGCAGCTGGATTTGGATTTGGGTGGCTCAGTGGATTGAGAGCCAGGCCTAGAGATGGGAGGTCCTAGGTTCAAATCTGGCCTCAGACACTTCCCAGCTGTGTGACCCTGGGCAAGTCACTTGACCCCCATTGCCTAGCCCTTACCACACTACTGCACTACACAGTATTGACTCCAAGATGGAAGGTAAGGGTTAAAAAAAAAAGAATATCACCTTGTGTCCCTAAATCATATACCCTTTTTGATCTTATCTTTTGTATAAAGTATTAGATGTTGGTCTATACCTATGTTGGCAAACCTATGCACACATGTCAGTGGGGGGTGGGGGGATGCTCCCATCCCCCTCTCCATGAATGCCTAAGGACATTTTTCACATTAACCACCCCTTTATCCTTCAGCCCAAAAGGAGCATTTCATCCCTCCTCTGTATGAATTGGGGGTGGGGGAGCAGCTCATATGCAGTGTGTGATAAAGAATTTTCATTCTTTATCACAAGTGTGAGGGTATTGCAGTTTGGGCACTCCATCTCTGAATGGTTCACCATCACTGGTATATTCCTAGTTTCTCCCAAACATGTTTCAAATTTTCACAGCAATTTTTGGAAAGTATTTAATTCTTTTCCCCAAACCTTGCATCTATGTGATTATCTAACACTGCATTACTATGATCATCATCACTAGTATGTATTGTAAACAATCAAGATCCAGGGATTTTTATTAAGGGAGCTCATTTATGGGTTGGTCAATTTTTTTCCAAGGAAGATTTAAATATTCTATTTTGTCTTCTGTTAAACTGGAAAATATACAAAATATTCATCCACTGCAATTGAGTTTTCCTTTTTCTTAGTTTATAATTTGGAAAAATAACTTCTAATATTTGCCTTAATTTTATCTTAAGTAATGGTGCATTCAAACTTTTCATTTTTGCTAGCAGTAGTTTATTTTTCTTCTTGATTTTAAATAATCTCATCAATGTTTTTTTTATTTTTTCTCTGTAAAATAAATTTCAAGTTTGATGTATAAGTTGAGTTTTTTGCTTTTTTATACTTTCAATTTTATTAATATCATTTTTTATTTTTAGGATTTCCAATTTGGCACTTAATTGATACTTTCTCATTCATTTTTTTCTAGGTTTTCTTGGTATGTCATGGCCAAATTATTGATTTTTCTGTTTCTATATTTTTTATATGAGCATTAAGGTAAATAAATGTTCTCTTAAGTACTTCTTTAACTGTATCCCACAAACTTAGGAATGTTGCTTTGTTGTTTTTCAATCTGTTTAATGAAATTATTTACTGATTGGGTTGCATAGTTTCCAATTAATTTTAAATGTTTCCATAGACTATTTTGAAATATATTTTTGCCTTATATTACAAAAATAATACATTAATATTTCTGCTTTTCTGCATATGATGGTAAGGCTTTTATGCATCAATAAATGGTCATCTTGTGAAGTTTTCATATACAGCTGAGAAAAAAGTACATATATTCTCTTACCTATTCCCATTTAGTCTTCTCTAGAAGTCTCTCACTTGTAGCTTTTCTTTGATTCTGATTTTTCTTTGACTTCTTCCATCATTATTTTATGGTTTCAATTTATCTAGGTCTGTGACAAAGAAGTAGAATTTCCCAACTCGTATTATTTTCTCCTGTAATTTATTTAGCCTTATTTAACCTTTCCTTTAAGAATTTGGATGTTATTCCATTTGGCAAATATATGTTTAGTACTGATATTACTAATTGCCCCAATAATGATGGCATTTTTATAAGTTACATATATGATTTTTCCATATACTAAGGTAAATGTTTTTATCTTGAGTCCCTTACAATTTCATTTTAAAGTTTAAATTTTTATTTTTCTTTTGAGTCTATTATTTTAAAGTCAGATTTTCTACTCAGCTCTGGAATATTTTAATAGTCCTCTGTTTCATTAAATTTCCATTGTCCCCCCCAAAAGGATTATACACAGTTTTTCTGGCTCAGTCATTCTTGGTTGTAATATCAGCTCTTTTGTCTTTCAGTATATTATATTTCAAACCCTACTCACCTTTACTTTTCTAACTACCAAATTTTGTGATTTTTTCTGCGACTTCATGTATTTAAATTATTTCTTCTGACTGCTTGAAATATTTTATCTTTGACCTGGAAGTTCTGGAATTCATTATTTGTTGGTTAAATTCACTGAAGAAATCAATTCACAAAAAAAAAACTAGAAGAGAAAAAAAGGAAATGGAGATGCAAAAATACAATGAAGAAAACAACTTTCTAAAGCACAGAATGGATCAAATGGAAATGGAGGCAAAAAAAAAAACAACCACTGAATAAAATGACTCATGAAAGAATAGAATTGGCCAAAAAATTAAAATTAGACAATAGAAGCTAATGAATCCATGAAATACCAGGAAACAATGAAATAACAAGAAGAAATTTTTTAAATGGAAGAAAATCTAAAACACCTGACTGACCTGGGAAATAGATCCAGGAGAAACAATCTAAGAATCATTGATATATCTGAAAATGAGCATCATAAAAATATGCCTGGACAACATATTATAAGACATCATTAGGAAAAATTTCCCTGATATCCTTGAATAAGAGGAAAACATAGAATTTGGGAGAATCATCTGATCATCTTCCGAAAGAGCCCCCAAAATTAAATATCTCAGGACAATTATAGCTAAATCCCAGAACTCTCAGACCAAAGAAAAAATAATATAAGCAGTCCAAAAGAAACAATTCAAATATCATGGAACCATAGACAAGATCACATAAAAACCTAAAAATTTCTACATTAAAGGACTAGAAAGTATGGAATATAATAATCTGAAAGGCAAAGGATCTATGACAACATCCATGATACTTGAGATGCCTGAGGTAAAGTATGATATATATATATACATATATATATATATATATATAACAATGAAGAAGTGTGTATATAGAAAAAAATAAAGGAAGGAAGTGAAATAAGATGGGTAGATATCCAAAAAGAAGGAGGGATGGAAAAGAACACCTGGGGAGAAGAGAAAAGGAGAAATAGAATGGTATAAACTATGTCTAATTAAGAGATGCATAAGAGCCAAATGCAGAAGAGAATATGAGAGTAAAGCAGACTATGCTTTAACTTTACTCTTATTTGATTCATCTCAAAGTGGGAATAATGGACACTTTCTGCTATTGAACCCTACTTTATCATATAACAAAATAGGAAGGAAGTGGGGGTGGGTAAAGGGGAGAATAACAATAAAAGAGGGTGCAGTGAGAGAGGTGGTCAATGAAAACAAAACATAAAGGCTAAAGACATAAAAGTGCGAAGTAAGATGGAAGGAAACAAAAATTAGTAATCATAACTATGAACACGAATAGGATGAACTCACCCATAAAACAGAAAAGGAAAGCAGAGTATATTAAAAACCAGAATCCCATATTATGTACAAGAAACACATTTGAAGCAGGGAGACACATACAGCATTAAAGTGGATTGAGCAGGATCTACTATGCCTCAGCTAAACTTAAAAGAAAAGCAGAGGTAGAAGTCATGATTTCAGATAAAGAAACATAAAAATTTAGTCTAATCAAAAGAGAAGATAGATTAGGATGAAAATTACATCATGGTAAAAGGCAACACAGACTATGAAACAATATCAATATATATGCAACAAATGGCAAAGCATCTAGATTACTAAAGGAAAAGTTAGATGAGTTAGTAACAAGAGAAAATAGAGAGTAAAATATTATTAGTGGGAGACCTCAACATTCTCTCAAAAAAAAAAAAAGAAATCCAACCAAAAATAAACAAGTTAAAGAGGCAAATAAAACTTTAGAAAACTCTGATGTTAGACCTCAGTAGAACACTAAGTGACAATATAAAGGATTATCCCTTTTTCTCATCAGTACATAGTAGATTTTTATGTGAAATATATTATTTTTTGTTTGCTCATTTTTCTGCCACTTTTCTTAATTTTGAACTTTAGATCAAAGTTAGGTTCTAGTCTCAGCTTTGGAGGCTAGGGGAACTGTCTGAAGCTTTAGGCTTTTTTGCACTACTCTTTGTAGAGCTAGATGTGGGGATTTGGAAGTTTTTGGTGTTTCTAAAGTGTTGTGATCTGAGAAGAGCAGATATTTGGTCTTTCCTATCCTGTTCTGCACTGTGGACCTTCCTGAGGAAGGACTCCATCAGAATCTCAATCAATACTAGTCCTCAGGGTCCTTGATCCCGTATGGTCAAAAGCAATGCTACCCTTCAAGGCTTTCCCTCCTTGACTGAAAGTGCTCCCTCTCTGCCCTTGAACTAGAGCGCAAAATATGATGAAGGCATTTGAGTTGCCAAACAAAGTGTGATCCTACATCCAGTGGGACCCCCCCCCATAATGTTTCTGATCAGTCGCCACTTCTCTTTAATGTCTCTTAAGTCATCTCAAAATTGTTGCTGTTTCTGCCACCACCTGCCAGTTGTGTTTCATGGTTGTAGGCTTCTGGTTAGCCTCTACCCTTGGGTCACAGATTTCTCTCTACTTTCCTTAGTTCTCTGGAACTAGAACAAAGTCTTTCTATGACCATTTTTGGCTCTGACACTCCAACTTGAGGCATTATTTTTTTTAAACCCTTACCTTCCATCTTGGAGTAAATACTGTGTATTAGCTCCAAGACAGAAGAGTGGTAAGGGCTAGGCAATGGGGGTCAAGTGACTTGCCCAGGGTCACACAGCTAGGAAGTGTCTGAGGCCAGATTTTAACCTAAGACCTCCCATCTCTACGCCTGGCTCTCAATCCACTGAGCTACCCAGCTGCCCCCTTAAGACATTATTTTAAAGCTGTTTGGAGGCAAATGTTGGGAGACATCAATTGAATATTTTCTCTACTCCATCATCTTAGCTCCACCCATAATTCATTGTTTGTAAAGTTAGAGGCTTCATAGCATTCATCTCCCATCTTTTCATTGTTCTTCATTTCCTTATCAATTTTGTCAATTCAACAACATTAACATGGGACTCCCAGAGGAGGCACTCAAATAGCATGTGATGAACATCATTATGAAACATGCAAAATGTCGTTTCAGTTTGGCAATGACTATATCTCTCTAGTATATTAACTATTCTTAGCAATTGACACATTGAGATAATACTTTTACATTTCTTTTTGTATTTTGCCTGCCACTTTGTGGTTTCTAGATGCTGACTATATTCTCTTTCTTTACTTCCTTTTTTATTACATTCATTTTCAAATAGGTTAGGTGTTATCTGGAAGTGGTCATATACCTTTGGCATTATGTACTATCTATAATTAAACATTATATCAATGGGTCATATGGTCCTTACCTCATTTGCCTAAGCAAAGATCTGCCTTCAGGGGGAGCCAGAAGACAACTACTTAGTAGGAAAATTATTCAAGATAGAACATTAGATGTCTGAAGTACATGACTTTCTGAATATTAATGAGTTTGGGATTACAAATTATACAAAATTAATACTGTCCAGGATCCCTGACTGGGCTAAGAACAATGGAGTCTAGGAAAATTGATTTTACTATCATAAAAGATATATTCTGTGTTCTAAATTATGTAGGATTAGGGCCAGTCATTATAAAAAGCCAATGCAATCATGGTATATTAACTTAGGTAGTTAAGAGAGTTTAGCCTAGATACTGCAAAATCAGTATTGGGTACAAGTCTCTTAAAGACATTTCTGATTACCTAAATCTCATTACTAATATTTCCATAAGTTTCCTCTTTCCTTTTAAATAAATGCCCCTACAAAAGTCACTCACAGGTTAGAGTAAAGAGTCAAAGAAAGAAAGAAGGAATGAGTATTACACAGAAATAATGATGACAAGGGTGCAGTGATGAGGGAAAGATAAAATTTTAGTCCAAATATTGAAGTTCAGTTGGTTCACTAGGCCAAGGATAATTACTTAAGTCTGAAAGCCATCATTCCCATCTCTTGTCATTCTCTTCTCTCTCTAGGGAATTGGAAGTTTACCACATGAACCAATCCTAAATTATTCTTCCTAAACTTCACTCATATTCTCTAATAGATGATTCCCCAAATGAAATTGTCAGCACTAACCTATCTTCCAAGTTTTAGTTTACCATTTCTAAGCACATGTTCATTCTTTTTCCACTTCGGTCTTCATATGTGAAAATAATCTCTTTACCTGTACTTCAAATATCTCCCCTCTTGACTTGCCTATTGGTGCTATCTTGACTACCATTTTCTCAGTCACTAAGTCTCAGAATTTTCCAGTGCATCTTGAATTCATCCTTTTCCTCACCTTATACACCCAAGTAATCAGAAAACTCTATCAAGTCTTGTTATTTAAATCCATCAAATCTTTTTCATTCCCATGTGACCATTAATTCAATTCTTCATCTTCTACCTTTACTATTATAATATCTCCCTTCCATCTCTGAGCCATATTATTTCCAGGTTAAACTCCTTAAAGTACAGATATATTTATGCCATTGCCCCTTTTAAAATCTTTCTATAAATCCATTTTTTGCTGAATAAATTCCAAACTTCAAGGACTGCAAATCAATAATCTTATTTAATCAGTTTCTAACTTTATATATATATATATATGTATACATATACATATATATATATATATATTGGCAAAGGAGGTATGCATATTATAGGTGAATAAGCAGCCTAGACTTTGAACTACTAGGAGCTATGCCCAAATCTGGCTTTGGACACAGATGAGCCATGCAAGGACAAGTCATTTAAGTATTTGATATCCCAGGCATTAATATTATTCATTACAGAGGATTTACTGATGGACAATCATAATGAAATTTACACTTAGGGAATTATCTACATCAATGAAAGCAAAGGTAACCCCCACCCTGAAGACATTCCATATGTGTTGTGCTTCTTTAGTCAAACTGAGCCCCTTAGAGTGCCCAGAGCATACCTTGTGCTCTTCTAGTTCCACACTTTTGCTAAAGTCTTTTCCTCTATCTAGAATGCTCACTTTTCATGCCTGTCAAAATCCTACCCATCCTTTGATGTTCAAGATAAATGAAGCCAGAAATAAATCTTCTGTTCCTCTGAAACCCTAAACATCATTCTGATGGTGACTCCCTCAGGCATTAAATAAATAGATACATTATAATTATTTGTGTACATTTTATTACTCTAAGAACTGTGTATTGGTACCTTTGAATTGGCATACTCCTTTTGCATGTAGCAGGCAAATATGTGTTGAATAAGTTCATGTGGAGATTCTTATAGGTCATGCAGGGTTACTCCAAGTTCTTATAATAATTTCTGTGATAATTATATTGCAGTTCTCTAGCAAGAGAAATCCTGCATTTCCCAAACAGGCAAAACAAACAAAAATTTGTAGAATTCAAGAGTATTGAAGAACTTTATATAGATCATTATATTATAGATTTTTTAATCATCGATTTCAAACCCCTAATTTTACAAGTGAGGATGATAGGATACAAAAAAGGTTAAGTGACTTGAATTTGTTTCAAAGGCAATTAGTGACTGGAAAATGGACACAAACTCTAAATCAGAATTCTTTCCATAAGTCTAAAATTTATTTTATGATCCTGTTTTAAAAATAAAAATATAGTTTAAATTTTGAAATAAGTTATACTTAACTTCATGTCTGAAAAAATCCAACTAATATATCCACATATTGATAATCCCACTCCAACCAAAAAAACTTAAAAAGCATAGACTGGGGAAATAAATCCATCTTCTTTTTCTGAAAAACAGTATAACATGGCCTACAAAGTTATTTTAAAATAAATTCTTCAGACAAATTGGGACTATGACCCAACAGTAGGGTCACGCAATCTCATATCTCTCAACGGTTTGTAAGAAACTCATTCAAAATTCTTCAAAAGGTATTCTGCTCTTGGAAAATGAGTGCAGAGAAATAGTAATATTCTTTCCCATGTTAATTCTAAGAAGACTTATTAAAATGCAGTGTTAAGTGCTCTGACAGATTAAATCAATCTATTGTTTTCTTCTTTACAGAGACAGCACACAATTGCATAGAGAAATGGACACTGCAAACAAATCAATCACAGGAAAATTCTTCTTTCAACATTTTATATGACTGTATAATTAGATTTTAGAAAAATCTGACTTAAACTGAACTTTAAATGGAAACTGCAAACACACAATACCTAAAAAATTAGATGATAGTTTTCTTGTAAACTGTAAAAAGAGATTTAGTTTGAAAGAAACGAGTAACAGTAGTAAAAACTATCCTTCTGAAAAAGACTGAAATGGCAAGTAGTATTAGAAATAGATATCCTTATGTTCAACACCACACTTAAATTCTTGACATGGGAAAGACACACTGGGTAATAAATAAGGGACAGGTTGATTGTCATATCAGAAAATATTGTCAAAAACCTACTGGTCACATATGATACTTTTACCTTTGAATTCTTAAAAATTCTTTTAAAAATTTCCTCTATCAAGTCTGTATGGTTTTTGTTTGTTTTGTCCTGGTTTCATTTATTTTTCTTCATAATAATTAAACAGAAACAGGTTTGATTCTAATAAAAGAATGAAAAAAAGCAAAAGAATAAAAAAGAAAAACCAAGTTCTTGAAAATTATTAACTGTTCTTTAATCTGCTGCACATTAGACATGACAGTTTTAAATTTTCACATCTTTAGTTTTATATCATTTCTGTAGCACAGAGAATTTTGGGCAAGTAATACGAAGCCATTCTCTGACTTTTTCATTTATTTCTTAGGGAGCATGTGATATATTTATAAAAGACAGATCAATGCCCTGACTCTTTGTATCAAAGACACAAAGACAGTGCCTGAAGATGTTTTATATACCTTATGTACCTTTCTGATTGACCTGACAGTATATCCTTGGACTTCCCCTGACAGTCAGAATTGGAAGATATTTTAACGAGGAGGTAGGTGAAAGATTTCTGAGCTTCACATCTGTTAGCATTCCCTACCTTTCCCTTTATTTACAAGGTAGACAAAATAGTAAAGTCCTTGTCCAGGTAAATGCCTTAGGATCTTGGGAGTAATAACCATACTCAGTTAAACTTTTGAAAAACTTCAGATGTTGGAATCTGAGGCAATGAATAGACTCACATAGGAATATTAGTAACAAATAATACCATTTACTATGAATTTGTATCACTTCCTTAAAAATATAGCCAGGTATTCCATTCTTCACATATCTTTTCTAAGGGAAGACAGGAAAAGAGGAACGTCTTCACTTTATCTTTCTCTTTTCCCTGTATCTAATCCAAGAAACTGCCAAAAATTCAAAAGAATTTCAAAAGAAATAGATAATTCAGCTTTAAGGAACCATTAAGATACCCTGAAATATGATTCTCCCAGGAAAACTAGTCAAGGGATACACATATTTAAACTTTTTTTCAATTAAAGAATAATTATTTCATCTTCATCTCACTCCACCTCCATTGAGGAAAAAAAGAAAAACAAAATCCTTGCCCTGCTATCTCTGTTGTGGTGAGCATTCTTATAATATTTTCCCTAGATAGCCTAAAAAAACAAGTAGCAGCTTCCCAGTAGAAGGAACATAGAAACTGGATCAACAACCCTTGCCAAGAATCTCTCTAGCTTCTCTAGTATATAGCCTTGTATAAAAGTTGTTGTTTACATTGTACAATTTCAAAGATCTTTTATGTATGAAATTTTTGTTTAATATCTGCTTTAGTCTGTGCTAACTTGGTCTATCATTGTAAGAAGCTAAAACTGAAACTAATCACTTGAGGGAAAATCAGTCTAGCAGTTTTATGTCCTAAGTAGTTTTGTTCTTATGAAAAACACACAATTATTGTAGGATGCATGACTATGGAACATTATTGATAATATCACATTCAAGAATCAAATCTATTTTAGGTTGACAAGTATTTGGTGACTACCAATTGAAATCCCTGTATCCTGAGGGTTTTTTAGAGACTAAAGGTGCTCAAATTTGTTGTAACCAAGCATTTGAAAGACAAAGAAAAAAAATCAAAGGAGAAATTCACTGTAGTATACATATAGTTTTATCTAAGCATTCACATTTACTGTATTTGATTTTGTAAATGAAAAAGAAGGTGAAAGGGAAACTAAGTGATCACATTGGTACTAGAAAATATCAGTTTCTTATGATATTAGAACAGCATGTAACCTATATGGTATTCCAGGAAGGTCCAGCTTGGGAAACTATTTTCCATTGCCTAAATTCACTAGCATTAGTGGCTAATTGTGGATGAAGGGCATCTTGAAAAAGCCATCCACAGATGCATATGTCAACCATTCATGTGGAGGGAATGACAACTTATTTGATCAAGATATTTCAATCCATAAAATAAACTCTTCAAATTATTTCAGCTGTTGGGATTTGCTTCCAATTCACTAATTTGTCAATCAAATCAAGGAAGTGGAGGGAAAGAAAGAAAACCATTAGCATTAATCACATACATTTAAAATCCCAGTTGACTTTTCAGGATGAAGAAAAATCAGAGCAAAATTGGTTCAAGATGTGCAAAATAGGAACAACAGTGAATTTGAGGCACAAACAACATGACAATATACTCCTCAAATAGTTAGATGAAATGCAAAATATTTAAACAAGGAATAAAAATAATCCCTTGCTATTAATTTAACTTTTATGGAATGATTTTCTTTTGATCAAATATTTTTATATTTTATCATATTCAAGAAATAATGCTCTGAATTCAGTAAACTGAGAGGCCAAATGTAGAAATGTATATTTGACTAATTGTATGTGTATATTAGACAAACTGCATTAGGATGATTAAAAATAAATCATCACTATCTCACATTTGGAATAATCAAGAAGAATTTCAAGTCTGTAAGATTTTGCATTATTATAATACACTAATGAAATAAAGAATTTAAAAATCATTGAAAACCAGCAAATCTTTCAATAGCCCAAGGATAATTATGGTAAGGGAAACATTTCCTTAAAACATTCTGTGCATTCAGATATAACACTTTTCAAAGAAATGAAAGTATCACACAGAGAATATTAAAGTCCATGGTGAGTATGAATAGGATATAATTAACCAAAGAACTTTGAAGAACATCAGTTTAAAAAGATATCACTAGGGAAATGTATGATGGGAATAGAAGATAGGCTGGGCACATGGCAAAGATGAAAGATAACTGCTAGGCAGAGTGAATGCTCATGTTATTGGGAGGAATCAAGGAAGGTCTCCAGCACAGTGTTACTTGTCACCCTAATATTGTGTCTGCTCTTACAGGTGATGCTGTGGAGGAAAGACAAATTGAGAGAAATGCTCAACACAAATAAATTTCCTTTTGCAGTGGTGAACAAAACTGTAATCACAAATAAACGAGGCAGAGACAATTGGCCATTTAAGAAAAGATTTCATCTTCCAGGAGGCCATGATAACTAGAAATCTGATTTCCATTCCAGATAAAACAGCTAATAAATAAAAGAGACCCAGGGAATATGACCAAGAGCCAGAATCATGGAATACACACAGAAAAGAATTAGTCACAGTATTACATTAACATTGCTAAATATATTTATTTCATTTCTACTTATTTATTAGCAATTTGATATAACCATCGAACTTAAAATCCATCTAGTCCAATGCAGTTTATAAATGACTAAATTGAGGCTTATAGAAATCCACTGTGCTTCTGAGATGATGGTTTAAAAGTAACACATGGAAGTGCAATAACCTCCAGGAGTTGATGCAGAGTGAAAGGAGCAGGACCAGGAGAACCTTATACACAGAGCCAGATACACTGTGGTACATAGATTTCTCTACTAGCAGCAATGCAATGATCCAGGATAATTCTAAGGAACTAATGAGAAAGATGCTCTCCACATCCAGAGAAAGAACTGTGGGAGTAGAAACAAAGAAGAAAAACAACTGCTTGATCACATGGGTTGATGGGGATATGATTGAGGATGTAGACTCTGAACAACCACCCTAAAGCAAATATTAATAATATGGAAATAGGTCTTGATCAATGATACATGTAAAACCCAGTGTAACTGCACTAGCTATGGGGGCGCAAGGGTTAGGAGGGAAGGGTAAGAACAGGAATCATGTAATCAAGGAAAAATATTCTAAATTAATGAAATACAATTTTTGAATTCAAAAAAATAAATGAAAGTTATGCATATTTTTTTTTACTTCCAGGTATTAGAGCCACGAGATTTCCACAGAAGGCCTAGCAGACCTAGCTGTGTGCTGCTCTTGATATCATTTGCAAAACTGTGTCTACCACTGAAATAACCTAGCTACCCAATACTGGAAAAGCTAACTTCAATTTTGAACCCTAATCAGAATTTTCCCATTCTATACAATAAAAACTGGAAATCACAACAATGACCAAGAAGCAGGAATATTGTATGATTTTTCTCTACAGTCATCAATTCTAGCATTTCTTAGTTCCTAGAAAAAGAAGACTATGAGATAATCTGTGCAAGAATTGAAAAAAAAAGTGGGGGAAAGCATGGTGTAGTATAAAGAGTACTGGAATAGGGAGTCAAGACCTTGTTTGTGTGAATGGCACATACAATACTGATTAGCTGTGGGATTGTAGGAAATCCCTTAACCTTCAACTTCAATTGTTTCAACTATAAAAATGAGGAGAATAACAGCACCTACATCACAGAGTTGGAAGGAAAGAATAAGCTAAAAGACCTCAAGGACTTTTTGAACCTTAAATTGTCATGTAAATATGTGCCATAAAAACACAATCTCAAGGGCACATATGACCAGAAAAGGCAATGAGCCAGTCTTGTAGGAAAACTGAGTGAAAGCAGATGGAAAGTCCAAATACTACACTTGTTCTCCCACAGTATTTTTTTAAACTACAAAGTCCTTTCTGGTATCAAAAAGGTTTTTTTTTGAAGGATTTCTATAAAGATGTCAAGAATCAGACATAGGAAGATATTGCTTAGCTTCTTTTTGTTGTGGCAAAGTAAAAGAAAAGAAAATATCACCAATGAGACTCCAGACATGTCTATTTTACATATATATATGTATATATATATACATATATATATGTATGTACACACACCAGATATATGTATATATTAAAAGACATATAAAGACAAACATCTTTGCTGTTATATTAAATAGCCTCATTCCTAGAACAAAGAGTAGATAAGTGACTTATCCAAGGTTACATGGGAAGTGACTATTAGAACTGGGATTCAAACGGATTCATTGAGTAAGTCCAAATTTAGATATCTGGGTTAAAAATAAATGAATATTATTAAGGAAATGTAGAATTTATCATATTTTAAAAACCCAAAAAACAACTTTCAGAGTTCAGATGATTGCCTCTTTGTAATGTATCTATGAAAATTTATTGTAATATTAGCCTGTTTATAATCATTTTAGAGGTCAAATTGAGAGAGAGAAAGAGAAAGAGAGAGACAGAGACAGAGAGAGAGAGAGACAGAGAGAGAGAGAGAGATTGAGAGAGAGAGAGAGAGAGAGGGGGGGGGGAGAGAGGGAGAGAGGGAGAGAGGGAGAGAGAGGAAGAGAGGGGGAGAGAGAGAGAGAGAGAGAGAGAGAGAGAGAGAGAGAGAGAGAGAGAGAGAGAGAGAGAGAGAGAGAGAGAGAGAGAGAGAGAGAGAGAGAGAGACTATCATTATTCTTTCCACTGGTCAGACCATATCTGAATTCTGCATCCAGTATGGATACTATATTTGAAGGGAAACAGTGAAAATTAAATTATTAAATTAAATTCAGAGGAAGGTAGCCTGGATTTTGAAGACTAGAAAACATGTCATATAAAAAAAAAGTTTGAAGGAAATAAGATAGCCTATAATAGAAGGGAGAGTAGAACATGATCACTAACTGCTATAGAATTGTCGCATTTAGTAAATGAATTCATGGGAAAAAATACATTTTCTCAAATCCAGAATTGTAAGCCTTAAGCATACAAATACAAAAACAAGGTATCCCCTTCTATAAAGGTTACATTCTAATACAGGCAAGGGCAGTGGAGGAAATGGATCAAGACTTAGTGGGAATTCGTGGTGTTGGGGAAGTTTTTTACTTGGGAAGCAGAGGGAAGGTGCCATTAGGAGAATTTGGTAGAATGCATAGATTTGTTCTATTTGTCCCCAAAAGAAAAACAAAACAAAACAGGGACAACAAATAGAAATAGAACTGGCTCTGGAGTCAGAGGGCTTGAGTTGGAATTACTAGCTATATGATCTCAGGCAGATCATATTTTCTCTGGGTATTAGGTTCCTCCTCTGTAAAATGAAAGATTTGGTCTAGATAGGCCATTTATGTTCCTTTTAGCTCTAAATCATTTACCTTATAAAAATGGTAAAGTGAATCAGGATTCAATTAATAGAAGGATTTTTTTTCTAACAATGAGAATTGCACCTATTGAGATGAAATACTTAATAAGATAGTGATTTACCCATCACTAATGGCTCAAATAATGAGTGGATCACCATCTTCCAGGCCCATTATGAAGAGGGGGGGAATACTTCCAACTCTTTTTTTCCATTTATGTATTATTTGTTTGCATGCATGTGTTTCTTCAGGTCATTTTAAAATCAATTTGCTTGATTATAATGAGCATATTTTATGTTAAAGATGTGTCATAAGACTGCTATTTTTGCTTATATGATACTTTTTCTTGGATAACTTGTAAAGTTGGACATAACTTTGTATTTTATGGCTGACCCAATTGCTTGAAATGTGTTGTATATCCATCTGTAAAGGAAAAGATTTATGACCTCTGAAAGTGAATGGGCAAAAGCAATTTAAAAGTAGATGAAGGCCATATTTTATCAGTCAGAGTGCTTACAACTTTTCAGTTACAAAAAAATGGACCAATTCAAAGTGTTGGTTTTCCCTGCAACCCATTCCATCGCTAGGTCAGTTTAAACCCATCCATTCTGTGTTCTGGGCAGATAGTAAGTACATAAGGTCAATCCTCCATTTTCATAGGAGTAACATTTTTGGCATAAAAGTAAAAAAAAAAAAACATCAATGTCAGTATATCAAACCTATGGGAAATAAGTGGTTAGGTTCCCCAAACCACTAAAAACTATAATAATTCAACAGAGAAACACACCACTAAAAATATACATTTTTGCATATAATTCTTTATAACAAAAGAGTCCTGACAACATTTACTGTTCTTAACAGTAACCATGAAATAACCCATAAAATGGAGGTAAATGAGAGGCAAAGCCCAACAGGATGAGAAAGGCAGGGGACAATGTCTGAAGGACCCCTACATTAAACATGGAAAGAACAAAACTGTTTTTTGAGACCTCCCTTTTGACTATGTGGTTGACATGTTCCTAGATGAAAAGCACATGGCTTGGTGAAAGTCCTTGGCCCCTTTCTGAACTCTGGGCTGGATGTGGTAAGGATGGATCATGCTCCTCCATTCCCTGGGAATCTTGGTGAGAGGGTGGAGGTGAC
This sequence comes from Monodelphis domestica, assembly GCF_027887165.1. NCBI lineage: Eukaryota > Metazoa > Chordata > Mammalia > Didelphimorphia > Didelphidae > Monodelphis > Monodelphis domestica. The sequence continues at coordinate 105,046,912 of NC_077232.1, forward strand.
CCCAATCTCATTCACCTGCACACTTAGCCACTTTTCCATTTTTTCAATTTCTTCCCAGAATCTTTGAGAAGTTATTTTTAGCACTCTCTGGAGTAGATTCACCAACAGTTATGATTTTTTTTTCCATTTTCACTGATATAAACATGCATTGGGTTTCCCATTTTTATCTACTAAATATATATGGCTGACAAGGTAAAAGTGAAAATAAAGTTACTAATAATACAGTACTTGAAGTTGCAAGAGTCAAACATGAAAATGGTGAGGTTTGACTGCACTATTCTTAATCCTCATAGGTTAATAGAGATGAAAATAATATATTGTTTTCTACTGACCAGGAACAGCAGGATTTTCATCCTCCTCCACTTTTAATAATTTCTCTTCTACCCAACTAGAATGGGGATTGCTTTATGGGGGAAAATCTCATTGCCCATCCTCCTACCCTGACAACTTTAAAGGTTTGTTTTCTTTTTATTTGGTTTTGTTTTCATTTTGAAGATAACCAATTCAACAAAAATCTGATCTTTTCCAAAAAGGGTCACTTTAGACTTTTTGTTCTCCATTCTGTTGTACAAATTGTGGGCATGTAATAATTATTGAATTATTCATTGTATAATCATTGCTAGATGAGATTCATATTAGATAAGAAAGTAAAATTTGGCATTTCTCCATTATTTCAAATATATTCACATACATTTTGTGATCACATTATTTCATCTCAGCAAGATACTTATATGAATACAACAGATTACTGAAAAAAATCCCAAGTTAAAGTAATTAAATTTGCCTAGGATATTAAGATAAGTCAAAAACGACTTGAAAATATAAAGGAAAGGGAAGTGCAATCAGTATGGGAAATGGAAAGGGGCCACATGTTTACAGTAGGACTAGAAGTCTAAGTAACATACCCCGATTCAACATGATAGTATTTGGAGGAATCTGCCTGTAAGAAGAGGATAGTTTCTCACAGTGGGAAATCTACTTGGGTTAAGACTAAGTCAAATAGGATGCTACATCAAAACAGTTATAGAATGACATTACAGCACAGCATATATATAGTATTTGACAAAATGAATATATCTAATTAGCAATTTCCCCATTTTACCAGTATTAGTTGGGCTCTTGGACAAGATTAAATTCTATATGTAGCTTCAGAATTAGAAGAGTTAGCAAAAAGGTTAGAAAAGACAAGTGACTTCATATTCATAAATGTAGTATGGAAGGTATAATGGCAAATACCCTAACGGGACAGGTAGTTGGCATAGTAGAGTGGCTGGCTTGGAATCAGGAAGACTCATCATTCTGAGTTCAAATCTGACCTCAGATACATGCTAGCTGTGTGTCCCTGGGCAAGTCAATCAACCTGTTTGACTCTGTTTCTTCTTCTATAAAATAATATGGAGAAGGAAATGTTAAACAATTCCATTACCTTTACCAAGAATACTCCAAATGGGATCATGAAGAGTCAGAAACAATTGAACATAATTACATTCATGGATGACTTCAGTAGTGGAGGCACAGAGATCATGGACCTTGATCTAAAGGAAACAGGAACAGGTAGGTCTTAATCCAAGGAGAAGCTGTCCTTTCTGTGTTTATATCCATCATGAAACAGCTCTAAATAAAATTGACACTACAGAAATCTAACATATTTAGGCTAAACATTATATTCCTTTTGGATTTTTCGTGAGACTCTATATTAGGAGATAGATAGCATGAGAAGTGGAAGCAAAGAAAGAAGTCATAATAGAATTGCTGCAATGTAATGCATGCATTCTCTAACCTGTACATGAAGAATTAAGAAGGTGAATGATGTACCTTTATTCTTTTGTTCAGGCAGAATATTTTCAAATAATACAGTGATGGAGCAAGATGTTTGTAATACCAAAGCTAATGCAATGTTGCTTAATGGAAATTATATTTAACAGATGTTGCTAACAAATTCTAATATGTCTGCCCCTCTAAGGACACTGGGTAAAACCTGAAATAAGTTGTATCAGGCAAGGAAATGATGAAAGTCTCAATTTTTTTGATAGCTGAGATTTTTTTTTCCGGTCATACTTTCCTAGCTTTTTATGACCTCAACTTTCTCTGCACATCTTTTACTTCCCTTCCACCCATCCATTTCCCTGTTCTGTTTCTCTTCAGACTATTGGTCTGATAACACTTTCAGCAATTATCTGCAAGTTTGATCATCATTTTGCAAAGCCCTCATTCTCTTCTACAATCCATTTCTCTTCCCTGTGTGATGAAGAGCTGTCCACATCTCCTGACATTTGAGGATGATATTTAACAGACACTGTAGAACATTTCATAATGCACTAGTTAAAGGAAAGTGTTTATTAATCATTTTTCAAATAAAAGTTCCCATTTATAGTAGCCTTAGAGGTTTGTAAAACACCATCCTTAAAATAATTATGTGTGGAAATCACTCAAGTATTATTATCCCCATTTTCAAAATGGGAAAATGGAAGACTGAAGAAATTAAATGAGTGGCTCTGGGTCATGAAGTTGGGTCAGCTTTGGAAATGGAACATGAATCCAAGTCATCTGACCCTTTCAACTACATCATAATACCTCTCCAACTACCATATTACCTAATCTTCAAGGACTCCAGAGATGGATTAGAAACAAAAGGCTGTGACCAGATGTAACATCCTTGGTGAAGCACAAACTCTTAGAGAATGAGAACTGCTTTATTTTTTGTCATTGCATCTTCAGCATTGAGCATGATGCCTGGCATATGGCAGCACTGAGGAAATGCATGGGATCTGATAGGTCTTGAGTCATCACATTACAATCACCCAGAAGACATCACCCAATGAAGCACCTCAGGGCCAAAGATCCAAAAGGTTATGCAGCACACATAGCTAACCCCTACTGATCCAATGATTAGTGCTAGGATCAAACCTATTCAGAGGATTCACAATGGCATGAAAATTCAGCAGCTACTATATAGTGAATATAAGTATAGTTATGACACACAGTCAGAAAAGTAATAATTTGCTTAAATTTACTTATAAGCAATGTGTCATAATTATCTTTTCTTTGAAGCAAAAACAAAGAAGCTAACAACATAAAATTTATTATAAAATGCAGTATATGATTTAATCATCTCTCTAAGGGAAGGTATAGAGCCACAAGTATTGATGCGTGGCTATGAGCCCTCTCCCAGGAACAGTAGTAAATCATAAGTGTGAGTGAAAATAGTATAGAAAATACTAATGTTCACAAATTAGTCACTGGCCACAATCTCAACAGGAACAATTATGAATATAGGTAAGAGACCTCATGCATGTATAAATAGTCTCTCTCCTATATATGGGTATGTGTTAAACTGGTCCAGAATATACCTACTTTATTTGTGCCAATGTACAAATAATATACATTCGAATGTTCACACATTCCCTTTATGTATGTGTAGATGCACACATGTCATTTTATGTAATTCAGTCTCTATACACTTTCTGATATGTGGATAGCCAGATATTACTTTTTTGTCAATGGTTATGATTACATATATCACTCTTATTTTAAAAAAAAAAAATCTTCTCCTTTAGAATCAATACTAAGTGTTTGTTCCAAGGCAGAAGAGAAGTAAAGGCTAGGAAAATAGGGTTAAGTGACTGGCCCAGGGTCACATGGCTAGGAGTTGTCTGAGGTCACATTCAAACCCAGGACTTCTGTTCTGCCTCTCTTACCTTTTCTTTTTTATTTGAAAATTTTTATTTAATCAATTTACAATATTTTCCATATTCACAGAATTCATTTTCTTTCCCTCTCCTCCTCCCAAAGCCACTGAGCAATTCCACCAGGTTTTATATATGTCATTGATCAAGACGTTTTTCCATATTCTTAATATTTGCATTAGGGTGATATCTCAGCCTCTATTACTTATGTAAAACTTTTTATTATTCCCCTAATTATTAATGTTTTCTCACCCATCAAATTATCTTGTGCTTTCTTATCTAATTATGTGTCCTATGAAATGTCATAATATAATGTCAATATGTAACTTAATTACATATCATCTATAAAATGAGATCTCTTTAAAGGGGTTGTTTTGTTTTGTTTTGTTTTGAAATATGACTTTTTATTCCAAACCTTTGCAGATAATAAAGGCTTAATATATCCTGGGTGAACTGACCTGGATTTCTTCTTTTCCAAGGCAAATATCTATTAACATCACATACATATAAGTTTCTTTCAGAAATTTTATATATGACATTTGACATATAAGATTCTATCAGAAACTTTCAGAAACTTATCAGAAACTGAAACTGAAAGAATAAATCATGAATATATAAATGAGGTATGAACAAATCCATAATGATTTGGGGAGAATTAAAGCCCTGTGAAAAGTGACTAAAGAAAAATTGTGGCATGCAAGAAATATCTTGTGATTGGACAAAACAATCTGAAACAAATTGGGTCCATGTATATGATGCAGAAAAATGGTTCAGAATTACACATTCCAGTCAAAGAGAAATGAACAGTGAGGGACAATGGCAAATGATAACTAAGAGGATATTCCTTTTGGGAAGTGGGCAGAGAATCAGTTTTTTCACTTTTCCTCATCCCCACTGATCAGAAGACAATGTTGTGGTTTTTAAAGGGAATTTCTGGAGTGGAAGAACAACAATATCTGTTGGCAATGTCTACATCAGGAGCTGAGACATATACACACAGACAGCAGACCATATATACCCAATACAGGCAATTTCAGTACACTACAATGACTCAGAAGAATGTTCTAACTTAGGTAAAGTTTATTGTTCTATTTGACAAATGGGGAAATTGAGGCTTAGAGAAAGAAAATACTCTGACCAAAGGCAAAGGAAAGTGAGACACACCGAACTCCCTCAAAAGACTTTCTGAACTGTAAGGGCACCATTTAAGGGAGGGCTTGGACTCTCCATCTTCTGGAGAAACCACAGAATCCTAGGATTTGAGGAACTGAGTCAGGAGTTATTAGCTAGTAAGAGTACTTAGCCATGGAGTACTTTTAAAGATCAATTACTTAGAAGCTTATCTGAGGCTTAAAGGACATTAGACAATTCAGCAAAGAAAAACAAGGGCAATGATCCCAGAAATGTGGTAAAAATCTATATTTTTATAAATAACTTCAAATGACATTTGTCAAATATTTTAAAAATCTTATTAATTTTATATGCACTTATCACTAACTTAAATATTTAGGGAAAAAAACCCATATGAGGATTCAAGATGCTTTACTGGCACACCCAGTCTTAAATTAGACCAAATAGATAACACACTGCTTCTGATATGTTGCCAACTTCTGGAGATGAAATTTGGCTGACTTTACAGTAACCTTTTGACATACCCTGGAAGCTATTTCTTCCAAACACAATTCTGATCTCAATTTGTTGATTTGACATTTGACTTTTTCCTTTTTTTCCCTTTCTTTTTTGCATTTAAGTAACACAGAATCAAAGACTAAACTTGGAAGGGACTTCTAGAGTTTAAAATGTGAAACCCTATAAACGATGTTCTCATTTCCCACCATTTAAAAAAAACTAAATTAATAAATTTTTCTCTGTTGCTATTAAACTCATCATTTGAGTTTGCTCAGAGATGGATGAAAAATATTTTACTAAATATAAAGTGCTTTACAAATTTCATAGAACTCACAAATGTTTGGTGATGATGATGATGATGATGATGATGATGATGATGATGTCATTTACTATCTCTAGGATGGTCCTCTGACAAGAGATACATACTCCTTAATGAAAGAAACAGGAACATGTTTCTTCCTCATATATTGCCTGGTCCCCCATTTGAACAGCTCAGGATGATGTCATTAGGTATTCTTACCACCATGTTTTCTGTGCTCCAATGATAATACGAAGGTCCCCAAAGCATACCCTGCTGTTTCTTCCTGGAAATTAGGCTATCTGCATTGATGTGCAAAGCAGAGCAAAGGGTCAGGTTAGGCCCCTTGCTGTGCTTTCGCTCACAAAATAAAATTCCACACATTACAATTCAGATTTATTCCAAGGCATTAAGACAGAATTAACTGCATTAGCAGGGAATAAATACATTCGGTAAAAGAAAGACTGGCCATATGTGTCGGTGGCTACTTGCCACCCAGAAGGGCATCACTATTCCATACAATGTCTGCACCAGAAGCCCCCAAACTAATCATGGCCACCTGCTAACTATGGCCCATAAACACCCAGAAAATGAAGAGTCAGGCAGCAAAGAGAGCAACCAAGCAGCCACTCTGCTGTGATGGAAATTGGCCTCAGGAATCAAAGGTAGGGAGAGGGATGGCAGTGAAGCTGTGCTTCATTGATTCAGCATCCTTGAGGGAAAAGATGTCTTATATATACAGAGCTATCCAGACAACTGAAATTTGCAGTCTTTTAGCAAAGGCATTTGCTTTTCACTTAAATTTTTAAAATAATACAGATAAATGTTTTTCAAAAATGAATTACACATTTCCCTTCTTCATTCTTAGGCTCACAGAATTCCAACTGGAAGAGACCTTCAAGATACTGTATTCTGAACTTTTCATTTGACAAATGAAGAAACTATGGTCTTGAGATACTAAATGATTTGCCTTAAGGGAATATTGGTAATAAATAAACCACAGAGATTAGAAGACAAAGGTTTTCTAGTTCTAAACATTGGCAGATAGGTGGTACACTTAATGGGACACCAAGCCTGGAGTCAGGAACATCTGAGTAGAGATCGAACCTCAGGCACTTACTAGCTGAGTGATCCTGGAAAAGTCATTTAATCCTATTTGTCTCAGTTTTCTTAACTGTAAAATGAGCTGGAGAAGGAAATGGTAAACTACTCCAGTATCTTTGCCAAGCCATGACGAGTAGAATGTGACTGAAACAATTAAGCAAAAATAAATTCTAAATTTGGTGTCATTTCTTCAAAAAATAAGGAGTTGGACATAACAGCACTTTTTTTTTCAAAATGACTCAGGGTCATCATGATAATTATTTATCATACTAGACTAAAATGGGAAGCTGCATTTGGCTGTCTTCTCTGACCCTAAATAGTCCTAGATTTCTCTTCCTTTTAAAATGTCTTGTCTTTTCTTTAATAATGAATTTTAATGTCTCATAACATAACTTGGTGCCTTCATTCACCCCTTCTAGTATGCCCTTATCTTAACCCTACCTTCCAATTTAGCTTTGTGAGCTAAGAGAGCACATTAATATACTTTCTAAAATTGTGATTAAGACAAGAATAAATAGAACTTCATGGGGTTCTCCTTGGAAGAAAACGGATGGTTGCTCAAATATTTTTCTGGATTGTTCCCAAGTTCTTGGCAGCCTTCTAAAGAACCAAAGTTACTATATCTGTAAACCTTGTAAAAAAGGTGTCATTCTCCTTAACCACATTTGAAACACATTAAAATAAACCATAAACAATGTGGAACTGTATAGTTAGAATGCCAGCAACAACCATTGTTTTAATTTTAGATTTGATATGTTGCTCCTTATAAGTCCTACTGAAAGGAAAAGTTGAGATGTATTAATCTATTAAATGTATCAGCTGCTATTAGGTACAATACTGGGTTTCTCATAGAGAAAAAATAATTCAATTAATTTTATTAATCAATTGAAACTTCTTGATAATTCACTACTTAGAGGCCACTGTCTTATGGATACTGAGAATGAATAAAAATAATCATAATGATAAGCATCCCCAACTCTGAGATACTCTTCATACCTTAAGATCTCTAGCTTTGTCAAATAAGTGCTCAATGGAAGATTAATGGATGGACATTGATGAACATTGTACAGCCTAAGGTGTTGTGGGTAGCAATCTGCACCAATGGAAAGGATATACACTTATTCAATTACCCTATCAAAAGTGTGATTTGCCAAAGTTCAATGAAGTATCAGATTTATTTCACCATCAATCACATATTCTTTTAAAAATGCATCTAACTATATATATCAATTATTTCATTAGAGTGCTAATAAGTTGGCCTTTCTCAAATCTCTCCCCAATCTATCCTCCACACTCAGTCGCCTCGATTTCTACTTTTCCAGTCTTATCTTCTTTACCTTACTCTACATCACATTATCCTTGATGCAGACACTGTTCTCCTGGCTATTGGTAAAAAATATTCTAAGCTACAGAGATATTCTCTAGCTGTCTCCCATACCTGGAATATTCTACCTCCTCATCTCCATAAACTAACTCCTCTAGCTTTATTTAAGTGCAATTAAAATTTTATTCCTCTAAAGAATGCTTTTTCCATACCATCTTAATTCTAATACCTTTCAACCTTTAATTATTTCCTATTTAACTTATATATAAATTATTTGAATATATTTGCTGCCATCTCTCCCATTAGATTGTGAGCTTCTAAAGGGCAAGGACCTTCTTTTACATCATTTTTCTCCTCAGTGCCAAAACAGTTTCTGGAAATTATAAATTCATCAAAATGTTTATTTTTTAAATTAAGATTATTTATTTAAATAATTCAGAATATTTTTCCAGGGTTATATGATTTATGTTCTTTCCCTTCCCTCCTCCCATGCCATCCCATAGCCAAAGAATAATTCCTCTGGGTTTTACATGTATCATTGACCAAGATCTATTTCTATATTATTAATATTTGCAATAGAATGATCATTCAGAGTCTACATACCTAATCATGTCCCCATCAAACCATGAGATCAAACAGTTGTTTTTCTTCTGTGTTTCTACTCCCACAATTCTTTCTCTGGACATAGATAGCATTGTTTTTCATAAGTCCTTCAGAATAAAAATGTTTATAAATGACTGACAATGCTTCAATAGCCATTGAAGGACTTTCTGATGTTATCCTGGAAAGTAGATAAAATGATGTTATAATGATCCCTGAGTCATTAAGATTAAATTGTGATGAATGTGCTCTACAATAGGAAGATATAATACTTTTTGGAAATATTTCCATTAAGAATGATTAAAGTAATAAAGATCTGAAAATTAAAGAGTTAACCATCATTTAACTATCATGGATTTTAGATATTTTCATATATTCTATTTTGGTAATATCTTAAACATTCCAAAATGCAAGAACACATTTCAACAAAATAAATTTGTTTAGTCTGGTTATAAATACATCTTATTGTATTTTTAAATTTTTATATTTTTGCACTTGTATTTTATAGAAATTGTTAATCACTTCATTTTATAAGTTAACTGGATTGATCCACAAGTCACAATTAACCAGAAAAATTCATTTTCAACTGTGCCTAGGGAAAAAAAGTTAACTTAATAGAAATCTTGTACAAAGCTTCTTTTATAAACTTGGTATAATGGCATTAAGATATGAAGAATTCATTATTTTGACCTGTAAATTATAGTGGATTTTAAATTATATCTTCAGTAGGCTAGACTGCTGGGCTTGTGGTCACAAACTCTGAATTTAAATTTTGCTACTGATCCTTACTAGCTTTGAGTTTAGGCAACTAAAATTGTAAGCTATAAAAACTTTCCTGTTTGTGTCAGTGGAGAAAAGTCCCATTTCACTTATTAGAGCAATCAAATCATGAATTCTTATATCAGTCCCTTCTTTTGTACCAGCCTTGGAATCTGATCCATGTCTTTAACAAAAAGAGATAGTGAGGCCAAGAAAATTTGTAAAAGTTGCTAATTATTATTGTTGCTCCAATTCTTTCTACTCTTTAATCCATTGGGTATACCACCATCAAATTAATCTTTCTAGAGCCTACTTTGTATTATGTCTCTAACCAACTCCATTGTGGTTCTTCATCAGCTAAACTACTTATGCTGGCTTCTAGAATTCAAGCACATTACAGCTTTTTCAACATTCCTTTGAAGTGAGTTTGATTGGAACACTGAGTCAAGTTGGAAAGTCATTTAAGTTAAGAAATTTGGACTTTATTCAAAGTCATGGGAAAAGACTGTAGCTTAGGAAGCAGGAGTCTAAAATTTAAAATAGAATTCCATCCATTTCAATAAGCTTACCTATCCATCCATCCACACATATCTCATTCTTCCTAAGAAAATTCCCAAGTGTGGTCTCAGAGACCCAGATGGAGGTGCTGGGAATAAACTTGACAGATCACAGCCTCAGCAAGTCCTGGCATATCATAAGTAAAGCCCAGCAGGGCCAAAAAGTACTTCTCCCCACCTTGGCAAAAGGTTGGATTTGTATGATCATGAGTTTAGTCTTCATCCTGAGGTCATGAAATTCCAGTTCATCAAATGCTATCCTAGGAAAGCCTGTTTGCTTCTGATATAGTTCTTTGGTCTTGCCTGATTTTCATTGTAAAATATATACTTTTGTTCCCAGTATGTGATTTAATTAAAGGCTAATATCATAAATCCCAAAGATGTCCTTAAATCCAAGGTTAAAAGGAACAGGAGAGTAAATCAAGGATGCAGAATAGCTATATGGAAGCTTATGTTTCTCCTAAAAAAAAAAAACACACCAATTAGCCAAGGCCTGACTAAGGCCAGAAGGAGGCAGCATAACTTTCTAACTTTGAGAATGTCCTCCAGTCTTCTGGTAACTGATGATACACACATGGCAAACTGACAACCCCTTAAAAGGAGTACTGTGAGCCTGGAGAGCCTTTTCAGGAAGGTGTTGGAGCCTCATGCCACTCAGTTTATTTCAGGGATCATTAGCCCTTTTTGAGACTGCTTCTAATATTTTAAACATCCTGTCAAATTCATTCTGTTGCATAAAGGAATGAAAAGCAGATGAGGGAAAGCCCAGCAGTATCTGGCTTTTTTACAATACTTTTGAGCTCTGAAATATCTTCAGCATTGTGAGTTCAGTTTCTATGAGTGCATGCATATATGTATATGTGAAAGAAACATCTTCTAGCCCCAAGAAGGGAATTTTAAAATTACTTGCACCCACAAATATTTGAGAAAAAAGTAATTTATATGAATATATTGTTTCCCCTCTTGACAAACATCTGAGATATTTGTTGATCTTTTACTGGGTGGGGGGAATAAAATCACAGTTGGCCAGAGGCTTTAATAGATGACTGCAAATTGACATGCTGTAAAACATTACAGAAATGACTCATATACATAAGATTATGTCATTCAACTGGAATCCTAATCTCAGAACAAGACTGGTAGCAATTAAGGAAACTAAATGTAATTGAGCTTTCTATATAACATTATCTTCTCAGGTCACTTTGGTTCTATGGTCTTCCATCCTTATATTGGTACATAAAGGACCTGAATCACACTAGTACTATTAACCCTTTCAGTGTCATTTTATTGCTTGACTTTTTTTATTTGAGACATTTTATTTAATATTACTTTACTATTAATACTTCCCACCACATACACATTTAAAAAATAGATAATATTTTTTCATTAAGATGGACACAAGCTTTACTTAAGTTTCTAAATTTCAACTTGACTTCATAGGTATTGCTGGTATTTACTCAGTGTCAGCAGGATGAGCATATGGTTTTGTTAGTATTGATAGAGTAAATTGATCTATCTATTGCCTCTTACTCTATTATTTAGGTCATGATAGATGTCCAGACATAGATCAATTTTTAAGTCTAGAACTAGAAGAAATTATTATTATTTAATCCTTTTGTGAAAGTAACTGGTTTATTTGATAACTGAATTTAAAGTTTGGGCATCATCACCATCATCAATCATTATCAAAGGATAACGACAACTAGAATTGTTATGAGGCTTTATTTCTCAAGGTCACATAGCTAGTGAGTGACTGACCTTTTATTTGGCTTAGACATCAAACACATCATTATGACAATTTCACAGAATTTGAAAGTCTGAAGAAAGCCAAAGGGAGGGTGGATGAAGTGGAGCCAAAATGGTAGGATGGAGGCAGAAACTCGCCTGAATCCTTTGAAATTCCCCTCCAAACAATTTCAAAATAGCACCTCAAATTAAGAGATAGGGCTGAAACAATTTTCCTTCCCCAAACAACTTAGGAAATCAGAAGTAAAGGTCTGTCACCCCAAGGTGATGGCCTAGTTTATGTGCTCCCTATGTCAGCATCAGGCCCTGGGGATGCCTCCAGCCACAGCACTTTTGGGGACTCATATCCTAAAGACAAGATGGTAATGGGGTTGAACAACTGGTCAGAAAGAGATTATAGGGAATCCTTTGTTGGCTCTGGGTTCAGGGCTATGATGTATTGTCTATACACAATATGTGTCAACTGCAGGGCAGAGAAGAATGTTTGTGGTTGATCACAGGGAAGCAGAGGCCTTGGACTGAGTTCTCTTTTTTTTCATTTTTTTATATTTAAGTATTTTTCCATGGTTAAATGATCCATGTTATTTCCTGCCCCTTTTCCTTTCCCCCTCCCAGAGCTGACAAGCACTTCTGCTGGATTATACATCTATTGGACTAAGTTCTAAGGCAGAAAGGAGAACCAGTACTGATGGCCACAGGAGAATTGGGACCTAGACTCCTAGTCCCAGAACCAAGAGGAACGCTGTTCCTTGTAGCTATAAGGGAAGTAGGCTAATTTCTGGGTTAAGATCAAAGCATAGGCAAAGGTTGCAGAAATTGTGTGTCTCTCCACAGATCCCTCTTTCAAGTCTTAGACTGTATCAATTGTTAGATGATTTTAGTGTCCACTAAGATAAACTAATTCAATCATTTTCAGTGCACTGGGAGATTGGAAAAGAAGAAAATTCATATTTTTTTTATCTTAAGGAGATAAGAGATGATTCCCCTGCTCTTATGGAGGCTGAGGGAGAGGAGAGGTATTAGAACCAATGGGAGAAACTGGGTATATAAATCTGGATCATTTCCCCAAACTCACAGACATATTGAGAGATTCTTAAAAGAAAAAAATCCAAGATAGGTGAGGGCTATAAAGCTGGTATGGTGATAGCTGCTCTGGGAACCAAGACTGTTCAACATGATATTATTTATTATGATCCATTATATTGGGGCCTCTGATGACCCTGTCTGGTGCCAAGTTCTCTCACCTCAGTACTGAACACAATCCTCACCTTCACTGTACCTACAGTGAATCAATATTGTACCTGTATTCTTTATTATCTCCAGGCTATACTGTACAGGAATATCCATTGAGTTCCTAATTATATGAGAGCTATTGTATTTTCTTTTGTAAATAATATAAAAATAAGGAATCTATGAGGAAAAAAGGTTATTCCCCACCAAAGAAGGTACTGATGGAATCTGAAAGCAGATTGAAGCATATCACTCTTCACTTTATTTCCTCCATGAATTTTTTCTGCAGTGTAAGTGATAGGTGTCTTTTGCAGCTTGATAAATATGGAAAAATATACTGAATGATAACACATGTACAACTTATATTAATTGCCATCCTGGAGATGGGGAAGGATTGGAAAGGGGGGAGAGAAGAACATGGAATGCAAAATATCAGAAAATTATTTTGAAAATTGTATTGACATAAAAATTTAAATGAAATTTAGAAGAAAAATAAACTTACTCTGCCGTGACTTATTATCTGATAAAATCAGGTTATCTTTTGAGATCATTGACTTCCTTTTTAAATGACCACAAGCCATCACTTTGATAATTTAATCTAGGTAATGTGTTAAATCAGAATGAGTGCTATATTTGAAGTAATGACTAACTAGGGTACCTGGGTATACCACTTATCCTTCATAGGGACTAAATGTTCTCATCTATAAAATGCAGTTTGGATTAGATGACCGTTGGGTTACTTTCAGCTCTAAATTTTGATCTCATATGAAACTTTTTTATAACTATTAGTAGAGTTGTAAATGGATCCAGACAATTTGAGAAATGATTTGAAACTATATCTAAATAGTTATTAAATTGTGAATTTGATGCAATGAACCATGAAAAGGCATATATCATGATGAGATCAAAAGGGGAAAAATACCCCATAGATACAAAAAAAAAAAAGAAATGCATAAAGGAACTAATTCTGAAAACTAGATGATTCTCTGTCTATTGGAGAATGGCTAAACAAATGATAACATATAAATATATTATTTTTTTAACATTAGAAAAACAGGAAGAAACCTACATAATGACACAATGGCAGAATTAAAATAAGAACTACTTATACAATAATAACAACTTCATAACACAAAACAACTATGAAAAACTCTAGAACTCTAATGCAATAGCAAAATATGAACCTAGAGAACCAAAGATGAAGCAGGCTGTTCTAAAAAAGGGGTAATGGACTCAAAATGCAAAATGAAACACCTTCTTTGACTATCAGCAACAAAAGAATTGGATATTTGTTAATAGAAGTTTACTTTTGATTTTAGGTCTTAGGACATTGTTGGATGGGAGAGAAAGAATACTTATTAGAAAATAATAATTATAATTAGAGAAATATTTTAAAGAATTTTGTCACAAATACAATTGAACATCTTCTTTCTTAAAATTCACAAGTTCTCCCTTGTTCCATTGGATTTGTTGGTTTGTTTGTTTAATTAGATACAGCTTTACCTTTCATCATCCCATTGGTTATTTTGTTCTCCTAAACCCAAGTCATTCAAAAAATCAATACTGGCTTAGTAATAATGGCTTATATTTTCTTAGTAACATAAGACCATTTTTTTTCCATTTAAGTAACCTACGTGCTCTTTTGTCAAGTCCATGGTTATCTTTGTTTTAAACTCTAGAAATCAATGTCATTCTATTTTTTCCAACTTAGTTATAGGATCAAAAATTTGCTATTGATATTTAACCAGGTGGATAATCCACAAAAGGTAACTGAAAACAGCATCAAAACAGAGGAGTATAGTTCAGTCTTCTTACTGAACTTCATTATTATCCTTCTGTCCACATGGAAGATTTTGTTTTGCTTTTACATTTGTCTTTTGACCTTCCCCGGCAATAGGCAAGATACCTGATCTCTGGCTTTTGTTTTGAAAGAGATTTTGAGAACCAGGGCAGGTTAAACAAACTCAGTCATGCCCTTCCTTCAAACAGTTACTTGGTGTGGTGCATTTTTGTAGTTCTATCAGCCTGAGAAAGGATCAGAGGGACTGGAAGAAGGAAGAGGTAGGTCAAAAATAAGGCAATCAAAACATGCTGTGCTGGAGGCACACCTTAAGATATACCATGAAATCATGGGTAGAGAACCACTTAACAGATTTAACCCGCTCACTATGTTTCAAAAACCAGAAAAGATTTCCACTTTTCTTAGTCAGATTTTTAAAGAACATTGCCTGATGGTTCATCTTTACTTTCCTTTTTTTACCACATTGAATTTCTGAATCCCCTATATATACTAGAAGGATATGAGCTGCCTGTAAATAGGTACAAATTCTCAGTGCTGGGGGCCCTATAAATAAAGCTAGGAAATAGATTTTTCTATCCTCAACTTCTGTCAATCAATAGATTGAAAAGCCTTAGGAGAGTAGAATGCATTTTCAAAAGTTAATTTGAGTAGGTGGAAGAAATGATGTCAGAAAGTACTACAGAGTTCTGAAATCTAATTCTTAAATGTAATTGCAGCCTCCAAGCAAAAGCCTGGAAAAAATTAAGGCATAGTTGTTAATGCCTTTTCTATTACTGTTCCCTTCCCTCCTATTGTTTAAGGGCATATAAGCATCCTTTGCAAAATGTGACAATATTTATATCCAAAACATCAAAATCATGTCACCAAGAGGAACTACAGACCTGGAAATTGGAAGTAGTTTAACTAAATGACATAAAATGAAAACATATTCCCACAAGGTCTCTCATTACAATAACCTTCTCCTAAACCTTTCTGGATTATGAAACAGGGATCCAAGAACATTTTTTGTTTATATGGTTTTATTAAAAAAACAATTTGGTTAAGTGGCTCCAACAACCTGTGAATTCAACCACCATACATAATTTATCAGGCATCTCTTCAATGCCTATCATGTACAAGGAGAAAAAACTATGATACAAAGAGAAAAACAGCCTGGTCCTTACTTTGAGTTTAAGAGCTCATTCAGTTTTGACTGGCTGCCTATATTTGGTTGGAGTTATAGGCAATACAATCTGATTGGCAAATTAGAGCAAGCCACAAATGCAAAGGAAGTTAAGTATGATGACAAACAAAACACCTCAACTGAACATCAAGGCAGATCTAATTTTGATTGTTCATTATCCACCATTTTTTATCTGCTACACCACTCTGTACATACTCACTTTTATAATTGTTTCAACAAAACTCCCCCCTCCCATGCATTTTCTGTTGCTAATCATTTAGAGGCTTTTACGTCTAAATGGAGTACATAAAAATAAAATTGGACTCTCTAAGCTTTGTTACTTTTAAAGACAGGAATATAATGTATTTCCCGAGACAATATTGTCTCTGTCTGATTCAGAAGAAACAGCAGAGTAAGATATACAGAACTTCTCCCACAATAACTTTTGTTTTCCTTTTGCCATCAGTTGAGCTGAATTTTTACCACATTAAAACCTTCCCAGATGCAAAACAGCAACAGATCATCGCAGTGCATTATTGTATCCATTTTCTATAGAGCAAGTTGATCCAATTTTCCTTGTAGCTCATAAGAAAAAAGAAATTCCACATATATCAATGTGATTTATGCCAGTAGTAAAGACTACAAAATTTGTGCACATTTACCTCCTTCTATATCTGTAATACAGGAAAAATTGTATTATTCTATATTTGTTTCTTTTTTTAAGTTTTTTTTAAATTATCAAGTATGTATTTTCTCCCTCCAATTTCCCCAACTTTTATCAATTAAAAGAAAAACAAAACCTTTGTTACATATCAAGTAAAACAATTTTCTTCATTGGACATGTCCAAAGATGTACATATTACTCTGCATCTTAAGTTCATATTATTAATTCTACTCTAATATTCAGGGATTCAAATTTCTTAAACTATCATTGTAATATATGGATTGTATGTAAACACATTAAATAATATTAAATTCTATAATCAGTGGTTAGAGACCTTTTGTATTAAATTTAAAATATTTTATTTTAAGGGGATTTTTTTTTTGTATTTTTTCTTTAAAAGAAAAGGTAAATCAATTATTTTTCCTTTTCTCTCTGCCCACCCTCATATTTATTTATATACATGGTTTGAATATTGATAATCCCATTAGATTTTGAACTTCTTAAGGATAGGCTCTCTATTTTTCAGATCAAACAGTCATCCAAGTCAGAGTTCATCCAATGCTTAGCACAGTAGAAAGTAGGCATTTCACTAATGCTTATAGATTAATACACAGAAAGACACAGAGGACCAAATGTTTTGTTTTCTAAATAACCTTCTGTACCATGGAGTTGAGTAGGGCATATTGGGCAAATGTTTAACAATGGGTTCTTTGGAGGAAAAATGCAAATAAGATACACTTTTAAGTTTAATCTACATTATTACCATTTCCCTCATCACCTTGGGTCTAGACAATCAATAAAACTATAAATCAAACACTGATTTTCTGCATTTGCTAATTTTCAGATAGAAATGCTCACACTGAAAATTAAGCCATCTTCTTTCCAAAGCCAAATCAAAACTATTTCCAGCCCAACCTTAACAACCTTTAAATAGTTTCACAAGTTAATCAAGAGAACAGGTAAAGAAAACAGGGAGACAGAAGCATCAATTGAGCTAAGAGAGACAAGAACAATAAGAATGAAGAAATGAGAATTTCAATTAAGAAAAATGAGAATTAACAAATGGAGAATAATACTGACATTACTCTTTGTTTCAAAGAGGACAAAAGAAATTAAAGCTTCCCCTCCCCCAAAAAACTAACAAAACAAAAAAGGTAGTTCAACTTAATCATTACTTCTTTCTCTGTGTAGAGCAAAGAATGGTTGAAAGAGAAGCTTAATGATCTGAGGACAAGTTAGACAACTTAGAGGGTCAGCAGAAGCATGAGGAAAAACCTTTTACCTCTAATGAGAGAATAGCAAAGAACTCTTTAAACTTTCATGATTTTTTTTCCATATTCCCCAAATCTATTTTAAAGGTTTAAGAGGTTTGCTTTAGTAGAGTTCTTGGCATTGTCAGAAAGGCAGGAGTTCAAATCCTTCCTCTGAAAAGAATTATTTGGATTATCCTTGTCAAATTGTTTAATTTCCACATATATCTGATGACTCCTGACCCTTCTTGCTAAATTCCAGTCTACTAATTTGGAGTCACCCACATTTAGAAAAGCTTGAAAACATACATCTTTAGGGTATTCTTCAGTCATTTTTCATACAGGTCTAACTCTTCATGATCCCATTTGGGACTTTCTTGGCAATGATACTAGAATAGTTTGCCATTTCCTTTAACTGCTTATTTTACAGATGAGGAAACTGAAATGAAAAAAGGACTTTCTCAGGGTCAGAGAGTTATGAAATGTCAGAAACAAGATTTGTGTTGACTAAGATGAATTTACCTGAGCCCAACACAGGATCCACTGGGCCATCCAGCTGCCCCTAAAACTGCTTGTTGTTGTCTGACTCTTTGTGACGTGGATATTGTCCACTGGATACTTTTGACAAAGTGGCTGGCCATTTCTTTTTCCAGTGTGTTCTTATTATATAGATGGAGAACTGGGCAAAAAGAGGTAAGTGATTTGTTCAGCTTCACACAACTAGTTAATGTAAGAGAATAAATTTGAACTCGGACTTTCCTGACTCCAGACCTGATGCTCTATTCAGTAAACTATTTAGCTGCCTTCTTTCTGGTATTATGTAAATATAAAATATTCAGTCAATCCAATACTTCTTTTTTGTATGACTCAGTTTATACAGTCCATCAACTCATAATTACTTAATAAGTACCCACTTAAATACTAATTCTTATGGATACATAGTGTCAACTCCATGAAAATTAGATCTGATCAGTGAATTAATTTATCGCTATTTTTCCAAGATTTACTTACTTGTTTAAAGATTTAAGTCAAATGAAATGAATAAATCTTCATTTGGCTAAAACACAGAATAAGAAGCAATCATATGGGGGGGGGCAGCTGGGTAGCTCAGTGGATTGAGAGTCAGGCCTAGAGACAGGAGGTCCTAGGTTCAAATTTGATCTCAGCCACTTCCTAGCTGTGTGACCCTGGGCAAGTCACTTGACCCCCATTGCCTAGCCCTTACCACTCCTCTGCCTTGGAGCCAATACACAGTATTGACTCCAAGATGGAAGGTAAGGGTTTAAAAAAAAAAAGAAACAATCATATGGGATTAAAGCCAGACAATAGTTTGTTGCCAGAAGAGAAGTTTAAATGCAGAAAATAAGGAATTTATGTGTCATTTTCAAGGAGTCATATAAAGTCTTTCAGCAGGAATATTATCATATCTATTCCATTAATATTGGAATGTGAACATTTCATGCTAATATCCAATTTTTCTCATCATGTAATATATCAGTAAAAGTCACACTTTAGATGTTCTAATGATCTTCTGCTCATCTTTTCCTAAAAAAAAAGAAATTCTTTTTTAAATGACAGTTTTGCTAAGGGAGATGCATTCATCTTTGAAGAAATTTCACTTTACTTGGCTCAACATAAGCCTTGTAGGTAAATAAAATGCCACTTCGATGAGTATCAAATCAATTCTTAAAACTATCTCTATTTTGTAATATTACTCATTTTAGGGCATATATAGAATTTACATGTCGATAATGCCAGGGTGTATTTATTAGTTAAAGCCAAGTAAGTTATTTCATTGTTGTTATTCAAAAATTTCAGACATTGTCCAACTCTTTGTCACCCCATTTGGTGTTTTCTTGACATGCTTACTTGGAGTGCTTTGCCATTTCCTTCTCCAGCTCATTTTACAGAAAAGGCAACTGAGATAAATAGGAGTTAAGTGGCCAGGGTCACAAGGCTAGTAAGTGTTGGAAGCCAAATTCAGGTTTTCCTGAATCTAGGACCATCACTGTACTACCTGGCTGCCCATAGTTATTTCATTATATATTGTCCTTTTAACATATTAACTTCTAAATGATTCAGACATCTATAATATAAGATGTCAACTAAAAAGTTTAATTTTAAACATCTCTTATACTACACGGAAATCCTAATTTTGTGCCTCATTCTAGTATGGGAGTGCTGTCAACTCTTAATGGCAATCAGTCCAATCAATAAGGGAGGTCCTAGGTTCAAGTCTGCCTTCAGACATTTCCTAGGTATGTGAACCTGGGCAAGTCACTTAGTCCCCACTGCCAAGCTCTTACTGTTCTTCTGCCTTGGAACCAATACATAGTATTGATTCTAAGGTGGAAGGTAAGAACTCTTTTAAAGAGGATTTATTAAGCACCTCTTATGTGTCAACAGTCTACTAAGTGCTGGTCATATATATAAATGATAACAACCTCTATTCTCAAAAAGCTTTCATACTAACAGGGAGGGGAAATAACATGTACATATATAATAGAAAGTACAATAAAATGAGACAATTTTAGGAAGAACAGTGGGGGAAAAAAGCCTCCTGTTTTTCTTTTCAAATAAATCCTGAAGGAAACTTGGGAAACTGAAACTATGGGTGCTTAATGCACATCTCCATATAGATTTTGTTCCTTTGTTTGGGTGTACCCTATTGGCTGTTTCTTCGTTAAAAGACATTCATGAGCCAGAATATTCCAATGGATACATTGGTCCTCTCAAAGAAGGCAACCAGGAGGATGATTAGCAAAAAAGTCAGATAGTCCTCCAACCCCCTTTGGGCCATTTGGAACTATATAAATGTACTCTAATCAAACACTGGAGGGGTGGAAGGGAGAGGGCAAATCCTTCCAACAGATCTTGAACCATATTGAAGGAGTAGTTCTTCCTGGATCATTAGCCAAATATCTAACACTCTATCAAGTGAACAATCTAGCTGCCTATAAGTAAAATCCTTTCTACCCATCAAATACCCCACCCCACTCCTACCATGGCTATCCTTTCACGTTTTATCACAATTAGGCACTCACCTAACTTATTCCAGGAACTAATTCAAAAATTCACTAAAAATGGAACAGAACTGTCAGAGACAAATTGTCAGGCAGGAAAATGCCATAAAATGGGGAAACTACACTGAAGTTCCTTGAAATTTAACACATTGGATTTTTTTTACATAATGTCATATTTTTACCCTTTAAATAGAAATAGCAGTTCTCAAGTTCTTTTCCTCAATGTCACTTTGAATTTCCTCAGAAATAAGGCAAATTTTGCACAGGTCATCTTCATATGCAGTTGAACACCATAAAATGTTAAACCGTGTTTGGTTTTAATCACATGCCCCATAAAAGTGATTTAAAGAGCTGAAAATGTGTCAGAAATGTTGGGCCCTGAACACAGACAGGCCTGATTCAATTTCCAAAACCAACCAAGTAGAGTGGAGTGGAGGGCAGAGGCAAACAAATACACTTCCAAGTGTAAGCAAAATCTGTCACCTTTCAGCAATACTTGAGTGGGTTTGTACAACTCAAAAGGATTCAGAGCATCACAGGCCAATTTTCATATGCCTGCGGTCTATTTATTGGAAGGCTACTCATTCTGGACAGCCAAGTCTAATTCTTGTCACACTACAAAATAGCTTAAAGATAGCGCTGCAATATAGGTTGAGTGAATTTTCAGACGTTCCTCCACTTGTTGGCACAGGTTTACAATTACATTCGACTTGAACATCCAGCTCACACATCTGTGCTTCACAGATTCTTCATCACATTTCAACTGTCACAAGGACCTAGTTTTTCTCTTGGCTATATTTCATCATTCCTCTTGCTATTAACGAATCTTTATGATTTATAGAGCACATCCCGCCAGTGGCTGATTCCCAGAATCATGTGGTGCAATGCTATTTTCAGAGTGCAAGCCTTGAGGAGCATCTCTAATCATCTGCTATAAATTAGACACTTGGAGGGATTTGAACCTGATTGGCTTGAGAGAATTAGTATTCCTCCACAAGCACTAATGTCTGAGGGGGGAAGAGAGGAGAGACTTTTAAGCCTCATGCTAAATTCAGTTATACTCTAGTTATATACTCTCACAGCTTTACTTAGTTTATCAGAGGATAAAAGATTTTGAATACAGAAACAGGTCATATCGTTTGACTCTTAGATCTTAAAGATAGAACTACAAGGGAGTTCAGAGGTAAATAATGCAGCCCTTTAATTTTACTGAAGCACAGAGAAAGAAGAAAAGTGACTTGTTCAAGTTAACATAGTAAATAGAAAAATAAGCATTTGAGCTAGAGTTTTCCAATTCTAATGCCAGAACTTTTTCACTTGCTACCTAGAGTCATAAAAAACAAATTATTAAGAGTCTCTGCACTGAACCTAGGAACCTAGAGGCCCATTCAGAATTATATTGACATTTCTTATTTAATATATTATACCTAACACTCATGGATATCTGGTTTCCTATGTCAGAGCAAATGAGTAAGAGGAAAGGAGGAAAAGAAGGGAATATTTATATGGTACCGATTATGTACTAGGCACTGTGAAAAATGTTTTACAAATATTATTTCATTTGATTCAGAAAATATGAAAGGTTATGAATAATGTTGTTGAAGAGGCATAAAAGCACAAGAGAATAATTATATATATATATATATATATATATATAAAACAAAAATAACAGATTAACTTAACATACAAGGAAGGAGAGACATAACAATAGACTATACTTACATTCTACCCTAATAAAGCCCACTTCCTCTATTTGGCTCTGTGATTTCAGTAATAATATTTTCCACATTATCTAAAGGAAGAACTTGAGACTCTCAAGGGCTCAAATCACATTTCGATGGTCAACAAGGGAGGACTTCAAACATAATTCTCAGTTATTGGCCTTTTACTATATCCAGTTGCCTCTCAGAAAAATTAGTAAGTAGACATAGCTATAATAAATGCTACATGCTAATCACCAGGTTTTGGTGGAAAGAATGTTGTTTATGGAATTAGAAAAAAAACAAGTCAAATTCAGCTCCTGATATGTACTGGCACCGTGCCTACGGACAAGTGTCACACATCCTTTGAGCCTCACAGGGTTGTTCTAACTATCAAAGGAGATGATGTATTATAAATACATACATACATACATACATACATAAATACATACATACATACATAAATACATACAATAAAGCTCTTTGTAAACAAACCCCATATTCCCTGTATCATAGCATGATGATGCTTTGTACTGATGACCAAATTAGATAATGCTTATAAGTATTTTGCCAACTTACTTAATGAGTTATGGTTAAAATAAGAAAAATCCTAACAAATGAAAAAATCAAGTATATGTTTCTGTTTTAAGATATTACAAGCTTTTAAGTTTTTATTAAAAAAAACTAACAAACTACAAAGATAGTCAATCCCCAGCTACAGTGAAGAATGGTGTCATCACTTTATGCTTCATTCCAAATTATAGCAATCAATAGTCCATAATCATTAAAGTAACACCAACTATTGCCAACAATTTCTAGTAAAATCTCCGATTTAGAGTAAAAGCAGAGACTAGAAATTTGGTAAAGAAATCATCTTATTAAGAGGTTAGATTCCAAACTCCAACTATCTTCCTTGATGCTGATAAAGTTATTCAAACTCTTAATTTCTCTAAGTTAAATTTGAATAATAATCATCTCTTAACTATAGAGTTGCAACATTCATCCAATTAGACATTAATAGTAAAAGCCAAATATTCTGCATATTAAATGGATGCCAAGAAAGAAAAAATGCGTATTTAATATAAGCCCTAAATAGCTAGCTTTCAATTTCTGCATTCTAAAAGCTAAAACTACATATGGAAAACAAAACCAAAGAAAGGAACTCTTGCAGTAAATTGTTCATGTAACTTAGAATAGACAGTTTTATCTTCTTATTTTAAGGTCAACTATAATAATATACATGTTTAACTCATAAATGACGATAGCAAATGAACTATGATATTATTATTACAGCTAAATAGCCAATTTCCAACTGGAGAGTCATAATGACTTCTAAAAGAAGTACAAAATTATAATGGATTTTTATCAAATCTATTATTTCTATTTCATTGCATTTTAGTCAATGATATTACTCTACTCTAATAATATCCATTCTTATCTTCTGCCCTGCAACAGTAGCATGTAGATTTCTAGAGATCATGCCCTAAATCAGTGGCATTAAACTCAAATACACATAGACTTCTTTTTAAAAATTTATTTGAGTAACCACAAATTAGCATTATCCTTTTTTTAGTGTATTTTTATTTTAAAAACACTTTCCTATTACATTCTATTCTTCTTTGGGCCCACTCAGGATTCATGCCTCCTTCCTGGAATGTAAGTTTGATAACCCTTGTCTAGAGGACTTAATCCATTTATCTCTGGAATTACAAACTTGGGTCAAACTATATTAGCTGGTGACTAAATAAAAAATCAAACAAATGATTATATCTACCAGGACACAGATCAATCAGAATATGCTTCCAAAACCATCAATCTGTTTTTACTATCTTCTTGAAAATTCTTCACCCAATGCATTTCTATTCAACTCTCCCCATCCCCAACAAATACACACATAGGCACATTTTCTAACTCCTGTTCTGGGAATCATAATCAAATCAACTAAACCATTACTTCTGGAAAGATCTAGGGCACCAAAATAGATGGCAGAATAGGAGGAAAAAGAATAGTCCATTCTCCTTGAAAACAACTACTTCATAAACACCTAAGAAATGCAGCAAACAAAGTCCTGATTGAGAATTTATCTTTTATATTTAGTATACCCAAGTAGTACCAAAATACAAATAAGAAGGAGGAATAGGTTAAAATTTGATCCCAATTTTCATCAAGAATGGAAGATGTACATATTGATTGAAGATTGCATTTTACTGAATAGAACAACAGGAGAGGAAATATAAATTCAAGGAGAAATTAGTAATAAAGAAAATAAATTATAACTAGAGGATGGATAAAGAACAAGGAAAGGAAAAGAAAAGAATTGGAATAGAAAGGAATTAGAAACTTTGGGCTCAAGACAAGTAAAAGAAAAGAGTAAGAGATGAAAATATTGCATATAACTTGAAACACTGGGGCTCAGTATTCTTTACTCATTTTTAGGGGAGGATTAGGAATAATAAAAGAATGTAGAGAAATGCACAAATAAGCATTATTATTATAACTGTGGATGTTAATGGGGTAAAATACCTATAAAATGAAAGAGATCAATTGATTTACAAAGTATAATAAAAATAAAAGACATTTATAAGGAATACAATTAAAACCTGATATTCACACAGTGTTAAAACAAAGAGGTGAAAAACTTATAGTGTGATTTTGATGAAGTTAAAAAAGTAGTAGCAATTGTATTGCAGTCAAACCAAAAATTAATAAAGAATTAGATGAGTTTAAAAGAAATAAAATAGGAAAACTTCATTATAAACTATATAGATATAGATTTAGATTAAAGCTAAACATTTATGCTCCAAATAGCAAAGCATCAAAATATTTAATGGAAATGTTAAATGAGTGATATGGGTAAATTAGAAATTGTACTGTAATAAAAGGGGAATCAATGTATCCCCCTTTCAGTATCAGAAAAATTGAACCAAAAATACAATACAGGTCTAAAAGATCTGAACAGAGTTTTAGAGAAGTTAAATAAAATAAAATTCCATCAATTACTGACTTCAGGAAAGAATTAAACATACTTCTTGGCTGTGCATGTCACTTCTACAAACACTGCCCATGTATTACAGTATTAAAATCCTTACAATAATAAAGATAAATGAAAATAATAAAAGTCTTGTAGGGCTATAACATAATGAAATTATATTTTGTACAAGTCCTCTCAAAAATTATAATTAATTCCTCACTAAGTAGCTCACCCTAAAGAATAAATGAGTCAAAAATGTGTAATGATATAATTTCGTTAGAGGATAACGCTGACAATATGTTCAAATTTTGAGAACATAGAGAAAATTGTATGTCTAAATAATTTAATTAATGAGAACAAATTGAATATGTGGTGGACAATTAAAAATTAAATGTAAAAATTCACAATTTGAACACAAAAATAGAAATCCTAAAAATCAAAGAGATAATCAAAATTGAAAGTAAAGAAACAAAAAGACTACAGGCTGTATTTTAAAAATAAATCAATGGCCAATTCATTTATTAAAAAGATAATCATATTAATAATATCAAAAATGAAAAGGTGAAAATAAAAATAAATTCAGAAAAAAAGTTTAAACTATCTTACCTAATTAAATACCCCCCAAATTGACAACCTACCTTAAACGTATATATTCTTACAAAAATATAAATGAGTAGGTTAACAGCAAAGGAAGGACTTATGTTTTTAAAAAAACCTTAGGAAAAAATATGAACAACAAATTGAGACTCTCCCCAAAAACCCTAGTGACCAAAAATATTTACAAAATATATCAGGCTTACTTAGAATAACTGATTTCAATATTTTATAAGGTATTTTGAGTTAGGGAAGGAAAGAAAATATTCCTGCCAAATTCCTTCTATTACATAAATGTAGTTTTGATCATGTAAACCAGGGAGAATCAAAATATAGAAAGAAAATTGTAGACCAATACCACTAATTTTAAGTAAATATTACCATGGAGACTATAGTAAGATATCACAGAGATTATACACTATGACTAGGTTGAAGGTAGATCAAAAATGTAGAGTTTGTTCAATATCAGGAAAATTTTCAATAGAGCAGACTGTATTAGTAATAAAAATTAATACATAAATAAAATGTTTCACACATTTTTCCATTTTTAAAATAATATTGGAAAACATAGGAAGAAATTGAGTTTTCACATATTACTAGTATTTATATAAAATCAAGAACATATTTGAAATAGGAATAAGCTAAATGGGATTAAGTATAAGACAAATGATATCTATTATTATCATTTACTTTAAAGAACATCAACATGCTAAATATAATGTTAAGAAAAATGAATTAAGGTAATAAACATAGGCAAAGAAGAAAAAACTTATCAAATTTTGTAGATGATATGATGGCTTACATCGAGTCTGTAGAAAGGCAACAGAAAATAATTTATAGATTTAATAATTTCAACAAAGTTTTCTGGTAGAAAAGAAACCCACAGAAATCATCAGCATTTCTGAATATTAAAAGAAAAATAAAAAGGAAGTAAGTACAATAGTTAGCTTTATATGTCTCTTTAAATTTTTCAAAACACTTTGCAAAATTTATTATATTTTATATTCACAACCTTGGGAGTTATAGTTATCCACATTTAGTAGCTGAAAAAACTGAAGTAGGTAGAGGATCACAGTGCTACTTAATGACTAAGGCTGAACTTGGAACTCAGATGTTCCTAATTCAAGGTCAAAGTGAACACTGCTGACAGGACAATAATAGGCAGTTTTCAGAGGACTAAATTCAAGTTATCAATAGTCATATAAAATACTCTAAATCATGAATAATTAAAGAAATGCAAAATAACCCCTCTGAGGTTCTACCTCAACCCCATCAGACTGGAGAAGATGACAAAAAATGGGAAAAATAAAATAAAATGAAAAATATCAGATGTTGAAAGCTCTGCAACAACAACAAAAAAAAGTAAATTACTGCATTGTTAGTGAAACTGTTGATATACCCAGTCATTTTGGGAAATAAATTGGAACTATGCCCCACAAGTTATTGAACTATGCATACATTTTAGCCTTGTAGTACCTCCACTAGGAATATAAACCAAAGAGCCAAAATAAAGAGGGAAAGGATGTAAATATAGTAAATATTTATAGCAGTTATTTTTCTGGTGGCAAAAAATCCTGAAAACTAAGTGGAGAGCCATTAACTGGTGAATAGCTAAACAACTTAACGTCCATGAATACAATGAAATACTACTGTAAGTTATAAAAGGAAGGGGTGGGTTTTAGATACCACTACTGAGTTTTACATAAAATTATACAGAGTGATCAGAGCCAGGAAAATAACTGTAAAGAAAACTTGTAAACTTAATAATTCTGAATGATACAATGTTAATCACAGTTCCTGATAACTCATGAAAGATGCCACCCAGCACCTGAATACACAGGTGATCTCTATGCAGACAGGAGAAAACAAATCTGGTTTTTATATGACCAACATGGGGAATTGATTTTACTTGACCATGAAGATTTGTTAAATGAGTTCTCATTTTCTTATTTCATGTTTGGAGGGAGATATCAAGTGAAAACAGAAAAATGATCTTTCCCATTAAAAAAAAAAAGTGTAAGGAAAACATCCATGCCTGGTTCCATTCACTATTCCTTTGTCCATACAAATGAAAATGTTCTTCCCTTTCTACCTCTTCATTTGTATAACTTGATTATTTCTTCACTTAGTTTCTTAACATGGAATCATTGAAATTAGGTGGATTCAGGAACATTCATAGAAACGTTTATTTTCACTATCCTCTGAATTAATATTTTGTATAATGATTAATTCAAAATGCACTATTATAAGAATGGTTGTTTAGACTTGAGCAGACTGCTAAAGAGTTTCATGATACAAAAATGGTTGGGAATTCCTGTCCCATTATAATATAAGCCCTTTGAATTTAAGATCTATCTAGCTTTTGTAGTTATATATCTAGAGCTCAACAGGATTCTTTAAGTGTAGTAACTAATGTTTTTAATTCTTTCAAACTCATTAATGAATTCAATATGAACTTAATAAATTACCTGCACATAGTAGGGGCTTAATAGATGCTGAATGAAAATTTATATCTATGTCAATTATCCAGAAAATTGCTCAACTTACAACCCAAATCTAAAGGATATTTAGATATCAGGGAACTATAGAGTTTGAGTTACAAGAGTACCTAAATATCATATGGTTCAAATTTTATTTTAAATCTAAGGAAACTATAATATGGACCTGCTCAAAGTCACACAGTGTTAGAAGCAGGATCTAAATTTTAATTAAAGTGCCCTGACTTTATCATGTAAAAACCTGTGATTTGAGGGAACCAGGAAACATAGTGGATAAAATGATGAAGCTGGTATCCTAAAGACTAGTGTTCAGAAAATCGCAGGCACTCATTAGCTGTGTGACTCAGGATACATCTCAAACTCTAACTCAGCTTATTCATCTGTTAAATGGGAATTACAATAGCATCCCAGTGTTGTCAGAATGAAAATAAGAGATATTAGTCAAGTGAAGAACACCACACACGGTATATATGGTATCTGCTTAATAAAGCCCATCTTCCTTCTTTCTTTTTTTCCTTCCTTCTTCCCTACCTCCTTCCTACAATTAGTTGATACTTCAGTTTTAGCCTTCTCATGAATTGAGGAATAAAAATCCAAGCAGTCAAGCAGATTTTGACTGCAGAGTAATGAAATGTTGTCTGAAGAGTTAAATAAAATGATAGTTTGACTGCTCCATGCTCCAGTCTTTGCATTAGACATTGTTTTCAATATTTTGTGACACTTGATAGTCAAGACACCAAATAAAGAAAAATAACAGAAGTCTGATTTTTTTTTTTTACATTTGCACTGTAGGGAATGGAGGACTGTATTTCTACCTTATCTTTAGACTCTGGGGTGGCAAGTTTCTATATATTCTAGTCCTCAATTTTTTATCCTGTGGAAAGCTAAGTTATATTATACTTCAGAATAGGTATTCAATATGATTTTAAGAAATTAAGGCCATAGTAAGTTGATTTGCCAGAAAAATTCTGCATCTAATGATCAACAAAGAATAGGCAGAATTCCTTTAGTGGTTTAATATCTCTCTTATTTTGTAGATACTGGTCTTTTGGCTTGGGTTTATATAGCAAACTATAATTTTTTTGTAGTGGGCCAGGGGAAGTCTATTTATATTTAAACACCATTAAAACTTTTCCTGATAGACAAAGTCCTACTCAAATCAGGGATGGGCAAATAAAAGATTTTTTTTTTCCTCCTCAACAGCCAAGAAGAGTCATTTGCAATTATCATTTGTTGAAATAATTTACAAATGAGGTTTTTTTGTGGCTGTTATTTCTAGCAAGAAGATGATATCTCTACCTATATGTCTATATCCATAATTTGAATTCAAGACCAATACCATATAGGTAATAGAATGTATAGTTTGCATTAAAAGCTGTGGTTGAATCTTGAAATGTTATATTATACTAGAACTTCAGGAACTTTTTCTTTTTTCCATAACAAAGTATAATGTATATAATTATTAGTCAAAGTTTGACAAAATACCAATAAGGCTCTTCATATGACTAGCAAGTATAAGTTCTACCAGGTAAACCTAATGGAACCAATACCATAAAGAATTCTACAAAGAATTTCAAAATATAGTAACTTTTTCATCTAGTACTTATTAAAAATCTAAAAATTTACATTAAAATTTTCAGTTGTGTTTCCTACTCACTCCATTAAATTAATAGTTCTTAACCAAGGGTTCAGAGATCCATGATAGATTTCAAGGGGTCTGTGAATTTGGATAAAGATATTCACATATTTCTTTTCATTAATTTCCAGGTAAAACTTAGCTTTTCTTTCAAAAATGAATGTAGGCAGCAATTATTATCCTGAAAAGTATATGAGAAAAAATAAGGATTATGAACTCTCTGATTCTTTTCAATTCTGTGGATTCTCTAACTCATACAAAATACCAGTTTAAAAACTGTCCCTAATCTCCAAACTAAGTATTTTTACTAATTTTTTATTAAGTTTACTAAAAGTAGATAATTCAGTAAAAATCAGTCTATTGAGAGATCATTTTAAGAAGAGCCAGTGCAATATGTCAATGAAGATATTTACTATCAACCCGTTTAATGGCAATAAAAACAGTAAGCCTAATTTTAAGAATAAATTATAACTTTGAATTTTGTTATCATAAAATGTTTACTCATGTATATTAGATGGTTTCAAATGAATTAATAGTTAGATATTTCCTTTTTTAAAATTCAATAATAATTATATCTAGAACAAGGGTTCTTAATTTTTGTGTCAGAGCTTTTTGGTAAGTTGAAGAAGAATATGCATCCCTTCATAGAATAATATTGTTATATGTATAAAAGAAAAGTATTACATAATATTACAAAGGTACCCAATCATACAGAAATACTTTAATTTTAAAATATAAATTCATGGAACACATTATTAACCTATGTCTAAGAAAACAAGAAATATACTATTTTGCTCTCTGGTTAGAGAGTCTTCTTTCAGAAGACATTTCACAATTCTTTTACTCATTCCAGGGTCAGAATACTTTTATCAAAAATTTTACAAATTAGAATGCTCATTTAAGAAAAAAATTTACTGAATACCTTAAGTAAATGACCCATCCATTGTTTTGTCTCCTATCTTGTTCCATCCAACTACTGTTTCTCTAAACTAGAATTTCCAAAACTTTTATAGTCTCAGTTCCTGTAACACTGATTCAGGAAATCTTTCTATACCCAGTATTTAATATTAAATAAAATAAATTCCAGGGTTTTCTATGCATGTTCAAATAAAAATAGAAATATTAATTAATTTCAATAGCATAATCTATGTATTCCTCAAATATTTCTTCTATTCTTTGATAAGCTTCTTATATGTCAATTTAGCAACCAAAACCTTAAGGAAAATTACAAGTTTTCTATTTGATATCTGTGGTAAATTTGGAATAAACTTAGCTATTTGGGGGAGGTTGCCAAGACTTAACATCAATATTACTGAAACAGTTTGCATTTGTAGAGATAGGGTTTGGAAAGCTTAAAGAAGAAGGAAGAAATACCTTGGGATACTTCTGGCCATAAACTGTAAATGATTATCACTTCCTATTTCTTAATACCCCCATTTTTTAATGGAGACAGGCATTAGTAGATATAATTAGTCAACTAATATTTCTATCACTTTTACAACTTTAATGAAATGCTTGGATCTACTTCTTAATAGTGTATATGTCAAAGATAATGTGTATTACAGATAAAGCTGAATTAAACCTAGTTTTCTATCCATCCTTTCAAAGTCTATACTCCAATAAGGAATAATAATAAAATATGCTAGCAAAGGAAGACAATTTTCAAGAAATATTTTGGAACTATATATAATAAGAGAGATTTTTTATGTATTTAGATGGAAAAAATAAATGGAGTAAATATTTCTATCCATCTAAGAATACTTGTCCGATTTTTTGGATTAGGCCTTACAGACATTATTGAGAGAGTAAAAATCTGTAGAAGTATGAAAATATTCATGGAAGTTTTGTTTGTGATGACAAAATAACTAGAAATAACCTCAATGCAATGAATGGGAGTATTTGTATGAATAGATTGTGATTTTTAATATAATTGATTGTTTTATGTTATTAGAAATCAATTGCAGATATTAGTATATAAAGAAAATATGGAAAATATAGGAAAAGATGGAAAGAGAAGAAAAGAGAATACATACTAATGATTATATTAAAAAAGACACAAAATGAAAAGTATCAAAGTAAAGGATACAAAGAGAATTCAAAAGCAGATTGTTTTATTAATACACATCTATTTACATATTTTAAACAAAGTGTAAAGAATGTGGAATTTGTGGTTTTATAAGAAATATTATACAAATTTATTTTAAGTATTTTTAGTAGTGGTTACTAAGTATATAATAAACATTTTGGAAAAGAGAGCACTTGTCAAATAAAAAAAGGTACTTCACTTTGAAAAACAAAACAAATAAAAACAAAAAAAACAATAAATACACTGCAATGACTACCCATAGATTGTATACTCCATTGGGGAAAGGATGATCTTTTGTCTCTTTTTGCCTCTCTAGCATTCAGCACAGTGTATGGCACATGGTAGACAGTTAATAAATGTTGATTGATTCTAGATTCGTCTCTCACTGCTTTCTTCCAAATCACTGTAAAGAGTGTGCTGCCATTGTTATCAAAGCTATACCTATATAACATTAAGGATGTTATTTAACTGGATAGGGATATAATTAGAATACTAGTATTTTATCACTTGAGTTATTTTTAAAATTCTGTTTTAAAATTGCTATGTAACCACAGAAGGTTCTTTAATGACAGAAAACTGCAAAGCTGTTTAACAGTAAAAATAATGCAGACTGATTTTAAAATAGAAATGTCAACAGCATTCAAGAGGTAGAAAATAGCACAAACCAGGAATGATCTCTTCACTATAATATAGAGGTTTGTTTGTTTTGTCTTCACTTGAAGGCTACTGAAAGATCTTTTCTGTTGGAGTTTATTATATTTGTTGTCTAACCTACAAATTTTTGGAATTTGAATTAGAATTATAACTATTTTCATTGTGAAAAAATTAGATGATTATTTTTAGTTTTCTAGTTGAAATGTAAACTCAAAACACAAAAGAATAAAAATATTTTTGTCTTCCATAGAGACAAGTTTTATAATTATTAAATTTAATTTAACTTGCCTTTTTTGCAACATGGTGAATATGGAAGTTTTTTACATGACCTCATATATATATAAGTGATATATTGCTTGCCTTCTCAATGTATAAATGAAAAATGATGGAAATAGAGAATTTGAAACTAGAATTTTAGGAAATGCGTGTTAAAATAATATTTTAAAAATTAAATTTTTTCATCAATATCTACCTTGATCATTCTCTAAAAGGTATTCAACAATAGTATGGAAGTATATTCATGCCCAATGTATAACAAAACTAACCTAGAACCTTCCAATTTTGACTTTTTGATATTCTTTTATGCTGTATTTCTCTGATTATTTAAGAAAAAATCTGTGTAATCTAGAATTTCCAGATTACTGAATTCCTCATTAACTTGGGGAAAACAAATAACCAAAAGAAAAAATAAAAAAGTCCCTCCTAGGTCATTAAAAACACCCTTAAAACCTCTACAGAGGAAGCTTACAATGTACAATGACTTCTCAATTATAAAAGCTCCTCCCCCTCCCCATATTTAGTCCAATGATGATAAAGTTTAAAGCACTAATCTAAATTAGGTAAAATTTTAAAGCATTACTCTATACAAGGTACAGCTAGGTGTTAGGTATAGAGGATATATAAACCAAAAAAGTGTACTTTTTGCCCTGAAATTTAAAAGCTAAAAAGGGTAGGGAATTTTCTAGATGTATGAAGTATTATTTATATACTTTTAAATATTTTGATGAAAATCTTTCTGGAATGAACTCCTTATTTAAAACAGAATATATAATTGTACCATATTTTAGGCCAGACCAGTCAAACTCACTGCCTACCAACCACCTGCAAAACTGCAAGAATGATGCCCAAACCAGATTAAAAGGAAGTTGGGAAATGTTTAAGAAAAGTAAGTAAAAATACAATACAACTTAGATAATGTTAATTTGTGATTTTCTAAGTCAATATGCAGGGGATAGTTTCTATTTGAGTTTGACACTTCTATTATAGACAGACATAAAAAGCTGGTGTCAAGGGGCATATGGAAGTTCCTGCCATTAGTTTGTCCTCCTTAACTTTTTTCAATCTTCCTCCCTCTCCTTATGATTAATGATCCTTTAGTGAGGCATAATGCCTCCATTATAGGCTATTGAGCATTAGGTAGGTAAACTGGTCAGGCTACTGGTTTATTTTCCTTGAAGTCCCTTATCATTTATTCTCCACTGTCAGTTTACCTCCTTTTTATTTTTCAGTCATTTTCAGTCTTGCCAGACTCTTCATGACCCCATTTGGGGTTTTCTTAGCAGAGGTGTTTACAATTTCCTCCTCCAATTCATTTTACAGATGAGGAAACTGATGTAAATAGAGGTGACTTGTCCAGGTTCACACAGTTAGTGTCGGAAGTGCTATTTGAAGTCAGGAAGATGAGCAGTCTATTCATTGTGCCACCTGGACTACCCTATCTGCTATTAGTCTTTAATAATATTTGTCATCTCTGTTCATGTTTGTCCCCCTACTTTCCATCTTCATGTTCACCCTCATCCCTTTGTTTGCCACTTTGCTGGATTCCTGTTCTTTTCTGCTTCATTGAAATTGACTGGCTATTTCTTACCATAACCAACCAAACCTCACCCTTGCCAGGTTCATTTCCTCCTAAGTAACCACAATATGTTAAGCATCATCTTTACATCTTTGGCTCATCCCTGCTATTTTTGTCACTATTCATTCTGTATTTAGCCAAGTTACAGATGCTTGAGGTTGCTGGAAGTCTGGTTGCAAGACAGATGTGTTTCTGTACTTTTTAAAAAAGTAGGTACTATGAATGGAAAACATAGGGAATCAATAATTTCCTTTCATTACTCTAATATTATACATTATTATCACTATCAAATGGGCCACTAGATGATCAATTCTTTTGTCCAAACAGTTCATGAAAAAAGTTGCTAAGGGCATGAGAATTTGCAGTGTTCAATACTGAAAAGAACACCTATGCTGACAAATTCAAGAGTCTTTGCAATTGAAGAATAGCAAGCAAATGTACAAAAAGGGGGAAAGCCCTGTTAATTAAGATAGGCTGTATGTTTCAACACAGATAAAAGAAATCATCTTAGGTCTGTTTTAATCTCACTTTCCCAGACACAATATAATAGTCTAGTCTTGCATTACTTTGTTGGGAATCATCTTATTTTCTATTACCCATCCTTGAACCTATTGTATGACCTTGGGAAAATCACAATCCCTCCAAGCTCAGAATTTCCATCTCTACAATGGGAGGCTTTCCATTTGGCAAGGTCACTAGAGTTAGTGAATGGGAAATGAAGTTTCCCATTCTTTCACATGGTTCTTTTTATGAGGTGTTACAATATGTACGTTTCTATTATAATGATCATATAGATTGACTGTTTGGCTCAGGGGCTTATAACATGGTTAGAAAGTTGAAAGGCTGTAAAAGGCTATGAAGACAGTTCTATAAAAAGCTTTTAGTATTTTAAAGATCAGTTTTATGCTGTGTCTACTAAACCATCCCAAGGGAGACCACATCGCCAACTGCTGGGCTTGTAACCAAAAAATTCAAATTTCCCAACAGTAATCTATGCAAACTCTAAATATAAATAAAATCTTTGGGATCTGAAAGTTAAATTTCCTACACATACTCAAAGGAGACAGCGTAATAGTATAAGATACCTACAAAATACTGTCTACTATCTTATTTAAAAATTCAGCTTTAATATAGTGGGAAGTTTTTGCCTGACTAAAGAATTATATCAGGGTATAATGGAACAAAATTACAGAAACTTCAGGGTTGATAATTCTTTATAGAAAAATGCTCAAAATTTTCAATTTAGGAAATGGTAAAGATGGAGTAATAATGACAATGTCTATTTAGATATGGTAAATCTATGATTAGTTTAATTGGTCATGTTATTGCCTGGGCCATTGCTAAATAAACTTATAAGTTTCTTTAAAAAAGAAAAGATGATATGATACGATAAGAAAAGATATATGACATTCTATCCTTAGTGATGAGGACAGCAAGGGGAGGATTTGATGAGAGGTAAATAAGAAAGGATGGAATTGAATGAAGGCCATTGCCTGAAAGATACCCTTGTATGAAGACCCAGGATACTCTTTTTGAACTGAAACTAGAACTAGGTATCCTGATTTCCATTCATTTTCCCCATTAATCTACCGGTTTACAATTTTTGAGAACCTATATTCGGTAGGCTTTTAGTCAATGTAGAAAAAGTGTTATTTAGAGGAAAGAATATGAGTTTTGTGTCATTGGATCTGGGATCAAATACTAGGTGTTACATTTGCAGTCTCTAGTGTCTTGTTTAAGTTATTGAACATTCTCTGATCCCTAGGTTCCTCAAGTATAAAAACTGGGAAATTTAGATAACCTCTAAGCTTCTTTCTATGTCTAAACCTTTTTTATCAAGCAAAATAATTAAAAATTCAATGAAATTTGTCACTCATTTTTATTCCCACCAACTTGAATGAGCTAACAAGAAAAAAAATTTAAATGGGATTAACCAATCATACCATATCCCTCTAGGGCCTGATATGGGCCCAATATTTAGTTAAATGCTGTGAAATTAAATAAGAAGAATATTATCACTATATTGA
The DNA here is from genome assembly GCF_027887165.1 of Monodelphis domestica. Taxonomy (NCBI): domain Eukaryota; kingdom Metazoa; phylum Chordata; class Mammalia; order Didelphimorphia; family Didelphidae; genus Monodelphis; species Monodelphis domestica. The sequence goes on from NC_077232.1 coordinate 105,083,766, forward strand.
CAAGAAAATGTTTATGTAACTGAATGAAGCAACTAGAAAATTTAAGGCAGTGCTGAATCAACTAATTCAGAGGATGTATTTTGTAGCAAATAGAAGAAATAAGTTAAAACATACTGAATTAGTAAGGGAAAACTCAAGTAATGCAACAGTTAGAAATTGAACTATCTCCTAAAAGACAAAGTCCTCAAAACCATGTTACATGGACAATCTTTCCTCAACTGTGGCATTCAAACCTTCATTAATGTTTTTGTGAGGATGGAAGAAACCAATTACCCAGCAGCAAAAGCCCTCCTAAGACTTTAGGAATACTTCCTCCATTCTTCAAGAATATCACTATATTATCTTCTGTCATTTACTTCCTTGGCTCATTACTTTTTCCTCCCAATAATTTTCCAATATTTATCCCTTCAAAGAGTATACTTCTAGAACAGGAGGTTCCATGAACTTTATAGCTATATATCTATATCTATATATGTCATATATATTTATATTATTTATATACACACATATACATATACACTTTCCTCTATAATTCCATTTTTTAAAATTGTATGCTTTTGAAAATAGGATAAATTTCACTAGCCAGCCAAAGAGATCTATAACCTCAAAAAAGATGTCAGTTCTAAGGGATTATTACATCTCCCTTTTACTCTCTACCTTACTTAAGTTTAATGGACCAATTTAGCAAACCTTTCTTGGGTGCCTATTGTGCTGGGAAGAGAAAATTCCTCTCCCTGGATGCTTATATTTTACTGGAGGAAGAATAATATACAGATTAAAGTAAAATAAAGATTGGGGGCAGAAATCACTCATAGGACGACTTGGAGGAAAATAACACTTTCCTAGATTCATCAAGAAGATTTTATGAAAAAGGTGACATCTTAACTGTAAAAGAAGAAAATGTTTTTGCTTGTGGAAATCATATGTTTTCCTGGCATTGGAGACATGAGGTAGGAGCCAGTTGATAAAGAGCTGTGACTATTAAAATTGTAAATTGAGCTATTCATGTTCTCTGCTTATGAAAAACATGAAAATCACACTATATTTTATAAGCTTGACTGCAAAAAAAGTCATTATGGAGGAAGTGGGGTTTGGTAGGTGGGTCAAAGTACATGTGATGGAGAAAAGTTCACATTCATCTTATCACTGAGTGACTTAGAAAAGTCCTTGCATACTTCCTGTTAAGTTGTTTGTGCACACCAGGCATAGTATGGTTGAAGTTCAATGGTTCTAAAGTATAAAAGGGTGAGTGGTGAGTGCCTCCATCAACAATCTGTGCTACTTTTGGTAAATCATTTTAACTCAGTTTTCTGTCTCTAATTCAAAGAAGGAAATCACAGGAACTTGATTTGGAGTCCAAGGATCTGGTAAAGAGAGCACACAGTAGAAAAGTTTTGTTGTTTGTTTTGCATATTATATATATATATATATATATATATATATATACGTGTATATATATATATATGCATCTGAGGTGTGAGTTGAAGGAGAATACATGGAAGACAAAAGAGGAAATCATACATTATACCTGGACTTTCTCCCAGGCTGTCATCCTTATGCCCAAAACTCACAGATGCCATGAGATTGCAAGTCCATTCTCAGTGTGTTTTTTTTTCCTTATGCCAACAGACTTTGCCTTGGTCTTCTCTTCTATGACAAGGTGGTCATGCTTTCTACCCCTGGCTACTATTTAAAACCTTCCAACACAATGGACAGGAGGAAACAGTCCAAGGGCTTGGGAGTAATTTACTTAAATGTTCCTAAGAAATCAGAAGACAGAATTGAAATGAAGTGAATTATAGGACTAAAGGGAATATCAAACTTAGGCAATGTTGAAAGGCAATAAAATAGAACCTCAACCTGGGGAGCATGGTTTGTCCATTAATGTGTAACAATAATCAAGAAGTGGTCATGGTATCAGAGAAAGTGGCCAACACTGATGCTTCTGACAGTGTGAAATGTTACTGATATAAGCAGAAAAGACTAGTACACTTTTTGGCTTGGCTGTGCAAGAGAAATAATGACTACCATGATTTATATATACTGTCTATCATTAAAGTCAATTATCATGCAATATAATAATTGTATATCATTAAATATGTGTAAGATTAACTTCAGTTGTAAGTTTTATTTTATTGCAAACATTTTATTCATATGCTAAACCATCACTATATATTGCTCATGTAGCATGACTCTTTACTAATTAAAAATAAAAATGGGGAGCAAAGGCAATAGCAGATTAGAATCAGCACTAGATTTGGCATCAGAATTTCTGGGATTAAACTGGTTTGTGACCTTAAACAAGTCATTTAACTTTTCTGATCTTCACTTGTTCCACATGTAAATCAAAGGAACTGAATTAGATATATGTTTCACTTTGAACTTCAAGTATTATGTCTTATTTCCATCAATAGAACATGTCCTGTATATATCTAAAACCATCAGCCAATATCATCTGCAATGGGGATAAACTAGATGAATTCCCAATAAGATCAGGAGTGAAATAAGGATGCCCATTATCACCCCTACTATTTGACATTGTACTAGAAACACTAGCAGTAGCAATTAGAGAAGAAAAAGAAATTGAAGGCATCAAAATAGGCAAGGAGGAGACCAAGTTATCACTCTTTGCAGATGACATGATGGTCTACTTAAAGAATCCTAGAGATTCAACCAAAAAGCTAATTGAAATAATCAACAACTTTAGCAAAGTTGCAGGATACAAAATAAACCCACATAAATCATCAGCTTTTCTATATATCTCCAACACAGCTCAGCAGCAAGAACTAGAAAGAGAAATCCCATTCAAAATCACCTTAGACAAAATAAAATACCTAGGAATCTACCTCCTGAGACAAACACAGGAACTATATGAACACAACTACAAAACACTCTCCACACAACTAAAACTAGACTTGAGCAATTGGAAAAACATTAACTGCTCATGTGTAGGACGAGCCAATATAATAAAAATGACCATCCTACCCAAACTTATTTATCTATTTAGTGCCATACCCATTGAACTCCCAAAATACTTCTTCACTGATTTAGAAAAAACCATAACAAAGTTCATTTGGAAGAACAAAAGATCAAGGATATCCAGGGAAATAATGAAAAAAACACATATGATGGGGGCCTTGCAGTCCCTGACATTAAACTATATTACAAAGCAGCAGTCATCAAAACAATTTGGTACTGGCTAAGAAACAGAAAGGAAGATCAGTGGAATAGACTGGGGGAAAGAGACCTCAGCAAGACAGTATACGATAAACCCAAAGATCCCAGCTTTTGGGACAAAAATACACTATTCGATAAAAACTGCTGGGAAAATTGGAAGACAGTGTGGGAGAGACTAGGAATAGATCAACACCTGACACCCTACACCAAGATAAATTCAAAATGGGTGAGTGACTTAAACATAAAGAAGGAAACCATAAGTAAATTGGGTAAACACAGAATAGTATACATGTCAGACCTTTGGGAGGGGAAAGGCTTTAAAACCAAGCAAGACATAGAAAGAATCACAAAATGTAAAATAAATAATTTTGACTACATCAAACTAAAAAGCTTTTGTACAAACAAAACCAATGTAACTAAAATCAGAAGGGAAACAACAAATTGGGAAAAAATCTTCATAGAAACCTCTGACAAAGGTTTAATTACTCAACTTTATAAAGAGCTAAATTAACTGTACAAAAAATCAAGCCATTCTCCAATTGATAAATGGGCAAGGGACATGGATAGGCAGTTCTCAGATAAAGAAATCAAAACTATTAATAAGCACATGAAGAAGTGTTCTAAATCTCTTATAATCAGAGAGATGCAAATTAAAACAACTCTGAGGTATCACCTCACACCTAGCAGATTGGCTAACATAACAGCAAAGGAAAGTAATGAATGCTGGAGGGGATGTGGCAAAGTAGGGACATTAATTCATTGCTGGTGGAGTTATGAACTGATCCAACCATTCTGGAGGGCAATTTGGAACTATGCCCAAAGGGCGACAAAAGAATATCTACCCTTTGATCCAGCCATAGCACTGCTGGGTCTGTACCCCAAAGAGATAATGGAGAAAAAGACTTGTACAAAAAATATTCATAGCTGCGCTCTTTGTGGTGGCCCAAAACTGGAAAACAAGGGGATGCCCATCAATTGGGGAATGGCTGAGCAAATTGTGGTATATGTTGATGATGGAATACTATTGTGCTAAAAGGAATAATAAAGTGGAGGAGTTCCATGGAGACTGGAACAACCTCCAGGAAGTGATGCAGAGCGAGAGGAGCAGAACCAGGAGAACATTGTACACAGAGACTAATACACTGTGGTATAATCGAACGTAATGGACTTCTCCATTAGTGGCGGTGTAATGTCCCTGAACAATCTGCAGGGATCTAGGAGAAAAAAACACTATTCATAAGCAGAGGACAAACTGTGGGAGTGGAAACACCAAGGAAAAGCAACTGCCTGAATACAGTGGTTGAGGGGACATGACAGAGGAAAGACTCTAAATGAACACTCTAATGCAAATATTGTCAACATGGCAATGGGTTCAAATTAAGAAAACATGTAATGCCCAGTGGATTTGCGTGTCAGCTATGGGGGGTGGGGGGGTAGGGGGAGGAAAAGAAAATGATCTATGTCTTTAATGAATAATGCATGGAAATGATCAAATAAAATATAACTTAAAAAAAAAGAACATGTCCTAATAAATCTACATCAGAAGAGAAAGGTTCACCTAGCATAGTGTGTGATATATCAGTGCTCCCTTAAATGTTTATGAAATTTAATATTCCCAAGATGTTACTTTGTATTTTTAGGTATCTAGTTTAAAACAAAATAACAACAACAACAAATCTATGGTGTAGTTTGTTTACTCAATCGACTCATCACTCCAATCTAATAATTCTTTAGTTTATGGTTTTGTCCTCAAATTTTTTGGTTAATTTTGATCAGGACTGTACTTTGTACCTTATCCCCCCATTCCACAAACACCTTCCATTGATTGAAAACCGCCAGATGCAAGTCTGAATGGTTACAGGGCAATCCATCTTTGCTGCTAGTAAAACATCTCACATCACACACCAAACTGTGAAAATACAAACATCCTCACTTACGAAGGCTAGGGTATTTTATTATGACCTACATGACATAATTGAATAGTGTTTCCCTTTTAAAATTGGATCTTCGCTCATTTTGTTTCTCTCTTGTTTCTTTATGGAAAGACACTTCTTGTTAACAAAATTATATAACAAAAATAGTAACAAAATATTCTCTCTATATTTTATTATTATATGATTAATTTTTCTAATTTTTGTATAACTTGAGGTCTAAATAATAACTTGAAAAAGTAAGCCTGATCATTGGAATAATTCATATAAATATAGCCATTTGACTCATTTCTCCAATTTAGAGTAGTATATGGGTTACCCTGTCAATTGTTTCCTGTCAATCAACCCCAAATTTGAAATCTTTAGGTAGTAAAAGAAGGAAAAATCCTTAAAATGACACAGGATAGAGTTACATTTCTTAGGCATTCCCAGGCTCCTCAATTATATTTTATTAAAATCTGAAGGTATTAGAAAATGAATAATGTTATGCAGATTTCTAAATTAGGTATTACTTTCTTAATAGAAATCAAATAAAATCAATAAAGGTGAATTTAAAAAGCAACAAACTAAGAACTGAGTTCTAAATTATGGCAACAGCTAAGCCACTAACCAGCTGTGTGATCTTATGTAAACCATTTCATTTCCATTGGTCACCATCTTCATAAACCAAGAATGAAGTAGTTAGACAACACAAAAGTCCTTGATAACTCTGATCTTTTCATCTAGACTTGGCAAGGATGTGTAATCATAGCAACAGTGCTGTATTTACACTGGAATAGAGAAGAAAAGAGGATATCTAAGAGGCACAGTGGATAGTGTGCCTGACCTCACCTTCCTGACTTCAAATCTTATCTCTTATACTGACTTAGTTTTGTTACTCTGGGCAAGTCACTTAACTTTGTTTGTCTCAGTTTCCTTATTTGTAAAATGAGCTGGAGAAAGAAATAGCAAACTACTTCAGGGACTTTGTCAAGAAAGCCCTAAATAGAGTTATACAGAGTTGAAAAGAGGGGAAAAATAAGGCTTAATTCCTGGAAGAAAACTTTTTCCTACTTTTCAGAAGAATGCCCCTACTTATATGCAGGCATATTTTCCAATAAATTTAATATGAATATTCACCTCCCCAGAAAAAAATGCCATATACAGGTTGTCTTCCTCCTTGAAGGTAGAGCCTTTTTCCCCATACATTCATATGTATATACACACAAACATGCACACACGCTTATGTGTAAAAATGTGTAATTTACACCTATGCACATATGTGTATATATAAATATACACAGTATATATAAATATAAAAGTATATATAAAATTATATATATAAAATTCTAGAGACGTATATTTATATAAAGACATATATATATATATATATATATGCCTCCAAAATTTGGTGTAGCACTTGGTGTATAGTTAAGAGTTTAAAATGGGCAATTTCATTCATTCATATAAAAAAATGGAATTTCCTTTAGATTTTTTTAATGGGCAAATAAATAATGTTAGAGGGTATTCTATGTTAGACAAATGTTCCTATAAAGTAGTACAATAATCCTCATGCAACCATGCTGCTCAAGTTAGCCTTTCTTGGAAGTCATATAAGGTCAAGAATATGGCATGACACTGTGTGTAGCCACATTGAAAGATGGTTGTTTATATGGCGCATTGTTTTAAGGCTTGACCACCTACCCTTCAAAGAAGAGGGAACTAAGTGAATTGGCACTAGGATGAAACTTTCTTGGGATTCTCAAGTTAATGGGATCTAGGATAGAGACCCAGAACCTGGATATCTGTGGATCTGTAATATTTTCACTAGAGTTTTATGTCAATGATTATAGCTAAGGGAGCATCCTTGAGCTTACGGGTTCTCTTATAACAAAGAGGTGAAATAGACTATGCTTTTAAGTTCATCTCTTGATGAATGGTTTTACCATGGTAAAAAAGTAGATTAAGTTCCCATGAAAATGATTATCCAGTCTGTTTTAGATTTCTAATTGTTTTTGTTACATTTGTGCATTATGCTTCAAACTTAAAGAAAAGGACATTTAGCTAAATAATTCCCTAGATCATATACTGAAGAAGGTTAAGTTTGCTACAGTTTAGCATAAGTAACTACTGAAAATAAGTTCATTTCCTGAAGCACATGATAACCACTAATAAGATACATCAAAGGAAATTCAAGTCCCTAAATACTTTACCTAAAAAGGATTAAAGTCAAGGGAAAGGGTCTCTAATTGTGTGTGTGCATGTGATTTTCAGAAGTGAATACTCCATAGACTTCTTGTATCAAAAGGACAGGCACTTGTCAGTAATGAAGTACATCTCAGAAGAAAACTTGTCCCCAAATGGGATATACAACAGACTTTTCAAGCTAACCATAACTAAAAGACCAAAGATAGAAACAAGTTTGTTTAATGACAGATATACTCCCCTGTACCTCAAACCCCTCTAAGTCATATTAATTTTTCTTTATTTATAATAATTACATAAGCATATGCTGATGGTTCATAGTCCAATTAGTAACCACTTTAACATGCACCATTGAAGCAAATTTTTAAACTAATTCTTCTTTGCCTCCCACTTCTTCATTAATTACTAGCCAAGGGACTTGAGAGTGCCCTAATGAATTTTACATTAGATACTGCAATATGAACAGTGTTTATTATTGCTGCAGATAGTAAAATGTATAAACTGGCCTTTTCAAATAGCACTGTGAGCAGTTGTAAAGAGTCAAGCTGGATATCAGAACATTTACGAGCAAAGTGCTCTCTCAACACATTTTCTTTTTTGAAAAAATAGTAAGTTGTAATGGTATACCACAGATAGTAAATAATCCTTGCAACTTTTCACATTCCTCCATCAGTCCTGACTCTTCAAATTCAAGGGAAAGATTTTGTTTATTTTTGTTCATGAATTTGAAGAAAGCAGAGGCTTTTCCAGTGATTTTAAAATATATATTAAATCCTCTAAAATAGCCTATTGAGCCCAGTTTTCTATGCATTTACATCATAGATGTTTTAAATTTGTGGAGCATCAGTTCATTTTATAAAAAGCCAGAAGGTTTGTAGTGCAATTCTTCACAATTTGACAGAATCCCTTCTGAGCTGAGAGTTATGTAGTGATATAGCACACACACACACACACACACACACACAAACAAACACACATACTAATTTGGAGGCTCTTTCTCATTTAACCCAAAAGGATATAAACATAAGCTACTTTGTATAACAGGAAAATGCAGGATATAGTTACCAAATAAAGCATTTTAATTTTTTTCCAATAGAAAATCACTTAATTCCCATAGCAACACAAAACAACATGTATCTAACGTTTCAGAATAAGATATAAAATATAAATATCGCTCTCTAGTTAATTAAATATCCTAAGGAAATGATGCATTTGTGGCAAAGTTATATTGATGAATTTTGAATTTCTAATGAAAATATTCATACTTAATTGGAGTTATTTATGATTGCTGAAAGTTGATCAAAGTCACATATTAAATCTAACAGAACACTGTGAAGCATGACAGGATACTCAATATCTGTTTAACAACTCACAGGAACATTTCCATTGCCAATTGCTATCATTTTGGTGAAATTGTTTTCTATTACCTGCTTGTTAATGAAAAAAAATAAATCAGCTCAGTTAAATGTCATCAAGACTTTATTCACTGACAATAAAGACTATCAGGATGAATCTTTTCAATGAAACAATTTAATGTATGGGTTTCTATGACTTACTTCAACAGTTTCACATATTAATAAATCAGTTAGCATGAAAAAGTAATTTTGTCCCAAGTGTTACCAGAACTAAATTACACTGGCTAGGGTTTTCCTGGGCAGCACAATTACTGAGGTTTATTCTCAATCATGTGGAACATTTATAAAAGATACTTCTATCAATGCTCAGGTTTTAAATAATTTCTATTTTTAATCATTCTAAAATTTTAACATTAAAACAAATATCCTTTTTCACTCCATCCCAAAATCAAGCCTAATACAACTTCTTTGGTGCTGATTTCTTTTTATAGATTGATTTTGATAAGTATTCGAAGAACCCAAATCAACTCCTTTAACCCTCTAACAGCCAAATTACAAGATCCACCCTAAGACCTGGTCTATGCACTGTAATCATCTGACTACTCCAGAGCATTTCCAAATACCTGCAGGCAGGTCTACCCTGTGCCAGGTAAAACAATTGCAGCACCAGCAGCAGCAGCAGCAGATGGAAATAAACCCTATGCATGAGCCATACTTTTTATTCTTTAATACCCTGCAGCCCCTCTTGCTCCCTTAGAGAGATGCTCTCATTTATAGCAATGATTCTGCTTCCACATATACAGAAGAGACACACAAGCAAAATTAACTTCTACAGCCCCAAACACTGACAGGATTTGTACTACACACATTTTTTTTTAAAAAAGCCCAAATGTTGTCAAGAGGCATTTTATTTAAAATCACCCTTAAAAATCACAAGACCAAAACAGCGAGCCTCTCTGCTCAGTTACAAGTTCATTACCACACTTAATCTTCTTCTAGAAAGAAAAGCAGTCATTACCTGTATGAAGAGAACCTGTTAATAGCCTGAGAAGGTACTGGGCAAATTTCAATATTTCACGTTTACACCGTTTCCTACAGCCACTCATCTTAAGCAACAAGGTATTCCTCTGAGGAGAGCCAGAAGTCTTTGCCAATTAAAAAAAAAAGAAAATGAAAAAGACAGTCTCTGAGGGGAAACTTGTGTCTCAGTTTCTATCACAGGCTGCCTTACAACTCCTTTGGATTTAGCTGTGCTGCCTGAAAAGGAGATTCCTTAAAGAGCTAGAAAAGCCGGCTATGGAGACAACAAATAAGAACGTGAAGAGAGAGGGAGATGGCTCAGTGTGGTCACTAAGGTCTTCAGGAGCAGCAGCTCGGCTGCCAGCCGGTGCACACTTGTAGTAAAGTAGCTAGGACACAGCCGAGGAGGCTCCCATCCACAGCATCCTCTCCACTAGCTCCAGCAGCCTCACAGACCATTGAGAGGGAGGCGGGGCCTGCATGCCAACTCTTTCCTCATCAATGAATCAGCATGTAAGCAGGTGGGGAGACAGCTGACAGGTCACTGGGTGTCAGACCAATCTCACCCTCACCGGGGAGAAAAAAAAATGACCCCAGTGAACAGTGACCAGGCATGTTAAAGAATAAACACAGGAGCTACAAATAAAGATGAAAAAAAAGAGGAAAAAAGAAAGAGGAACTAGGCAAGACTGCAGCTCAAGGTCAGACATCTGAGAAATCTCTGACAGTGTGCTAGTTGTAGACAGGGGGCTTAGACAGGGAAAGGGCTTGTCCTAAAAGCCAGGACTTGTAGGGAAGAAGCTGAAAGGGGGATTCGAAATGAAAATAGACAATATCTTCTCTGTTTCAAGATAAAAATAAACAGCTGGGTGGTACCCTTTGGGGGAAAGTGTTCCATTATCAGAAAAAAAGTGAGATTTCTTCAGTTGTGATCACCCTTCAAAAGCCCTGCCACTAAGAAGGACTTCATCAAGATTTAGGAAAATTAGGCTGCCAAGTGGAAATTGGAAGTCTTCTATCCCATGCATCCTATTGATACCAAATGCCTGATCTTTTCTTCCTCTAGGGTATCTAATCTGTCTTCAACCAAGAAAGAGATGAGTGCCTACTATGTGCCAGGCATCCTAGTAGGTTCCTGTCCTACCCTGAGAGAAATGACTTTACCAACTGCTTCAGTTCCTCTGCATTGGTAGGGAGCATTTCTCTGCTGCTACTTTATCAAAATTTAGTCAGAATTGTCTTTATTGACTTTATTTTTGTACACAAAGAAACAAAACTTAAAAAGGCAGAACTAGAAGACATGTGTGTCCTTCACCAAGCAAAGCTGTGCTATGCTAAGGTTCCAAACATTCTCATTTTAAAAATATGCACATCTGAAGGTTCATTTTAGGTTAATGGAGATGGCACCTATAAAGTTCTTTGAGATCTTCATAAAGCACTATTTTGAATGTGAAAGTACTATAGGGATGGCTGTGTCAGAAATCCAGAGCTACATTTATATTCCTCTTGCTTTTTATCTCAGAAGGTATAGTATGCTTTTTGAGGTTTCTCCATGCCTTTGGCAGTTTCTGGGCTTCAGATGTATCCCAATTTTACTTTCAGGGTTGTTGATGTGTGCTTTTAAAAAAAATGGATGTTTCTGTTCAGATATAGGTTGTGTGGTTCTGGCACTTGGAACTAAATCAGAATATTTCCTACAGCAAATTTTCTAAGAAAAAAGGTTTTTGGGTTTTTTTTCCTCTTTTCTCTCCATGAATAATGAGGAAATCATTGTTTAGGATTCCTAAAGTTGTGCGAATACCCAAGGTTAACCCTCTACAATATCAGTACATTCCTTTACTTATACACAGCCATGGTGTTGACCCTAGAAGGAAGAAATACATTTGTGAATCATTTTCAGAACCTGTAAATATTCCATATGAAAACAGCCATATATTGTATCACCTCCAGGAGCCAAGAGTGGCTGGGAAGCTAAAAAATTTCCAAGGATGAGCCAATGTTTGGGGCAGATACACATACCTGAAGCAGAGGAAACAAATTTTGATATTTAGTGGATGTACCACTCATATTCAGATTTGAAGAGAAAGCTATAAGGAATAGTATAGATAGAGGCAATTCCTGCCTCTAACACAGATGGACTACAGGACTTATTTCAAGTCACTTATCCTGTTGTTGTTCCAGTCAACTCTTATGGCTATAAATTGTAGAATACTTATTAATTTACCTAAGAGGAAGGAATTTTCATTTTGGCATTCACACAAGTTGATGAAAACACAAAAATAAAAACAAAAATATGCATACATATGGTTATATCATAAGTAGTTTTTTGAGTAAGGTGACCACAAAACTCCAGTAGACACCATTATGGTCTCCAATTCAAAAGAAATCAGGATTTTTTAAGGGACCACTTAGTGCTAGCCACTCTGCTAGGCTTTCAGTTATAAAGAGAAAAATGAGATCAACATTGCCCTCAAAGAACTTAAACTTTACTTCTTAACATAGAAATAAAATAAATAAGAAGTAAGGGAAGCATACAGAAAAGTGTATATGGCTACCATAGTCCTTAAGGAACTCTTCTAAATTAAACCTTCATAGCACCTGAACTGTTTTAGAATACATGATCCCCTGAAAGCTATCATTCCTGAAATCAAAAAATACCAAAATTTTATGTAAGTGAATTATAATATATAAAATAACTGACTGTGCTTGGAATATCCTCTCTTCCCTCCCTTGCCCTTCATTTATTGAATTAACTCACCTCTAAAACACTTCCAAAAGGCCATCTTCTTCCTGAAGTCTTACCTGATCCAGTAAAGCACTTTATCCCTTTTACAAGAGATTTTCATATCTAGGATCCAAATTCAGGTCTACTAACCCTGAGTGAATAGTATTTTCATTTTAAAAGGCTGCCTCTTAAAAATACTATTAATAAAAACAACACTAAAAGGCAGTTGAACTCAGATTTACCTTAATGAACAATCTTGGCTACAGAGGAAAATGAATATAACATATATTTCTTTTCTCAATAGAAGTAGACAACTATGGAGACAAAATGGAGTAAACACTTCCATATGGGATTGCTTTCTCTGTGTATTTTTTAATTTGATTTTTTTGTTACATAGGAAGTATAAAAAGAGACATATTCATGAAAGATGATATTTAATTTAAAAGGGCAACAAAAATTAGAAACCTTAAGGAAAGCTTTGCCCATTTTGTGTTCCATCTCATGCCTGTCAGTATTTGTTGTTCATCCTTCTTTTTCAAAGGCAACTAATGACCTCACAAGGTGAGATCTTGCACTTAAATTGGGAGTTCAGTGAAGCAGAGTTGAACAAAGTTGTCAGCCTCACTCTTTCTCAGAGTCAGTGAGTCCAGTGGCAGGACCAAAGTCACAACAACCGGTGATGGTGTGGGATGCAGTGCATGTCCTTGGCATCTTTAATGTCTGGCAAAGAAGCTCTACCTCCTCAGCCCCTGCTGCAGCCACTTTCATGAATATTGGAACAAATTGTTCTCTTCTGTTCATCTTCCTTGGGGATGTCTTCATAAGGTAGGAGCAAACATCCCTCCAACTTACCAAACCAACAGGTTTGAAGTCTGGCTGCTACCCTCAACTTTAAGTCTGCCAGCTCAGAGGTTTTATTGGGGTGTGATCACTGTGCACCTTCTGGGAATCCCAGGTCAGAGTTGGCTGACAGGTGGAAGCCAGGGCGTCTGAACAATCACCATACGTATTCTCACACTGAATTACCACTTCATGAAGGCAGGAACCTTGTTTTATATAAAGCTTGGATCTTTTTGGATGCTAGTATAATATTCTCTCTAGTTGCTATTAAGTAAAAATTGCTTTTGAATTGTAAATGATATATATATATATAAACTTAAAAATATCTATGCAGCTAGATGACAGTGAATAAGAGTACTGAACCTCAAAGGAAACCCAAGTTCAAATCCAGTCTCAGACACTTAATTGGTTCTCTGACCAAAGCAAGTCATTTTACCTCTACATGCCATGCCCCAATTTCCTTTTCAGTCAGATGGGGATAATAATAACATCTACTTTCCAGGTTGTCAACAAAAATTGAAATAATATTTGTAAAAAAGATCTTTGTAAAACTTAAAGGCTATATCAGTGCTAACTATTACCATATAAATGTAGTAACTAGCTAAATTAATCCTATAAAATCCTATAATGATTCCAATTAAAATCATCAGTCCCTAACATGTTTGGTACTCTCATTCACACACAACACAACACACCTGTATTTCATGTATAGGGTTGGCTTAAAGCAAATCACATCTGTAGAATGTAAGGACATCATAAAACATCTGTAAGATGAATACAATAACCAGAGCATTTAGGGAAAAAAAAAGACTGATACACTGGTACAGTCTAACTTAATGGACTTTTATACTAGCAGCAATGCAATGATCCAGAACAATTCTGAGTGACTTATGAAAAAGAACAGTATCCACATCCAGGGAAAGAACTGTGGAAGTAGAAATGCAGAAGAAAAACAACTGCTTGATCATATGATTCAATGGGGATATGACTGGGGTTATAAACCCTAAATGATCAGCCTAGTGCAAATAGCAACAATATGGAAATAGGTCTTGATCAATGTCATATATAAAACCCAGTGGAATTGCATGTCAGATATGGGAGGGGGTTGGGGGGAGAGGAGGGAAAGAACATGATTTTTGTAATCCTGGAAAAATGCTCTAAATTAATCAATTAAATAAAATTTAAAAAAAAAGAAAAAACTAATAAAATTACATAGCTACATGTTTCCTGGTTGACCTTTTTGTTGGTTTCCAAATAGTTAAGAAAAAAATAGAAAACTAGTTTCACTTCCTCTGAGAGCAGCTATTTCTGTTATTACACTATCAATAAGAATCAAGAATTGTTATTCCTTTCTCTCATTCTTGCCTTCAGGCCTACAAAAGACTGCTTTTTCATTAGATATAGGGCAGTAGGATTATTGGCCTTCTACCAGTAAAGGCAATCAATCCTTCATTGTCCACAGTGAGATGACCTGGTTTGCAAGTTAAGCACTGGTGACTATTTAATACTATTTTAAAATTTCTATGACCTCTCAACCCTGCTTTTCTGTCTTCTCAATACATTCTATTTTTTCCTTTCTTACTCTTCTGTCTTAAATATCCTCCATATGTATATGCTTTAGGAAAGTGACTCCATTTAATGTTACCAGAAAAACATGATACATACCTCTTGAGTTAAATTCCCAAACTTTCCGACTCCAAATGCAATGGGAATATTCTTTGAATTATTGATTAGCCTTTCACCTCATTTTCTACCCATGTGGACTGAGACTAATTGACAGTTGCCTGCTCTTGAATGAAATGCCTTTCTACCTTCCAAAGATTTTGAGACTTGAGGGAAAAATTCATATTTTTATAGAAAGGAGTCCCAAAGGAGAATAGTGGGGCTGATCAGAAGAGGTGAAAGTTTTCTTTCATGGAGGTAATACTCAAACTTCACATGATTTAATCAGGAAACAAATGTTATTAAAGACATCTATCAAGTACCTATTTTGTAGAGTATTCACTGTACTGGAGTGAAATTCAAAGTTTAGATAAATTATAGTCCTGGTGGCATTTACAGTCTCAGAGGTGGAAGACACTAGCATATTCAATCATACATAGTGTGTTAGAAATATGTAGAACAAATGTATAGCCTGTGAGGGAGTGTTGTCTTCAGGAAGAAAGAAAATTAGCAGGTATAATAGAAATGGTAGGTTCTCTGGGTCCTAACCTTTCTTCTAAGCTAAGGAGAGCTAGCCTCTAGCTCCTTGTTAGCTCACTACATTACTTTGGACAAGTCATTTTTTTTTACTTTCTGGGCATTGGCTTCCTCAGCTGTAAAATGAGATTTCTTTTGTTTTTCTTCAAGGAGAAACTTTGAATCTGAATGGACTTAAAAGACCCTCTCTCTAGCTCTAGAATTCAAAGACCTTATGATGCTGCATTTTTAATTAAAACAGATTGGTTTCACATGTCACTGAATCACAGGCACTACCATGCCTGCTTCAGAAATACAAAGACCATTTTCTGAGCGATCATAACAAACTAGTCTCAGATCTTTTTTGTTAAGTACCTTTCACAGGGATTTGAAAGTGTTGGCTAATATAAAGATGCATTTACCTTAATTGCCTATCAGAGGAAATGTTCTCTCTTCCTGGCTGCTTCACTGAAAGCCCAGTCAGAGCAATACAGATCTTAATGTATTTGGGTCACCTCTATGGCTCCCTGGAATGCCCACAAAAGTAAAGGGATTTGATCCCTGGAGAAAAAAATACTCTTCATTTATTAAAGGAGGAAGGTTGCCATTCCTCTACTGAGAAAAAAAAAAGTCAAATTTCTCAATAAGTCTGTCCATATTCACTTACCTTTGTTCCAAAGGCTATCACACCTTCCCCAAACCCTAAATTAGACCTGTTCTATCCTGTTCATCTTATGGTGAAAAGACATTGTTATACTTTTCAAATTGTCACAAGTTGCAAAATTAAACATGTGCAGAATAAAAATAGCTCACCATGGGGCTGAGAAGAGACACAGAACAGAGCCTTGAGGCAAAGTCACAGGCTTGGAAAATGGGTCTTGATAAAATATCAGAATAACCAGTGTCCAGTGAAGAGGGAAACTACACTGACTGCTAAGTCCATTATCCTTCCAGGAATATCATCTTTCCCTATTTCAATGAACAAAAATCTTTTAAATGTGCTATAAACATTTGTTCCAACTTTAGTCAGCCTTTAATGATAAATCATTTTTTATCAAAATACAAACAAAAACTCAAAATTATTATCTACTTGTACCAGAGATCAAAACCCCTACCCTCCAAGTGACTAGGTTTCCATTAGCTGACAAATAAATAACTAATCATTCTAGATGGCGCCTGCAAACTCACACCAATTTTGTGTATGGGAGGATGAGAACATATAGTCCTTCATTCTACATAGAGTGGATTCAAAGATACTTTGTAATGATGATACCATGCTACATAAATAGTTGTTATGTAATAATTCTAACAGAAATAAAAATCATGTGAAACAGAGCGAGATATATATTAGCCCTTAGGTCTTGTTTTCTATTAGAGATGTAATAAAATTTTGTTTTTTTAGTGTCTCTACAGAGAATGTACTTGCATCCTATTATTTTTATTCAACTACAAAAAAAGTTATGCAGCCCACCTCTCCAAGAGTCCAAAGAACATGTAATGTACACAAATAATAGCATGTCTATAGAACATTAAAATAGAAGAATAAATATAATAGCAACTTTGCAACTTTCCTGAGGACTATTTGAATCAACACCCTGTCAAAATGATGAGAATGAAAGTAACAATAATATCAAAATTATTAATATTAAGAAAACCTAAGGCCAAGTACCACAAAGCATATATAGAGAACTTGATTCCCATTCTCTAAAAAGGAAACAAGGAGACCCATACATATTCTTAGAAAACAGAATAAAAAGAGGAAAACCTCCAGAAATAAGTTTGGGAAAAGGAGACATCATTTCACTGAGCAATAACAAAGGATGAGAATATGTATACAACCAGGGGTTTGTGGAATGTAACTAAATGCTTTTCCTCTGAATAATCCTTATAAAATGTTTATGATTCAAGAATGAAAACAAAAGATCCTCCATAGGTGAAAGCCACATGAATTCACCAAACAGTACTTTGTCAAAGAAGCATAAAACAAATGGCTAAAGCATGCTGACATATGTGGAATAGAAGTATTTGTAATTGTAATTTTAATTCAGGTCATTGCCACTGAAAATTGGAGGAGTATACCTACAAATCCTTGACTTATTGCTCAATGTAGATTATATAGATACAT
Organism: Monodelphis domestica; assembly: GCF_027887165.1. Taxonomy (NCBI): domain Eukaryota; kingdom Metazoa; phylum Chordata; class Mammalia; order Didelphimorphia; family Didelphidae; genus Monodelphis; species Monodelphis domestica. The sequence goes on from NC_077232.1 coordinate 105,101,301, forward strand.
GGTAGAATGTATGGAACCAATTTTTTCAGGCTGTAGTATTTAAAACCTAACAAATGCCTAATAAGTCATGGCCAAACAACTGGAAATTAAAGCGGTAACTCTCAAGTGGGGAATGGCTGAGGAAATAATTCTATATGAATATAACATAATAATACTAAAGCATAAGAAAGGATCTTTGAATGATCAAGTTGGAAAGAATTCTAAAAATAAATTAGAACAACTCCTTAATTTGTTATTTGAGGAAGCTAGGACTCAGAAAAGGAAAATAATCATTCCAAAGTCATATATTTAGTATATAAAAGGGACAATTTCAATAAAACCTTGGAAGACTTGTATGAATTGATGTAAGGTGAGCAGAACCAAGGGAACAAAAACATAAATGTTGTTCACATTTTAACAATTTCAAAAGACTTCTTTATCAATGAAATGAGCAATCATATATCTGGAGGAACAGTGGTGGAGCATGCTACCCCACCTCCTGACCAAGAGGTGAATGAGGCAAGCTGGTGAATGAGCTCTATGCTTTTCAGCAGGGCCAGACATCGTGGTCATCAATCTGTTTTGATTATTCACATTTGTTAAAAAAATGTTTTCTTTTTCTACTTCCCCACTTCCCCCTGGCAGTTTGGATGTTGATGTGAAGGTAGGAAAAAATATTTATTCATGAAAAATATAAAAGAATTTTTAAAGGAATTTGTTAGCTAAAATTATGTAGAAGAAGCTTGCTATATTTTGTGAAGTGATTCATGATAAATTACCATCCTACAAATGCAGAATCTAAAATATGATGGAGAATTCAACCTATCAGCTTCAATTAAATATTTTCAAGGACCAAATTGCTAACCACAATTGCTCAGACATAACATTGATTCTAAATAAATTGATAAAGGAATCTTGCCAAATATCCCTAATTTCTGATCTACATGGAAGATAATACTATCAAAATATAGTGAGCATAAGAAGTTGATCAAAATCATATGGGAATTTTATTAAAGAAAGGAAATTAACCATATGGTATATAACAAAAGCAGTAACTAAAGGAAAATTTAACTCTTTAAATACACATCAATTTGGGAATGGCTAAATAAACTGTGGTATGTGATTGGGATGAAAAACTACTGTCATATGGAAAGAACAGGTTAATTTTGGAAAAATACATGGAAAGATCTACATGAAATTATGAAAAGCAAAACAAGAAGAAGCAAGAGAACATGAGAGATGTTGCATGAAAATGAGTTGTGTACATCCACATGGTGGCTTAGCAGTACCACATCTTAAACTATACTATCAAGCAGTGATCATCAAAAACAATATGGTACTGGCTACGAAATAGAAGGTTGGATCAATGGAGTAGACTTGGAGTAAATGACCTCAATTAGCTAGTGTTTGATAACACCAAAGATTCTGACTTTGGGGATAAGAATCTACTATTTGACAAAAACAGCCGGGTTGCTCAGTGAATTGATAGCCAGGCACAGAGATGGGAGGTCCTGGATTCAAATCTGACCCCAGACACTTCCTTGCTGTGTGACCTTGGGCAAGTCATTTGACCCTCATTGCCTAGAACTTACCACTCCTCTGCTTTGAAACCAATACCTAGTATTGATTCTAAAATGGAAGGTAAGAGTTTTTTAAAAATTGCTGGGAAACATGGAAAACAGTATGAGAAAAATTAGGTTTAGATCTCATACCCTGTACCAAGATAAATTCGAATATGATTTATCACTTGTTTATATGGACAAAGGATTTGAGGTTTTGGTTTTTAAAGATTGTTCTATTATAAAAATGAATAATATGGAAAACACATGGAAATAGGATAAGTTACATAAAATAAAATAGTACTTATTTTTCTGCCTACTTCTTTTAAAGATTGGACCTATAAAATATGGAGTTTCATCCTAATTATCATATTTACCTTCAAAAGGCAATTATGTTATTCTACAACATGACAGTCTGTAGGATAGTATACTTATAAGAATAATGGTAGTCACCCCATCAGAAAAAGATGAAAATGAAATACTAAGTAACAAAGGATATCCCCCACTAGACTTATAAAATACATTCAAAATTGCTCTATCTTCAGATGGACCCTATGAAACAGTTAATATACAATCATGGAAACAAAATTCCCTTAATGTTGCATGAGTTCACTTAAATATTTCAACAAAGAAGCATTCAAAGAACACTATCATGTAAATTTGTTGCAAAAAACCAGTAAGACTTTTGAAAGTTATTCATCATCTGATCATTGTTCCCAAAATGTACAAAAATCATTGCTATGGATTCAAGACTTATTAAGTGCTTCAGAATTTGGAAAATGAGAAACTAAGTTTCATCACTGTAGATTGCAAAAGTTTAGTACCAAATAAATAGAAAGATTCAATCAAGTTGCCAGAATTCACTATTGTTGATTAACAGACTAGAGATCCTTGTTTTCCAAATATAAATCCCAAAATATAATAAAAAATTTAATAAATATAATGGGACTAGAATATCATTACAGAAAAATTCCTAGAAAACAATTACTCAGATATAACATTGCCCCATAAAAAAATAAGAATAGTGTCTTTAATAGATATAGGTCAATAGAATAATCATGAGCAGCACACAATATCAAATGAAAACTTTTCAAAATATGTTAGAACAAGATGGAATACTTATACTTGAATTTTCCTCTGCTACTGAAATTGTTCTAAAAAGGCTTTAATGCTTTCATTGATAAGATAACTATAGAAAATGAGCTTATACCTAATACTTCTTTAACAATACAGCAAAATCTTTTATAAATTGATCAAAAATCTGTACAACAATAAGTGTAAAAGAACAGTGATAGAATAGCAACTTGTTCACAGTCCATATCTATATCAATTCCATTGAATGAAAGATAATTCATGGTAATCTTCTAAGTAGCTCACATTTCAGTACAGTGGAAAATATGAGCAAGTTGGATTTGGAATTGGGGAATAAACTACAAATCTAAACTCTGTTACCACTTTTGAGATGTTGGGTAGGTCACATCTTCTGACCTAAGTTTCATATTTGTGAAATGAAGCAGTTGACTTAGATAAACTCTAAGATCTCCTTTGGCTCCAAATCTATGACCTTATAATCCATACAGTTTCCCATGTGCCATTCTTTCCATAATCCTGTACTATCAACAGCAAAAGTATAATTATTCCCGTTTTAAAGATATGGCCACTGATACTCAGGGTAGTCAAATGACTCACCAAAGCTATGTGGCTGGACATTGATCTCAGGGTTAATTTTTTTTTATAATATGCTTTTTCTATGCTCTCCATGAAATTATATGTAAGCATATAATTGTTCTCTATAGGATATGGTACCATACAGAATGCATATGAAAAAGGGTTTATTCCATATTTCATGAACTCTATACCAGGATACTTGAGGAAATGGTAATAGCACAATAAATTTGTATATTCAATTAAATATTTCTAAATATTTATATGAAAGTTCTATGTTCCAAATTAAGTCTTTGGATATGTTTAACGGTGGCCAATGGCATTACATAAAACCAGAGGTACAGGAGAAACCAACATGGTTCAGTTCCCATCAGAGAAATGCTCAAATCCATGAAATATCACCATAAGAAAAGAATATGAGAAATTTTCCAGGCTACTAACTCTGAAAGCATCTAAAGAAACATATGAAAGCTATTTAATAGAATTTGCTAGGCAGTAGCTTTGGGAACCTGATCATTATTTTAAATATCTAAAGGCCTATCATATAGAAAAATTATATATTTATATATGTGTACATACATATATAATTACATATCCCAAATTTTATATGTCTATCATCTATAAGGTATATTTATAAAAAATAAAATATTTGTTGAAAAATTATCTGATGCTGAAGAAAGCAAAATGCTACATTTTAAAGAAAGGATAATGTGCTATTTTATTGAGGAAAAAGGATAGGCTCTGAGAAAAGGGACTAAATATATTTGTCTATTGCCAGTGGACAGATGAGTAGGAATAGATGTCTGGCTATAGTGGTTTTGTTGTTATTGTTTAACTATTTCAATTGTGTCTGTCTTCTTGACCCCATTTAGAGTTCTGGGCAAAGACACTGAAGTGGTTTGCCATTTTCTTCTATAGTTCATTTACAGATGAAAAGACCAAGGCAAACAGGGTTAAATGACTTGCCCAGGGTCACACAGCTAGTAAATGTCTAAGGACAGATTTAAACTCAGAAAGATGAATCTTCCTGATTTCAGACCCAGAGTTCTGCCCACTGTACCACCTAACTGCAGGCTAGAGTGAAACATATAATATAATGGTACCTGATAGGTGAGCTAATGAAAAGTTTCGATGGTCAGAGGTAGAATTGTATATTTCTTCTAAAAGAAAATGGAAAACCAAAGAAGAGTCCTGAGCTATTAGGTGAGGGCTGAAATGGTGGGCATGGCAATGTTCCCAACACCTGTTCCAGAAGGATCTGAGGTAAGAAAAGGCTTAGGATAGAAAAAAAGGATTTTTAAAAATTTCCAATTCCACCTGCAATTTAGAATTAGGGAAAAAATGGAAATTCAGAATAAACCTAAATTCTCATAGTTCATGAAAAACTTGAAGCTCTAGTACTTTGAACTGAAACAAAAAATCTCTTTATATTGTGATTGATAACAATAATAATAATGATTCAGTCACCTCATAGTCCAGGGAAAAATGTATGGTACCAGGATTCAACATCCAGGTTATGTAATTGAACCTTTGTTGTGTAACAGGCAAATAATCTTTTACTCAACTACATGATAGAAATAGAATCACTTATGCCAATCTCATAATAAGGTGAAGAAAACTACCATTGACATTATTTTCTACCCTCTGTTATAGAGCAAAGACACATTTTCCAAAATATTTGACAATTATTTGCATGTAAATTAATATATGCACCAATGTACATATCTATATTAATATCTAGCAACTGTATGAGTTCCATAACATCATGGACTCTCTTGATTCACCATTTAATTCCTGGAATTTAGCACACTTTGACACAGTGTCAAAATGTGTTTTTGAGAAACTTTATTTGCTCATGATCTACTCTTTGTTTCTCTATTTCATAAATCCAAAACAATCCCTGGAACAAAAATCAGAATTCTGAATATGAATCCCAAATGGCCACAAACTTACTCTTTGACTTTAGGTATCTGTTTTACCTTCTATGATTTAAATTTACTTCATCTATAAAAGAAGTAGGCTTTCAGTACTGATTACCCAACTTCTACAACTTTTCATCCTCTTGGACTTGCCCCACCTTATCACTACTCTCTTGAATCCCCTTCAATTTTCCCACATTTATTTGATTCTCTTCACATCCTATCATTCTTTCTCAAATGCTTGTGCTAATTCCTTACCTTTTCCCCTTCTCCTAAAAGATGGCTATTCCCCTAATGTATTCTTTCTCGACATTCTCTCTCTCAGCACTTGTATTTATTTCAACATCTTCAACTATCACTATTCTGCAGATGTCTCCAAAATCAATACTTCCAGCTTATATCTCTATCTGCCAAGTTCCAGACTTACATATCTATAGACACTTGTGAAACATCACTATCTAGACTGATATAACATTTTTTCAGTCTTTAAATACCCCCCTGTTTAGCAACTCCTTAATAAACTTACCATATAATATTCCGTCTATATGTTTTGTCTTATCTCCTGTTATTCACTTTAGGTCCCAAAACCCCACTGTAACCGCCTGATCTAAACTTTGCATCTTACTAAATTTCACAGTATGAAGTGGACACAAAAGGTACTTATTGATTTTTTAATAGGCTTGACTAGATAATCCCAACAATTTCTACTTCTAAAATTATTTTATAGAAACTTTTGGAGAGGAGTATGAATAAAAGTATTAATTCAGGACTCACTACATATATGGACCTATGTTAAAAATACAAACAGAAAAAACAAGAAGATCTAGGAAATCATATCATAACACAAGGAAATAACCCACCTTGAACCTGCAGTGTATGTGGAAAGACCTAGTAGGTTATACTAGATGGATCAATTATAACAAAAGCCAAATATATTCCAAATTTAATAATCCATGAATATTTTAAAAAAAGTTTAAAAGCCACATCTCAGGGAAGATCCTTACAACACAACTAACTGCTGAAAACCATTTGTGGCCATCTGAGAAGATGGGATGTGGTCTCTGTAATGCATCTTCTTCCTTTCATTTAAAAAAAAATGTCAAGTCAATAAAACCTCACTATCAAATAACATCATCGATGATATCAAAGATAATCAATAGAGCTAAAAAGTAATTTTGATTATTCTTACCTCTTACATGTCACATGATCATATAGAGCATTTTTAGTTTTTTTAATTTATTTTACTTTATTTATGTTTAAGTATAATTTTATCATAGGATGAGAGTATTCAAAATCACCCATGACTATATGAACATACAAATACATTTTATGTATTTATATGCATATATACATAATTGAGATGTTTAATTCTTTCTCTTGATTATTTTTACTAATTTCTTTCAATTCCATGTTCCTATGATACAAGGCTATTTAGTTAACATTAATTATTAAACCTTCTTAAATCTATTTTATATTATATATTTTAAACCATTAAAAATTTTCAGCCAAAGCATTAGGCACATAAGATAGTTCTATTTTTAGGAAGGGACAAGAGATATAAATAAAAAATCAGAGATATATTTCCAGATTTTTAGTGTAAATGCATGGAAGAACTATAGTGCTGTTATGGGAAAGTTACAAAGAACATTGTCCAGTATTTTTATTTTTGTGGAATTTTTGTTTATTTTTAAATTTTGTCTTTAAGGATGAGTTAGAGGGAAGAATGCAAGGTGGAGAATGCTGAGGTTAGTTTTAGAAGTGTGAATGGATGCTGGATGTAGATTTGGTCATTCACTATGATCAAAGAGGCTGAGTACAGTGAATCTCTGAAACTCCAGTATCTTGGATTGTAGAAGGGTTAAAACCAATCAGATGTTCACACTAAGGCTGTCACCAATAGTATGCATTCCCCTGGAGGGCAATAATACAGAGCTATCTAAGGAAGGGCTTGCTTGCCCAGGTCAGAAATGAAGCAGGTTAAAACTTTTATACATATCAACAGGAAAATAGGCTCTAAAACCTTTATACTTCCAGGATAAACTTGGGAGATCCAGTGTCTGAAATAAATGCTTAAATAAGTAAATTAATAGGCAAATAAGTAGAAATATAGCTTATAGATAAATTGATAAGTAAATTAATGAATAAATTAACACCTAAATAATAAAACAGATGAAGAAATAGATGCATAAACAAACAAATAAATGGCTAAGTATAATAGATTGGAGGCTAAAAGGAAATGCTAAGGGAAATTTAGGAAGAGGTTATTTAGGGATGCAGACACTGGAGTCACTTCTACAAATTTGTGGTTTTTGTATCAACAAACTTGTCACTTCTTGTTGATACCATCTTCTGTAAGTATCATTGTCCTGTTTTTCATCTGCTAATGAGAATTGCCTAGCTCCTATAAAACAAGTTTGGAGAGGAGTAGTAAGAAGTTGATTTAAGTGAATAAAACAAAATTTAGAAAATACTACATATAGGAAAGTTTGGCATTACAAAGAATGACATACTTTTCATTTGGCCTAAGAGAACTGATCCCTTCACTTAGATAAAGTACCCATAATGTTAGTGGCAATGACATTGGAGGAATAGAAGAACAAATGTTAACCAATATAGCCATAACTATAGAAAATCAAAAACAAAAGACAAACAACAGCAATCTAAAGAAAAGGTTTTAATTACCTTTAGTTGAACTAAGTTCTTTTGATGAATTTCCATAATTGTCCTATTATGATTGTATTAATGTCATAGGCAGAATAGTAGCTAATAATAACTAACAATGATATAGTGTTTACCATGTGCTAGGCATTGATTTCAATGCTTTCACTTGTCTCATATGATCCTCAGAATAACTTTATTAGGTAGATGCTATTATTATCCCATTTTCCAGATGGGGAAATTGAGGCAGAAGTAAAGTGACTAGCCACAGTTAGCAAGTGTCTCTGGTCAAATTTGAACTTATGTCTTCTTGACTCCAAGCCTCACAATCTACTGCACCGCACAATTACTTTTGAATACTAAACATTCTCACACATATTCTTTTTCAGAAGCTTATGATTATCTCCAACATATGAGTTTAACCACTTGGGCTGCAAGAAAATTCAATTTAACATTAAATTGAATGGAAAAGCTCATATCCCCAAGCCTTTCTAAAGATTAATAATGACAATCAGAATTTTGCCCCTTTACCAGAAGCCAACTATCTTGTTTTGATTATGCTTAACAAAATATCAGAAAATGTTGGAAATAGTAATCTCCTTTCAAATCTATTTTACAATTCCAAGGTTTCCCCTAACTAGGAAAAGGAAATAAATGTCATTGTGACTTCTGGGTGTCCCTGAATGTTCATTTCCACAGAGTAATAGCTTAAGAGGATTATACCTTGTCAATTGGAACCCACTGACATATCCCTTACCTATCTCACCACCCAGTTTAAATATTCAGAACCTTGGACTGATGATGGACTGTAAATGATAATTTATGGCCCTGATCTTCCATAAGAACACCATCAGGGAACAAACAGGAGATCACGTGACACTGTATGCTGGCACATAAAAAGGGCTTAATGCAACTTTCATGTTGCATACTCTTCAGTACAGAAAACACACTATTCAATCCTTAGGGCAAGGAATGTCTTGCTAAAAGGCTTTTTAATGCACCACACAAATTCTCATAAGGAATTGTCCAGGGCTGGTCCTCTGCACAGGAGGATTAAGAAGCTATCTACCTATCCATATATCTAATGTTGATTTGAAAGAAGCCAAAGATAACAAAAAAGTATCCCATATACACAAAATGCCAATGGCACTGTATGTACTTCTTTGGATTAAGCATTAAAATGAAAATACAAATATACTGACATTTACAGAATGATTTGTGGCAAGTCACTTAATTAACCTCACTTTACCTCAATTTCCTCATTTGTAAAATTAGGGAATTACATTAGATTATGTCCAAAATCTGTTTTATGCCAAATATACTGCCATTCTAAGATTCTGAGTTTAATATAAGCCTCCAACAGCTTGGAACAACAGGAACAAAACAGCAACAGGAATAAGAAGAAACCAGTTTAATACACTAAACAGTTGAATTTTGATGAATGAAGGAAAATTGGCAGCAAGTAAAGAAAGCTTTAGGATGAAAACTTGGATAGAGAATCAAACATATGGGAAATTGGAAAGAGGCTGGAGTCCTAGGTAGCATGAGAACATTTAAGGGAGGGGGGAATTAGAGGAGTAATAGAACCAAAAATGGAAGAGGTAGGAACTTAAAAGAATGAAATTCAGCTGGAAACAGACTATTTAATTTTCTTGTTAAGGAGTCCATTATTTTTCATGGATGCTATTTGTGCTCACACGATCTATCTAAAAGATACTGAGAAATGAACGAGGAGTTTGGAGACTCAGTTCTTACACAAATCAATGACAAATTCTCAATGGCCTTGATTTATCTCATCTGAAAAATGGTAGGATAGATGTAGCACTGCTGGTTTAGTGGATCTTATAATGGGAATACATCAGAGAAAAGGCAGAACTCAATTCCTACTTTACTTGTTTTCTAAACCAAAGAGAATGTTCTTCAGATTAGAAAAGCATAGAAGAAAAATGAATTAAAGTAAATTGAAATCCAAGGTAAATGAAATAGAATGAGATAATCTTCTTGTCTTCAAGGAGTATTCAATTTAATGACTGATGAACTCTTTCCCTGGATGATGAAAAACAAATATATAAACACCTAAACTTGTGAATGATAACATAGACTTTCTAAAAAGGATCTTATAGGACCTGGGAAGAATAAGAGCAGAGTGACAGCACAGTAGATGTGGAAATCTTCAAATGTTCAAAAAAAAAAAAGATAAGGTGGTGGATTCTTCAAATAAAATAGCTGGATATCAAATGTTTGGAACATTCTAGGAAACATTATTTGTAATCTTTTAGAAAAGAAAAGTAGGCACTAAAATTCAGCAGATATATTAAATGTAAGTGATGTAAGACTAACCTCATCTTTTGAGGCAGTTACTAATCTCATATATCTGAGGAATACCATGTATACTATATATGGATCTAAAGAATGAGAAACTGGAAGGTACCTTTGAGATCACCTAGTTATAAACCCTCCTTTAACAGATGAAGAAACTGATGTCTAGAGGGGTTGCTTAGTTGAATCATTTAGGTATACCTAGCAAGATCTAGCATTTGATCCACTGCCTCCAAACAGAGCACTCTTTCCACTGCTGTACTATTCCTTAGCAAGGAAAGCAAAAACCCTTTCATGAAACTTTTGTGGATAAAATGGAAGGATGAGGACTAGAACAGAATATAGTTAGTTATATTCAGAACAAGTTGAATAACTTAATTTAGTAAACAATGATAAATATAGAGGGTGTTTTCTTCTGGTGGAATATCAAAGGAATGTCAAAGGGGTCCATGAATAAAACTTATTATCAGTATCTCTGATGAAAGCCTAGACAAATATTTGGGCAATACAAATTTGGAATAGGATCATAGAATTATGTTTTCCCCTCCAAAAAGAACCAAAAAACCTCCAACCTAAAGAATAATAAAGTCTAATAAAATGAAATATAATAGAAATAAATATAAATTGTTACTCAGTTTTTAAAAAAAAAAACTACCTATGTATCCTAGGGAAAGTATGTAGCTACAGTAGCTCATGTAAAAAGGAGCTGGAATTATAATGGACTGTAAAATCAATATGAATAAAATAAAGTCAACAAATATTTATTAAAGAGTCTAACACAGGTGCCAAGTGAGCTAAGTGCAGGGAATATAAAGGTCCTTTCCTTACCTCTTAATGCTGCCTCCTTTCTTATCCAATAGGCCAGGGGTACCACTGGACAGGAACAACTTGGGCCAGATACCCCACAAATGCACAGTATGTTGTGGTTGCCAAAAATAAATATTAAAAATAACCCTCCAATCAGTTAGTTTGCATTAATAGTGGTATAAGAAAAATTATGTTGATTATATTGCTATATCCTGTCCCAGTCAGACTACAGGTGTAAAAATGAATTCATTTCTGAATACCATATTTTACCAAGGACTTGAAAAGGCTGAGCATATTCAGAGAAGGACAAAAGAGATGGCAAGAGGGGACTTGAAACCACATTAAACAGAGTCTGGTTGAACACATATGGGGATGTTAGCTTAGAGAAGAGAATACTTAAAAGGAAGACAGATCTCTTGTCATAGTTGAAGGGTTGTTAAGTGAAAGAAGGATTATTTTTCTTTTCCATTGCCCTAGAGAGAAGAGCCAGTGGCAACTGATAGAAGTTATAGGCAGGAAGACAAAAATTCAATATAAAGAAAAACTTGATAACAATAAGCATTAACTGAAAGTAGACAAGCTTGTCAGAATTAAATGGAAAACCCTGTTGGAGTTCTGAGTGTTTTAAATATGGCATCTAAATATCCCCTTACCTGGGATGTCAACAAAATAGAATCTACACTTGAAGGTTAGGCTAGATAATCATTAAGATCCCTCCTACATTCCAAATTTTGTGATCCTGCGATTCTACAAAGTTTTTATAAGTGTATAATTGGACATAAGAACAAACTAAACTTATTTAGGAAAGATAGGTTGTTTGAGAAATTGCAAGGTCAACTTCACTCATAGATAATCATTCAGTAAATTAGATAAGTCATTTCAGAACCTAGACCAAAAAACACCTAAATCCATACACAGAGATACCCGAATTTCCTTTAGGAGAAATGATGTGATGTTTCAAAGTAAAAATGCCCATGGAAAAAAAAATTAGTGAACATTTCAGACCAAGGTCCAAAATATAACCATTAGATCCTTCCCATAGAATAGTTTTAGGAAACGATGCATGAAAAGGTGCTTGGATGGAACATTATAAAATGAGTAGAAACCAATAGGTGAGGAAAAAAGGGAAAGTTGGAAGAGGAAAGCAAAGTATCTTAGTCAAACTTCACAGTTTTCCAAGAGGTCACCTGCTAGTTGTATTAAATACTTCAACAAACATATATTCAAAGCTGCTTTTTATAAAATGTTATGCTATGATACAAGGGAGCATCTTCCCCATTGCAAGGAGTTGGGTTTTTTCAGTTTTGTCAATCAATATTCAAGACAATTCATGAAGAATATCTGTATGATAACCTTTTATTTTAATATTTCAGGACATGACAGGTCAGGCAAATGTACATAAAATAGGTTAAACTTTTATATACATATTGTTAAAGGCACTAAGTTGGAAGCAAGTTAGTTATTTTGAAATCAAGGGGAATCCCTTTTCAAGTTATTTCATAAAAAAAGATTGACACAAGTATTGGCTTAACTACAGACCTGCTAGAGATAGAAGCAGATTTCTCTTTGCATCCCTATACTAGTTTCATGACTAATTTAAAATTGATGCTAAATATAGTAATTTTATTAATTCATTTGTTTAGTCTATCAAGATATGCTTTAACTGGCAAAGAAATTCTTGGAAATAAATATTCAGGACTAGCTCTTTACAGATAACTAACATATTGGTCCAAAAACAACACTATCACAAACTTAAAATGGATTTACTTTTATAAAGTCAGTTATTTCATAAGATGGAACATTTTTATTTCATTAAAAGAATTATGTATTCTTTGCCACCTGTGACATGAGGAGTGAATAGCTTCCTTCCACCTTCATCTTTTTTTGATTTCTGATGCTAGAACACGTGTTAGAATTTAAATACAATTGTTCCTTGGCAACCCCCACACAGCTTGCCTTTCATAATTTGCCTTCTGTTACACAATTTGCCCTCTTTTCTGAATCAAGAATTATTGGGGCTATTTGGCAAAGGAAGCTGAAAAGGCCAATTTTGAAGTTTCAATCAGTATTTGCAGAGGCAGAAAGATACCTTTCACCTTCCTCCCACCCTGTCCCAGTCCATAAACTTAGAGAAAGAGTCTGTAAAGCCCAGTGCCATATCTATGAATATCGAGTTTTTTATTTTTAATTTTCTTAAAAAATAACATCTCCTTTGATATGAGTGAGCATAGGATGATTTAAAAATGCATATTCAAAAACAGCCATTATGGTCAGTTATTCAGGTGAGCAGTGACACTGGTGACTAAGACATCTGAAGGCAACCAAGATCTAGCCCAAGTCTACATTAAGTAATCTAATGTGAAATCAAATAGCTTCGTGAGTCATAAGAGTGGAAAAGTGCCCTTAGCATTCTTGGCAGCCCCTCATACAAGGCTGGGTTCAGTGATAATTAGGTACCAGGTTTTTTGTAGGGGAGGGGTGTCAGGAAGAGAAATTGAGTGCAAGCTATCAATACACCAGCTTTAAACCTGAAAGGATCATAATAGGGGAAAGGAAATGTTTAGTCTATAACCATTTTCTCTAGACTGTGAATCAGCTAAATAGAAATGTTTCCAGAAAGCTGATGCTGGGATGCTTATACCTAAGAATGGGGTAAGGTCAAAAACCAGGGGTTTTAGTTTACCTGGTTTTGATGGACAAATAGTGGAAGAAAAGAACAAGGTGGTGCTGGCTAGTGGAATCTGAGTCCTGAACCCAAACATGATGAGAACATAAGGTGAGCTGGGCATAGAGGACATAGAGCTATTGCTAGTTGGTTGATCAGTCATGTCCAACCCTTCATGACTTCATATAAGGTTTTCTTGGTAAAGATATTGGAGGGGTTTGCCATTTCCTTTTCCAGCAGCTTAAAGCAAATAGAGGTTGATAAAGTGACATGCCCAGGGTCACACAGCTATTGAATATCTGAGCTGAATTTGAACTCATGTCTTCCTGACTCCAAGCACAACACTCTAGTTTTATCTACCCAATCATCTGGCTGCTTCAGGGAGGGGAAAGGAGACAGCAAGAGAATTAGCAGAGCTGGCCTATGTGAATTGGAATTGATACAACAATATTCAGCTCAGGGAATTAAAGTTCAAAGCCATTATGCAGTTATGACTCTCATAACCTCTGCATTCATATCAGTGCTCAGTATGTGACCTCAGAAAATATAATGAAAATAAAATTCAAAGTTCAAATCCAATAAAAGAATATTTGCTCCACTTGGAATACCAGGATCAAGGGCTCTAGCGTGGGCTTCACTTTTTTGAACATTTTTGCTACCAATTCCCCTTTTCTTTCCCTGCCCCCATATCTAGTTATGGTGCATCTAGCCTTGTCTTTACTGTAATTCTAAGCTTGTATTCCCAAAGTTCCTTGCTTAACTGCTTCTATTTCATGTTTTTCTCTGTTTCTAACTGATCCCAGCCTAAAAGCAAAGCTTCATGACCAAAACATCAGGAAAGCATTGTTAGATTTTTATAGGAAAACTTAGAGCAATAAAAACATATTACTTACATTCAGAAATACTAGTGATTATAAGACTAAATGTAAGCTCTTTGAGGACAAAGAATATTTCATTTTTCTTTGTTTCATTAATATTAAGTGAACTTCTTGGCATATAATATTGTCTGATAATTGCTTATTGAATTAAACTGCAATCAACAAACCTTTTCTTAACTTCACGGTCTAACCAAAATCATTACTACTATTTATTCAACCAGTAGGTTAACTTTCTAAAAATCTGAGAGGGGTATTTGCAGGTAAAATCCATTGCCACCATCTGGCTATCTTCTCTGATTTGAAGGTGGTTTTGTCTGAAATTGAGGACCCAGCAGGAATAGGTACACGGGGTCAGAAAAATATCATCTGAAATAGCAAGTTGCCATCCAAGTTTATGGAGTTCAGTGCTTGGAAATTTAACATCAAAACTGGCAGTTTTTCCAAGTCTAATAACCAAAAAGGAAGCCATTTTCACAGATATACTGTTTATAGTCACATAGGCTAGGGGTGAACTCTACACTGAGTAGCTAGATTTCACTTTGTTTCAAGTTCTTAACCTTTCTGCTGTGTCTGAGTAAAACAATACTGAAAGTAATTAATGCTTTTGCTTTGAGGACTGAGCAAGGAGGGGAAACAACTTACATACATTTTGCCATTATCATTCAAAATCATTTAAAAAGAAGACAGAATAATTTTATGTAACTCCTCAGAAACATACTTGGTTTGACCTACTGTAGTCAAATCCAAAGAATGAATGAAACTAAATGAAGCATGAGTCCCTTCATACTTAAACTAGGTTCACTGACCATTAATTCCACTGAATAGCCCCTTTTATTCGTAAGACAATGAAAAATTTAAAATATATCTACAATCATTTCCCTTTTTCTTCCCTTGAATGATCCATCATTGATCTAAATACTGGGGTTTCAAATCTTAAGATTTTGCTATTCAGGCCTGTAGTACAATTTTTGAGAATTCATTCTTTTGCAATTAGCATTCATAAATGTCTTAAAATATAGCAGCTTCTAAACTTTGATAAAGAGCCAGTTATATGGTATCTTTCTCAGACTCTTCCCTTCAAATAATGTCTTCCTCTGTAGTCTTTCCCCATGTTTGTTTTCATTCCAAGATCTCTCTTTTGTCTCCACTTTTTTTTCCCTTATAAATGTTTACTATTCCTCTGCTAATCTAATATATTGCCTTACTGGCTTATAAGGACTAATAGAATGGGTGTCCTGTACATTTGGGGGGGGGGTGCATGTTTTTATTAAAGAATTACATTTAATATTTCATTATTGCTAGATTAAAAATTCTAAAGAGTAAAATTCAAAAGCACCAGAGGCAGTATCTAAATTTACTGTCTACCCTTTTATGATTGTCTTAAATCTAGATGTATCAAGAGTCACACAAGGTTGGTTCCCCAGGAGAAGGAACTAAGACACTAAAAAGTATTGCCATTTCAGCCCCTATTGGATATTATTGTGGGCAGTTAAGTGGTGCAATAAATAAAGCAGAAGGCTTTTGAGCTGGGGAAAATCTGCAAATTTGGTCTAAGATATTGACAATTTGATTTTGGGCAAGTCACTAAAACCCTATTTGCCTCAATTCCTCATCTATAAATGGATGTATGGAGGAGTATGGTGGAGAAAGAAATGGCAAATTTCTCCAATATCATTGTCTAAAAACTCCATGTACAAAAGATTATAGAGTCAAGTGACTTGGACACAACTGCACCAATGAACAATAGCAATAAATTGATGCTGTTTTTTTTTTAAAACCAATAGTATTTAAAGTTTTTAGTAGGGATACTTAGTGTTGATCCTCTGCATGAAGACATTCTCACTGCCCCTTTTTATGCCCCCCAGATTGCCTGAATAAAGTTAAATGTGAAAGAATATAATATTCTGTATTATTTTGCATTCATTCAGTTTATATTTATGTTGTATATTTTTATATGCATTTGTTTTCTTCACTAGAAATTCATCAGTAGGAATTGTTTCATTCTTTATATTCATATTCCCCAGTTCCCCCAAAATGCCTGGCACATAGTAGGCACTTAATGCAGGTTGACTGAGTGACTGCTTTCTTGTGATTATAAAGCACCTGTATAGAATGTATATGTGGTAAGAGAGTGGAACATATATAATCATTGTTTTATAACTAGAAGAAATTTTATCAGCATATGAAGTATTTACTTCCTGATAGAAATAGCTTACACTATGTGATACTGACCAAGTCACTTAAGTTCTTGATGTCCTTTCTAGGTAGCTACAACTACAAGTTGTGCAGAAGTTTCCTGTCCTGGTAGTGGATGTTCCTTCCTGGGAGATTTCACGATAAATGAAATCCCAAGTTCTATCTCTATCATAACCACCAGCACTTGTCTTTTCAAATATTATCTACTGAATTCCCCAGAAGATATGAGATAAACACAAACAGTTCTCAAAAGAAAACTTGCAAAATATTAACCACATAATCTAAATCACTAATAATATGAGAAATGAAAATCAAAACAACCCTTAAGTTTCACCTTACACCTTTCAATTTGGCAAAGAGGACAAATGATGGCAATATACAAAGTTGGATGGTTAAGGGAAGATAAGCACACTGGTACATTATTGATGAAGCTGTGATTAGATACAATCATTTTGAAAAGCATTTTAAACTATGTAAACAGTTATTAACACTCACATCTTTTGATGCAATGAGGTCATTGATAAATCCAAGTACTCATATATAGCAAAATAAAACAGTACTTTCTGTGATAGCCAAGATTCTTTCCAGTTGGAAGAAAAGTAGGTGCTTATTTAATGGAAAATATGTAACCAAATTATGATACATGAACACAAGGGAATATTACTGTGCTGTAAGAAATGATGAATGTGAAGACTATAGAGAAGCCAGGAAAGCTCTACCTAAACTGATATAGAGTAAGCCTAGAACAAAGAAAGCATCATACATAGTGACAACAACAATGTGAATGAACATAATAGCTTCTGCAGTCAGTCATGCACATAAAAAAAAACTTATTTTTGCAAATTTATAAGAAATATACATGGCTGGAGAGATATAAGAAGTGATCATAACTCACCCTACCTAGAGGTGAGAAGTTCTCAGGTATTGCACATTTCACGTTTCCAGATTTATTTTATTGATTAGACTAATTTTATTTTTTCTCCTTTTTTATTTTTAAAATAAGATTACTTGTTATCCAGCATGGCTTTTTGGAAAGAAAGGGATATTAAGGAAAACTCTGGTGATGTAAAGAACAAAAGACATCAGTAAAAATTTACTTATAAAAAGTATTACCTGCTTTTGGACAAAGAAGAAATGGTGGTGAAAGAATAGGTTATTTGGAATTCTAGGAAATTAGCATTCAGATTATACCTCTGCCATTTAGTAGTTATATAGCCTTGGCCAAAGTCAATTTAGTTATCTGAATCTCAGTTTCTATGAACTTCCTTTTTGTTCTTACCTCCCAGAGTGGTTATAAAAAGGAAATAATGTAAATTATGCAAATCATTGATAAACCAAAAGGTTCCCTATAAACATTAGTCTCTGCTACCCTTTAAGGATTTGCTCATTTAAATAAGTTTGACATTCTAGCGCCTTTCTACTTTCACTAAAAGGGACAGATAGATATAATTCACATTGTTAGAGTCCACAAAAAATATGAATTGTATTATAAGTCAAACAAAGGGAAAAAAGGATTCTAGGTCATAAACAAGAATCACACAGCAAGGTTTCAGTTGATAAGCCAAGGATCTAATCAAATTCAGAAACAAGTCATAGGAACACGGGTTCTCAGAATTATTTAGGCTCAATGCATGGCTTTATTTTGAAACTTCCTAGTCTCCAGAGTGCTCAAAACAATATACTTACACAAAGAGAAAAAAATCCCAACAATTCATAGAAAATAAGCCATAAACACAGCTTAAAAATAAGAAAAATCCAGTAATAATTTTAAAGTATATTTGGTAAGTTGAAGGACCCTGATTCAAATTCTCCTATTATGACTTGGAGAAAATTTTCCTGGACTTCAATTTCCTTGTCTCCAAAATGAATCTTGGTTAGATAGCCCCTGAGGCCATTTAACTTCTAAGATAGTGGACTAGTTAGGACACCCAACTTTTATATTGTAGGATCTATTGTAGTCAGGTAAACATTGGTATAAATTCTTGGTTATCTAAAACTCCTAGTAATCATTATGCAGATGAAAAATATTCTTTACAACAGCACAGAGCTGCGGAAATGAGGCACAATTGAAGGTATTCAAAAACTTAGTACTAAAAAATAATAATAAATCATTTCTTCTAAAAACCTAATTAGTACTGTGCTTAACAGTATTTGACATCTAGGTAAAAAGCAATCTCTGGATGAATATTCTTACGGTTCGGTTAAAAATGTATAGTCTGTTCAAGAAAGGAAATTTTACAAGGAATCAAATATTAAATTTTTAAGCTTTAAAAAATTTCCCATTAAAAATCAAACCTGAAGTCTCAGATTATACTTCTAAATAAAACAAACTGGATTCCTGAGTTTTCCTACCTCTTACAATATTAAAGACTAAGGTCATTTGATTGTCATTTTACCTGAATAAGGATGATAGCACTAACAAGACCATTCCTACAAGTCTAGCGCTGGTTAAAATATTGCTTCCTTGTAAAATAGGGCATTGGAATTTTGAAAGACAAGATAAGGGGATTATCTGCAGGATTTTAATTAGAAGTAAAAAGCAAACTGTGGGAAAGCATAAGGTAATTCAATGAATATTTTTAAATGTCTTAATACAGCATTTTTTTGTTCTGACTTACCGTTCTATCTGCCACACTTTTTCTCTAATGTTAGGATTCTACATGTGAATTAATTAGAGGAAATACATTCATCTAAAGCATCAATACTCTAAATTTACAATATTGGCAAAAATAGCAAAATTTTGGCCATCTGTGTGATCCTAGGAAAGTCATTCATTTACCACATTAAAACAATTTAAGATAATGATAACAAAAATCCCTGAGGTTGTCTAAGAATAAAATGAGATAATAATTGCCAAGTGCATTAACATCATACCTGGCACATAGTGCATTATATATGTTAGCTGCTATTATTATTTTTATTAAAATAGACTGAGATAAGTGTTCATAAATGTTGACTTTCCTTGTTGGCATCATAGCAGTTCAAAGGCAGTCCCAGGCAGAAAGGAACAGACAAGCTAGATGAAACACCAAGTTAAGGAGAATATTCATATACTATATACACAACAGGAATCAAGTTACTGCAAATAATAGCAAAGTAAAATAACCAATAGCTAAGACCCAGATTAGGAGATGAGGACAATAATTTGAATGATGGCACAAACAGAAGCCAAGAGGTTCCTAAGAACTGAGAAGAAAGAGCCAGATAGATAGAAGACCACAGTCATGGCACCAGTAGCAAGTCCTGGGTCATCCTCACTTTTCTTTAATTTTCTTACTGTGAAGGAAGCCCAACTTCATTGAACCTGCCATGGCATAGAAGCATCAAGTCAGCTACAAATAGCAATCTGTATTCTTGGTGAATGGGAAAACCAAAAGAGACCCAGTTCCTGGACAAGAGGTACTTACTTCACAAGGTGATAAGGAGTGATACATATTCAGTGAGATTTGATAGCTCGTTGTGTAACACAATTTTAAAGAATAGCAATCAGACATCAGGAGGTCACCTGGCTCCTCTACCTTCCTTCACCAAACACTAACTCTCCAATTAAACCTTCTATGATAGACCTCTGTTGATCTGTTTTTAGAGATATTCAGAAATAGTGCCTTTCCAGCTTTCTGTCTCCCCTTGCTCCAGACTCTTAGGAGCCTACTTCATTACACAAATGCCCAATAGAAAGTCAAGTGCTTCTTTCACAGCTATTGCCAAACTGTCTTGCTGCATTTTAAACTATCGACTACTTTTGTTCTTCTGTGGACAATAAGACTCATAGGTCAATAGCTTCCATAGTGATTTGTAACAGAATCTATTTTACCATTACACTGGTGTTGGTTTGCCTTGGTTTAACTTTTGTTAAGATTAGTATATTACTTCTTTAAGAAAAAAATTTCAATGCATGTATTTAATAATTGCTTATATTCTTTCTTTAGGGTAAATCTAGGAATTGAAGATATAAATCTTTAGAAGTAATATAGTTTTGAAAATGTCATCAGTAGCAATTATTTGAAGAGCATATCTTACCCCAAATTGTTTTTATCCATTTCATATAGAAGATTCATATTCTTTGCTACATGGTTTGTATTTTTAAATATTTCTAAACATTTTAAAAGTGATAAATCCTTTTCTGCACCATGTTATTGAAATTTTTAGCCATTTAAATTTTTTTAATAAAAAGGAACTCCAAAAAACTTTTTAATGAACATATAAATGTGGATTTCTTTGAAATGGAAAAAAAAAACCAGAATAGCAAGAATCTCCACAGCAAATTATTACAAGTCTCATTCACCTACCTAAAAGTCACAAATCTGTGATTACCGCAATCATCCAAAACAAAGCTAAGAAACAAAGATCAAATATTAATGCCCCAAATAAGCCTTTGAGAAACTCCAACTGACTTTCTAAAGCTCTATTTCCACTTCAAGAATCTCCAGTTCTTTTATTTACCTTTATTTTAAATAAATTTTTAAAAGGACAATTTTCTAGACCCACAGTAGATTATAAACATTGGGTTAAAGGTGAGATGAAAGGCCTATTGAAAGTGTGCATTTTAAACTCCCTCATGGATATTTTAGCACTGCTATTCCATTCAACAAACATTGATTTCGGGTTTCCAAAATGCTAGGCACTGCTCTATTAGACCTAAAGGCTCTCTGCTTCTCTCTAAATACAGATACTTGAGAGTCTTTATCTACCTATACAGAAAGGATTTAAAAAAAACTGAAACAAAATCCAGGAGCACAAATATACTTTGGTTGGATCACAATCCAGTTCACCACAATACTTCTTACTAACCTGCTAGATCCCTTTACAATAGTCTTGAACTTTGAGCTTTTGCTTCCTCATCTGGATCTGAGTGTTCTGTTCCTTCAATACGCCATTTACCTCCTTGATCTTGTACTTGGAGAATCTACTACAGTAACAACTCATCAACATTCATTGAACACCTAGATTATATTTACCAACCTTAATCTATTCCACTTGCATGGACCTTCCCCATTGTCCCATCATATTAACATCCCACACCTTTGCCCTGCTTCAAAGGATCAAAGAATATAAACCTGGAAGAGATACAAGATAATCTAGACTAGTGCCTTATATTATTGAGAACCTGGATTCCATTCTAGAGGTCTATGCAAGATTATATACAATTAATGAATAATAGAGTGAAAGTTGAACCCCAGCCTTCTTATTCCACAACAAGCATTCTTTAAACTTCACAAGCCCAAGAGAGGGGGAAGCAAGGCTAGAGATCAATTTGAATGAAAAATATATGGAACCTTTAATGTTCTGAAAACTCAATATGAGACAGTATGATATGGCAGGCTCTCAAAAGAGTCACTTTTCCCCTTTATACTAAGAGGGGAAAAAATTCCACCTGAAAGAAGTTAATAGCTCATCTATTCTTGGTCTTGGTCAGATTTAAATCTGGAGTATTTTGTTTAATTGTCGATCACATTTGGAGCACTACTACATTCAGTGTGTCATTTGAGGGCAATGGTAAATGGTATAAATCTCCAAAGAAAGGTATATGTTGATGTTAATTGCCATATGAGTATAGGAATAATTAGTCTGGTCAAAAAAAGGGGTGGAGAATAAATCAATAGCTTTCTACCAATGTGATAGAGTCTTTCTGTCATATTAGAGATTAAAATTGCTTTTCTGGGTTCCTCGGGATAGACCTAAGAGTGAAATGTGGCAGTGACAAAGAGTCAAATTTAGGAATGACTTAAGGAGAAAAACTTCAACCATTAGAGCTATGTAAAGGTAGAATGGGCTGCCTTAGGAGATGGTGGCTTCCTCCTCTTTGGAGAGCAATATTCAAAGATTGGCTGATCATTCCTTAGCTGTGTATCAATGGGTGTGAAGATTAAAATTAACTCTCCCTTGATTGTGAAGATTAAAATTATAACCCCTGCCCATTTTTAGAACACCCTACTTAAAGTTGAGTGGGAAGATCTGCCCATTTTTTAGATCTAATCATCAAAAGTATAAATATCCCACTTATAATCATTAAGTGGGAGATCTGTGGCCCATGTGTGCAATAGTAGGTGACGAATCAGAATTAAACTAACTGCCCCTGGGCAGTCCTAAGCAAGGTTTTAAACTATGATTTGTCCAAGTAAAAAGTGGAGGAAGACACAAGAAGTGATGCAAAAGAAGTGTCTTTAAAAGGGGCTGTCACTTCCTGTGAGAGATACTTCTTTGTTCTTTGGAGTGGAGGTTAAAGGAGAAATCTGCTGACTGGACCTGAGACCCTGTTCTTGATGAGACTGTTGGATTGACATGTGGTGAGTGAAAAACCTGACTCTTTTCCTGGATATTTTTGAAGAAACTAGTCTCAGGAGAGACTAGCCTCTTGAAAGTGTTTTTTTCCCCATGTCCTTGGTTTTGCCAAGGCCAGTTAAGAACCAATTCTCCCTGCCCGAGTTGGGCTAGGGGCTGGAAGTAAATTACTTGGTGCTTAGGTTGGATAACTTACTCTATTCTCTCTCTCATTTTCCTTACTTCACTCTTTCTACATTTTGTAAATAAATTGTAAATAAATCTCTTTGGGATTAATATAAATTTCTGGTGACCACACTCTTAAATAATCCAGTCTAATCTTGATATAAATTAACCTCCTTTTCTCCCTTACATGGGGTAGTATTGGTTGGGCATAGGTTTAAGTTCCTCCTAGTGCTGAGATTTTTTTATTGCACCAGCTGCTACTTCATCATTCTCCCCTTCCTTGGCCTGCCCTTTCTCATCGCTCCCTCTACCCTTGCATGACAGGAATATTTATAAGAGAAAAGTAACAGCTGACAAACTAATAGCAGAGGATAGGGGGTGTGGGGAACAGACAAAAACTATTAAAAACAGACACATGAACTTGATATGCCAAGTGGTGTCGGGCTGTGAGCCAGAAGTCTTACAAATTTTCAGTTACTAAGGCCATAACTGAATGACAGAACAGTACAAGAAATTAAGGTCAGTGATGACCCTGAGTCATCATTAGGAGGTTAAATGAAGTTCAGAATGATCTACATGAGAAGACAGAAGAAATATCCATCAATCCAATCCAATAATGATATATTAAAAATCCATGCACATTTGACTAAACCATTTTAGCACTTAAATGGATGACCTAAAAATTCAGGAATAACAAACAGCTCATATCTTTGCTGATGTCAAATAAATGTGATGTTACTAAAGATAGTAAAAGAAGGTCTAAAAGACAAGGTTGCTTTGGTGCAAAATACTGATGTAGGCTGTGAATGAAATTACCTTACAATCATTCTTTCATTTGTTCAATGAATATTTAAATACTTAAAATGAACAAGGCACCACGCTAGGTACTAAGGATACAAAAAAGAATATATAAATATATCATGTTCCCACTTTTCCAACATTGTGTAAACCTGACTTTTCACGAAGTAACAAAATGAATGTCATTTTTACACTCTAGGAGTAAATGACTAGCCAATGCATTAATGTTTATCAGAGGATACAGGATTACATCCACCTGTGTACTCCCTCCAATATTAATTCATACCATTTTTTTCCAAGGTGCCTTTTAACTATGTTTGCCTGCAAACCTGCCACAAGGAGTTCAGGGAACATGCTATAGATTGTCCTTTGGTTCTCTTGACATTGAATTGTTCACAGTGAAAGTACAGACAGAGTGAAAATGAGTTCTTCTTGCATCCTATCTACTATGACAATTACCTACTAAACTAAATTAAATTTTTAACTTTAAGATTAAACTTAAAATTAACTTTAAGGTAAAGTGTGGACTGGAGAAGATTTAAGTTCAAATCCTGTCTCAGACAATAAACCAGCTAGATGACTTTGGGCAAATCACTGAATTGCCTACCTTTGTTTCTTTATCCACTGTGAAGATTAAATTTAACTCTCCCCTGATTGTGAAGATTAAATTGAAACCCTTGTCTATTTTTAGATTTAATCACCAAAGGTGTAAATACCCCATTCACCCTTGAGTAGGGGAGGTCTGTGACCCATGATTTTGATAGTGGGCGATGAATCATAATTGACAGACTTCCTCCTGGACAGTCATAATGCAGGACTTCAACTATGATTGGTAGATGTAGAATTAGGGGAAGGCACAGGAAGTGACACAAGAGAAAGTGTCTTTAAAGGGAATGACAACTTCCTGCGTGAAGTTCAAATGGCAGTTATTTCTTTTCTTTGGAGAGGAGCCTGGTGGATCATCTGCTGACTGGACCCAAGATGTGATGAGTGAAAGGCTGACTCCTTTCATATTGGATTTTCTGAAGAGACTAGCATCAGGAGAGACTTCCCCAGGTCCTCGGCTTTGCCAGGGACTAAGGACTAACTCTCCCTCTCTGGGTAGAGCCAGGGGCCTGGAGTAAATTACTTAGTTCTTAGGCTAGATATCTTACCCTAGTCTCTCTCTGATTTTCTTACTTCACTCTTTCTATATTTTGTAAATAAATTATAAATAAATCTCTTTGTAATTAATATAAATTCCTGGCAATCCTATTTTTAAATATATCCAGTCAAACCTTTTTTTTAATAAAATAACCCCTTTTTCCTAGCTTTACAGGGTCAGAGTTGGGAGGTCCTGGGTTCAAATATGGCCTTGGACACTTCCTAGCTGAGTGACCCTGGGCACATCACTTAACACTCATTGCCTAGCCATTACCATTCTTCTGCCTTAGAATCAATACACAGTAAGGATTCTAAAAAGGTAAGGGTTTTTATAATTATTTTATTTAACTTAAAAATTAAAAAAAGAAAGATGATCCAATGGAGATAACCAGCAGACAGATGAAAATGTGAGACATGGATGTTGTAGCACATAGGTGATATTGAAGCAATTTTGAGTTAATGGCATCAGAAAAAAAAGACAGTACAGAAAACAAAGAGGAGCTTAGCCTTATGAGACTGTCACAATTAAAAGGTCATAGAAAGATTCAGTAAACTGAAGAAATGGCTAAACAAGCCAAGATAAAGAAATCCCAGAAGTCAAAACACAACAAGAGTTTAAATAAAGAGAAGGCAGAAAGTTCCTTGATAGCTTGTGCCACACCAAATCATTTGGTAGATATGCATCTTTCACATTGTTGATGCTTAAATAAATATTTGTTGGATTTCATGAAATGGTCAGCAGAGCTTTCATTGAATTATTTTTTATGTATCTTTATCATCAAAACTCCTAGAAAAAGCTGTCTACATTCACAGACTTGAATTCCTTTCCTTATACTCCTGAACCCTCTGCCAATTGGCTCTGACCCTGTCATCAGCTGCAACTAATTTCTTCAATTATCAGTGATCCCTAAGTTACCAAAGCTGATGGTCTTTTTATCTGTCCTTAGCCTACTTAACTTATTTACTTAATATATGCGACTGACCAGCCTGGCCTTCTGAATAATCTCTCTGCTTTAGGCTTCTTTGATATTTATTATTCTCTCTAGTTCTCTGCCTACCTTTCTTACCCCTTCTCAATTCCTGTTATGTTATCCATATCAACTAAAATAAGCAATCTAACTATAGGTGTTCTAAAATTCTGTACTGGGCTTTTCATGCTTCTCCCTGTACACTCTCTCATAGTGAACCGACGAGATTCTATGAGTTCATCTATCATCTCGAGGCAGATACTCATATATCTTTTTATCTAGCCTCACATTCTTTCCTGAGATTTGGTCCCTTATCACCAGCTGCCTATTGAACATTTCTAAAGGGCTGCCTTGAAGACATCTTACATTTAACATATTCTAGATAGAATTTATTTTATTTCCAGAAAACATTATCACTATTCTTCCAATCTCTGAGTGTTATAACCTCATGTTGACTCCTCACTGTCAAGCCACATATCCAATTAGCTGCCAAATATTACCCCTTCTCCCTACTCATCTAGCTACCCTTTTAGTTCAGACCCTCATCACTTCTGGCCCAGATTATTATAATGATTTTCTAATTAGTTTTCTTCCCTAATTTAAGTGTCTCCACTAAAATCTATTCTTTACACTACACTTGGACTAATTTTCCTCAAGCAAGAATCTGACCATATCATGTAAAAACCCTAATAGCTGACTTTTGCATGTAAGATAAAATAGGAGCTTTACTCTTTAGCTTTTAGAGCCCTTCACTTACTGGCTCCAACACATCTTTAAAGAATCATTGTATATTACAATGGACATTTTACATTACACTGTACATTAGCTGCCTTGGGGTTCTATTATCCAGAAAAACTAGCTTTCTCTGTATCATATACACACAGTATGCCATCCCTTCTCTATGTGCCTGCAGCCCTGACGTCTGGTATGCGTTCCCTTCTCTCTTTTGCCTTATAGAATTGTTCTATTTTTTTTTAATCCTCAGAGCAAGTACATTTTCTACATGAAAAATTGTATTAGTCCCCTAAAATATGAATGCCCACTTTCACTAACTACTCGACCACCTATTCACCTATTATGGATATCTTTGTATTTGGCACTCTGCAGGGGGTGGAGATCAAACAAAGGGATCGATCCATCCATTCCAGTTACACTCTGTACCAGATTGAAATGTAATTCCTTGCTAATCTTACTGGTTTTATATAAATAAAAAGAAAAATATAGAGATGTGTGTGGTTGTCCATGTCAATATGCTAACAGGGATTCTTACTTAGTTTGTCGCCCCTATTTCTATATGAGTTTGTTCCCTCTGGTGTAGTGGACAAAGCCAGGAAGATAAGGGTTTAAGTCCCTCTTCTAGAAGGTACAGGTCATGTAACTCCGGATATATAACTTAACTCCTCAGTGCTCTCAGCAAATTCTGTAAGAATAGAATTTGCATGAAAGTTTCTTACCTACAATGGATGAGGTCATTTCCTCAATCAGAAGTTCTCAAGACCAAAGAAATTATATGTTGAGTCTCCATCTCTTTATATTTATTCTAAAGAAATATATCTATGGGTATATATGTGCATGTTATATATGTGCATGCATGTAAACATATATAACACATATGTGTATGTAGAAATGCATTGTAATGTGTGTGCCCATGCATGCACATACACACAGCTAGGTGGTGAATTATTTAATTTTCTTTGCTCCAGTTTGTCCATCTTTAAAATGAGCTGGAGAAGGAAAAGGCAAACACATCAGTACTTTAGTCAAGAACACACAAATGGGGTTACAGAGAGTTGAATACAATAGAAAATAATTAAATAATAATACAGATATTTTATTTACACATTGATGCATTATATCTATTTTCTCTCTATCTATCTATCTATTCATTAGCATGCAATAGAACAAAAGTTCTTTGAGAATAGAGGTCATATATTTAGTAATTACAATACTTCTTTGTATCTCCAGTAATTGGAATAGTTCCTGACACACAGTAGGCAATTAATAGATGCTTGTGGATTGATTCAATTATTCTGTAATGTTATATGCTGCAGAAAGGTCAAGGAAGATGAAAACTAATGAATCTGTCAATTATGAGTCTATTAGTGATATGTAGGAGGATGATTTGAGTTATGTGGTGGGATCGTTTGATCACAGATTTAGAGCTGGAAGAGATCTTAAAGAATATCTAGACAACCATTTCATTTTCTGCATGAGAAACTTGAGCCTGAGGAAGTCAAAGAACTTATCCAAAGTCATCTAGCTATTAAGGGAAATGAATCTAAATTCTCTGAAACAGCCCTTCAATTAATCCAGTGCCCTAGGGGAACTCTCCTCCGGAGAGGGAAATCTGATGGCAGGATGATAGCAATGTGCTAAGAAGGGGGAAGCCAGGATCATGGGTGTAGAGAAGGAAGGAAATGCAGTGGCAGTAATGGTAGACAGTCCAAGGCAGTCAAATATATGGGAGTTGGCACTAGCCCATAGCACAGGAACAACTCATGATGAAGACTCTCAAGATTTGCTACCTGAATCAATAGAGTAGCAATTACATTTTCTTTAATAAAAAAAAAATGATTCCCAATTACAAATGAAAATAGATGCCTCATTCCCCAAATCACACAAACAATTCCCTAAGTTGTAAGAAAGGGGGAGACATGCAGAGACAGGGAAGTAAAGTGGAGGGATAATCATTTGGGCAGAGTTGCTTTGCAAACAGGAAGGCAATACTCAGCTCTGTTCTTGGAAGAGCAAAGCAAAACACTAAGGAGACATTGAGATGTACTGTTTGTCTAAAGCTGTTGTTAATGGCAGCCCAGGAGTGATATTAGGGGAAGAAAAATTTCCTTCTCAAATTAAAGCATTGTGGGGAAGAATATGTAAGAGTTGGGGAGGGAAGCTCTATGCCACTTTTGAGCTCATTAGTAATTGAGCAAAATAAATTAAGCAATCAGACTTCTCAAATCATCTAGAAAGCATTGTAATAGTGGTATACCATGGTACATCAATGCATGACTATCTGAATTTATAGCAATAATGTAGGGTAGGCAGGAGGCAAGAGAGGATACAAGGTAAAGGGTTGGCAATGTGATAAACTACTGATCCTAATCTACTCCTTACATAATTCCCTACCACTATCATCACTAACTTCATTCCAGAGGTCTTTTCTGCAAAAATCTTTGTAATCTGGACTTGGCTTTCTTTGTATGGATGTGCAGGTTAATCTGAACTTAATCTTGTCATGAACATCTGGAAAAGAAAGAATATTTATAGGAAATGCAAGCTCTATCTCCCGAATTTCTTAGTACATAGCAGAAACATCCAAAAATAAAAATAATGGGAATAATGAAAAGGTGAGAATTAATTTCTTACCACTGATCGACTCTGAGGAAGTTTAAAGCCCAATCGCCTCCTTAAAGTTTGTGGGTTAAGTTCTAGAAAAAAGACCATTTCTTTATTTATAGTGGATGCCATGGCTAAGCAGAACTACCCATAACTTCTATGAGCCATGCCTCATATTTTTATTGCTTAATATATTACATGAAAAATAACTCATTTCAAGTCTAGGGTATATGACTTTTGCTTTAACCCAAATTTAACACCTTCTGCAAGAAGCCCTTTTAAGTAATTCTGTGCTGAAAGATTTGTTACCAATGTAAGTTGTATTATAGATATAGATATAGATAGATATACAAAAGATTTTAAAAGAGATGCACATAAATTTACCCCCTCAGATTTTGACCTATAAGTGCTATGTGGATTATGGAGGGGGGAAGAATGTGGAGATAAATATAAATTTTGGAAATTCTGTTCAAATAATGAGAAAATACCTAAACAGAGGGGAAGATTAAGGAACAGCATTTAAGCTATACTCTTAATAAAGGTTTGCTAGAAACAAGTACTTTTTTTCAGCTGCAATGCATCAGTGGTCCTTTCTTCTTTAACACAGATCACAAAGAACAGGATTGTTGAAGTCAGGAAAAAAATAATAATATCCACAAGAAGTTTGTCGAAGAAAAGTAGATAAAGTTAAAGAATTTCACTCACTAAATTTTCATAAGTGGCTAAATTCCAATCATCTGACATTCATTTAAAGGAATACTGAAAAATTCAAAGGATCATAGTGTTATAATGACAAGAGACTATAGAGATCATCTCCCACATCCCCATCACTTTAGAGCTGAGGAGCCCAAAGCTGAGAGAGGTTTTGTCATTTTTCAGAGGTCATAAAGTTAGCAAGTATCTGATTCAGAATTTGAACTCAGTTCTTCCTGATTTTCCCCCCAAGTACTTCTCTGTCTGTACTTAGTACAAAATTAAGGCAAAAACTTATAATTTTCAGGGGGCAGCTGGGTGGCCCAGTGGATTGAGAGCCAGGCCTAGAGATGGGAGGTCCTAGGTTCAAATCTGGCCTCAGACACTTCCCAGCTGTGTGACCCTGGATAAGTCATTTAACACCCATTGCCTAGCCCATACCACTCTTCAGCCTTGGAGCCAATACACAGTATTGATTCTAAGATGGTAGTAAGGGTTTTAATAAATAAATAAACAAATAGTTAAATAAATAAAACATAATTTTCAGGGACAGAGACAGAGCGCTATGATATGTATTCAGCAATACTAAATCTCTCACTATCTGTCTCTCTCTCTCTTTGCTTCTCTCTTTCTCTCTTGTCTCTCTCCCTATCTATCTATCTATCTATCTAATCTAAATAACCATTTGTTCTTTGTATAATAATACAATTTGGCAGCTAGGGTTCAGAGTAAATAGAATGCAGGATATTGAATCAGGAAGACTTGATTTCAAATCCTCCCTCAAAACTAGCTATATGATCCTAGAAAAGTAATTTGACTCCTCTAACCTGGCTCCTAAATTCTATAATGATAGAGTTAAACCTGAGGGCCACTGTTATCTTCTAACTTTAAATCTATGCTTCTTTGAACTTTCAAATATCCCCCATTCTGTGAAACCAATGACAAATGTTCAGAATTTAGTTTTTACCCAAATACATATATATTTGTAAATCTTAAGCAGTGCATAATTGTGAGCTAGTTTTATTGTTATTACTGCTATTGTTAATAGAAACCAATAGCAAATTATCTATCCTGTCATATTATAGCAAAATGCTTCAAAACATGCCATATAGTATAACACCCTGAATTTTGATATTTTTTCTTTTAAATAGCTTGAGATTTTAGATGCATATTATTACTTTTATGGAACTAACATGAACTAAATATTTGTATAGTACAAGTAGTAAAAAAAAGATTGATCCCCACTTCATATTAATCCTATTTTAACTATCATATAGTTCTTTGTGTTTATTCTTCACAACAATGAACCTGTGGAGGGAGTGTAATTCCCATATTGCAGATGACACTAAGACTGAGAAGCCATCATGATTTGTCTAAAGCTAGAAAATAGAGGTATAAAGACTTGAACACAGATCTTTTGATTCCAAGTCCAGGGATCATCTTACCACATACCACAACTCCTTCATTTCCAGGATGTCAACTTAAAATGACTAGAAGCAAATCTGAAATATACTTAAGTTTCCTTTGACAAGGCCTTCATTAATCTAGAATTTATAAAATGTACAGAAATAAATAAATGAAAGGAACTAGTTTCATTATTTTATCTCTGACATCTTAAGTAAATGCACCTTGATTCTATTTTTATATTTGCACCCAATAACCCCTCTGCATTAGTTCTAGAGTCATAAAGAAGAGAAATATTCTACTTTGATCCTTCATTTTATAAAGAGGAAATTGGACTCCAGAAAGACTACAAGGGCTTATTCAAGTGGTGGTAAGGACCAAAGTCATTCTATAGTGAAATCAGATTTAGATGAATGAAAATTCAAAGTTCATTTTCTGGTCTAAAGTGTTTTTTTTCTTTTCTTTCTTTTTTTAAATCATTTTTTCCATTCAGGATTACAGTAAAAGTTTCCTACCCTGGATCCAGCCCCATTTACTTCTGAATGTTACTTTATAAATGTTTTAGTATTGCAGAAGTTCTATATGATGGCAAAATAGCCCTGCTCTGCCTTCACTCAAACTGAGTTGGGCGCCTGAATTTGGTATTGTTTATTTTACATATTTGTCTCCTAAGACTCCTAATATTATTCTTAGGGAATTGAGGGTTTGTTTTAAACCAATAATTCCTGGTCAGAATGCAAAGTCCAAGAAATGCTGACTTTTTGGTAAATACTTCTCAGAGTGTGTATAAAAAAAGTCTCATCATATTTCTTAGAGTAGTTTTCATATATTTCATACCATTCATAAAAACTAGTCAGAGTTGCTATTTTATGAACAGGTCTAAAAAGTAGAAGCCTGAGCCATCCTCTCTAAAATCACCCATCACATATCATTAATTCAACCACAAATTAATTTTGCAAATATCTGTGGTGTTTCCAGGATGTACTGAATTCAGTGTTGGAGTTCGGGGAAGATTCAAAGCTAGAGAGCCTTCACAGAATCTTGCAGATGTTTCAGAAATCAAACAAAGCTGTCAATCATAATTTGTAAGACAAAAAATATAAGAAACCATCTATTCCAAAAGATACAAAATAACTAGCTTTTTTTCTGCTTATGGAAAGGCAACAATCTACAATTCCTTATCCAACTGCAACAACTTGGCAATGCATCAGAGAATAATACTGCAGCAAAACCCACAGTAATCTGTATTATCAGTAATAAATGGATTAGATACCTGAAACTAACAATCCCCACATGACTTTCCAAGTCTCCTTCCCTTTAGGAGGGAGTCTATCATTTTGATATTTTCTCTCAATCCTTTTTTGAAATGGAAATAGAGAACATTGGAACAACTTTCTCTTTCACTCATATTGCTGGTCATAAGCTTATGTTTTACTTTGGATTTGTTATATAATTTTAATCGGTGAGTTAATATTTTTCTAGATGGAAAAAGCCCCAAAGGGTTAGATCTATTTTACAATTTGTTTATAGATCAGCTTTTTCCTGTTGAAAAATGCTTTAAATCAATTATATTTCCCCCAGTAATTCTGAGGTACACTGTACTAGCGTTTTTATTACCATTTTACAGAGGAACAAACTGATTAGGATTCTCTACATTTTTATATCATGGACCTCTTTGGTAATCTGGTGAAGACAATGTGTTTCTTTTGAAAATAAAGTCTTTCAATGAATAAAACAAAATAAGATTAATAAGGGAATTAATTATATTGGAATATAGTTATTAAAGCATTTTTAGAAAAAAAGATTCAATAAAAAACATAATCATTGGTAATTGATTTATTCTTTTTTTTTTAATAAAAAACCCTTACCTTCCATATTGGAATCACTACAGTTAAGTGACTTGCCCAGGGTCATACAGCTGGAAATTGTCTGAGGGCAGATTTCAACCTAGGACCTCCCATCTCTAGGTCTGGCTCTCAATCCATTGAGCCACCAGCTGAGCACTGATTTGTTCTTGAATACATGTGGTCATGGGAAAAGCTAGAATATGAATCCTCATCTACTTGTTTCCACATCAAGTGTTCTTACCATTATTTTCCTGCCTCCCTAGTATTTATTTTTGTGAAGATTTTATTGATGACTGTTGCTTTTATACCAAAAATTTAACTTCCAAACAGATTTCCACTTCTCCAATATCCTTCAACTCTGATCCCAGGCTACCTTTCACTTGTAACAAAAACAACAAAAAAATTTAAACAAAACCAACCACCTCAATGAGATTAATTGCACATTCAATATTCTTTACCTATAAATCCTCCAAATCTAAAAAGAAGGAAGAAGCATTTACCCATTTCTTCTCTGTGTTATAAATCTTTAAAGCACATGAAATGAAAAGTAAACATAATTTTAAAATGACTAAAGTGGAAGAATAAGTATTATGGATATGGAAGGAAGGATTAGTTATTGGTGGGAAGAGAGGCATGGAGCAAAAGAAAAAGCTTCAGGGCTTTGGGATCCTTCCCCTGACATTCGCTGCTATTGAACTCACTTCACCTCACTATGCCTCAGCTTCCTTATCTGTAAAATGAAGAAGCAGTTCTAGGTCACCTATAGAATCTCTTTCTGACCTAAATGTATAATTCCAAACCTATCATCCTATGAAATATTTAATCATTTGATGTTACATAAAATACTTTTTATAGAAAATCAATACTGATACTTATCAATTATGCCTAGAATCAGAATAATCTATGCTATATCTGATTCTTTCTTATGGGAAACAAAGGAGATATAATGTCTTGGATCAGATTAAGAACCAATGTGGCCAAAAGTTAGAGTTACTCATAGTCTAGAGCCATGTTGGAGAACCTGCTTGCTGGAGAGGTCTGCTGTTTTCCTCCTCTCCATCGAGCCTGAGTACAGTTCTCACTTCATCCAACCCTCTGCCCAGCAGCCCAATGAGAGAAGTTCCTCCCTCCCCTGTCTAGGGTAGATCAGGGGGCTCCAGAGGAATTTGCATTCTCATATCTATGACAAAAATATCAAAAAGATCATTGGTGGAGGAAGCAATGAAGAGGAAAATAAATAGCTTTCAGGCTAAAAGATCAATAGAAATCTCCTTAGTGTCTCAATAATGAATGTTTTCTTTTATAAGAAAATATTTTCCCAGAATTATTAGAATACAATTTATGAAACATTAAAATAAGAAATCTATAAACTTGGAAACCAGCATTGAGATGTGAAGGAAGAATAAGAACTTGGAAAAAGATTTAGGAAATGTCTATTTTGGGGAGGGGATTATCATGGTTAGGAATAGATTTTCTTAAAAGCTCAATTTAATCATTACCTTAAAAACTCCTATATCTGGAATGAAGCAAAGCAAAGCTCTTCCACTAACCTTGTTATGATAACTGAATTTATATTTTTTAAGTAATACCTTTCTACAGAAGGCATAAAAATGAGAGGTCATATCATAAACACAAGCACACATATAAAATATATATATATATATATTTATATTTATATATGCATATATGTGTCATGTGTATACACGTGCTATGTAAATACATGCAAATTTGGCATTGTGGACTTGTGGAAAGTGAAAAAATTAACTAGAGGTAGTTGGATAAGCAATTAAATCTCTCAGTGCCACCAGAAACACCTATAAACTATAAGAAGCCAATCTATATCAATGAACTGATACTGGAAGTTTCTTACACAAATTAAAAACATGGATGTGTATACACATACATTTCAAATAGTTTCTTTATATTATGGAAATTTGCTGAAAATATTTAGTTGATTTTGAATGTAATAAAGCCTCTAATTAAATCATGGTGTACAAATTACTTTGGAAACAAAAATAATTTTGATATTTTATTTTGCAACAGCGGGATTATGCATGTGCTTCTCCTTACACAAGGTAACTTCAGAATGTCTAAATTATAGAAGCAGATTCAGATGATTTCTTCCTTTCAGTATTCTATAAATTGAGTATTATACTTGATGCCACACACACATTTTGATCACTTTTTCTGAAGTACAAAGGAGAGCAAAAATTTAATTTAAGGAATCAAGAAAAAAAAAAAAGAATCATTACAGAAAAATAGCCCAAATAATCCTTAGAAAACAAGCAAAGCAGGGGCAGCTGGGTAGCTCAGTGGATTGAGAGCCAGGCCTAGAGATGGTAGGTCCTAGGTTAAAATCTGGCCTCAGACACTTCCTAACTGTGTGACCCTGGGCAAGTCACTTAACCCCCATTGCCTAGCCCTTACCACTCTTCTGCCTTGGAGCCAATACACAGTATTGAATCCAAAATGGAAGGTAAGGGTTTAAAAAAAAAACACAAGCAAAGCCATTCATAGGGATCAGTCATCTAGAAGGGTTATTGACTGTAGAAAACAGGGGTTATTAAGCTTTTTGTGTAAATCCTTTGGAAACCTGTTGGAGTATATGAAACCTTAGTAAAATAATGTTTTCTTTTTAAAAATCCATTAATTTAAAGAAATGTTACATTCAAATTAGAGGTTAGTGAAAAACATTGGGGATCCACGTTCTATTCTTGTACTCTTTGGAGACCCATGGAACCAAGGTTAAGAACCCTTATTGTACAGTGTAGCTTAGGCTTCTTGAAGTAGAAAGAATTACAAGATATTCATAAAATGAAGGTATCAATCACTGCTATGAAAATTTAAAGAAAAGTATCTGGGGTAAGACATTACAAAGTCTGGAGTATTGAAGATTGGACAAAGAAAATTTGAATGAGACATTTTTTTTTTAATTCAAGGATATACTTAAAGCCATTGTCCTAAGAAGTTCAGGTAAGCCCATAATATCTAGGTATTTTCATCAGAATGCAAAATATTTTCAGCAATGGAAAGTAATGAATGCTGGAGGGGATGTGGCAAAGTCAGGACATTAATTCATTGCTGGTGGAGTTATGTATTGATCCAACCATTCTGGAGGGCAATTTGGAACTATGCCCAAAGGGCGCTAAAAGACTGTCTGTACTTTGATCCAGCCATAGCACTGCTGAGTTTGTACCCCAAAGAGATAATAAGGAAAAAGACTTGTACAAGAATATTCATAGCTGTGCTCTTTGTGGTGGCAAAAAATTGGAAAATGAGGGGATGCCCTTCAATTGGGGAATGGCTGAACATATTGTGGTATATGTTGGTGATGGAATACTATTGTGCCCAAAGGAAAAATAAACTGGAGGAATTCCATGGGGACTGGAACAACCTCCAGGAATTGATGCATAGCGAGAGGAGCAGAGCCAGCAGAACATTGCACACAGAGACTGATACACTGTGGCACAACCAAATATAATGGACTTCTCCATTAGTGGCAATGCAGTGATCCTGAACAACTCGGAGGAATCTATGAGAAAAACCATATCCACATCCAGAGGAAGAATTGTGGGAGTAGAAACATAGAAGAAAAACAACTGCTTGAATACGTGGATCAAGGGGATGTGGCTGGGGATGTAGACTCTAAATGAACATCCTAATGTAAACACCAACAGTATGGAAATAGGTTCCGATCAAGGACACATGTAATACTCAATGAAATTGTGTGTTGGCTGTGGGAAGGGTAGGGTTAGGAAAGGGAGGGAAATAATGTGATTTGTGTAACCAAGGAATAATGTTCTAAATTGACTAAATAAATTAATTTACAAAAAGAATGCAAAATATTTTCCCAAAAATGTTTTTTTTTACTTCCAATGGGCCAGGAAGTCTGGTATCAATTGAGGAAATGAAGAACATAATGATATGCTGAGAAAAAAATAATGCTCCAGAAGTGTAGAAATTCCCAAATACTGCAAAACCTAACATTATACCACTCATCAGGGAAGAGAAAGAACTTTGTTTCCAAGAAATGGAGATTAAAAAGTTGTAATGTCATGGGAATTTGGCTGATTTAAACTCCATTATGTCTATAATCTAAGCTAAACTTGGGAAATGGGGCTGTTGATCACGCATTCTTAATATCCAATGTCAAGTGACTTAATGATGAAGGATTAGAAATTTTGCCTTAAAATCTTTTATATGTAATGCTGTCGTTAAAAAGTCAGGTAATATTGCTTATTGAAAAATTTTAAGATGTAAAATGTTGTAAGGTTTATTGCATAAGTAAATTATTATACTTTGTTCCAATTCATTTTCATGCCGTTATGAGAGTTCTCTTTGTAAGTATTTAATAAATCTAATCTTTCTTTACCCTGGGAAATGAAATCTCAATTACAGAAGATTAAGATATCTAATCTGAGTAGAAATATAAATTTCAAATCTGTTGATATAATAATGTATAGATGTGTTATAATATTTTAATAGATTGTTGAAATGATTTCATAAAACTATTAATTTTGATGATGATCTTATGACATACATCAGACATGTTAATAAAATTTATTAACTTTTCATCAGGTTTTATGGGTTATTAGGAGAGAAAAACATGAGGCATTCTCTGGACAATGACTAATAGATGTCTTGGTTAATGTGAATCATATTCTGAGTAAGTTTGAGTCTAGAGGAATTCATTTTTAATGGCAAGGAACAGATAAAAAATGAAAATTAATAATCTGAAAGACATTCATAGAAGGAAAATCAGGATATATGTAATGCTTAGCATAATTATTGGCATATTTTAGTAGATTAATACATGTGTGTTTTTATTTTATATTTTTCCAGGTTTTAGGTTAAAAAAATTAATCATTTTCTGACATTTTGTGATCCATATTCTTTCCCTCTCTCTCAACCTTCCTTCTTCTCCAAGAAGGTAGGTAATATGATATGGTGCATCATATGATACATATTTCCATGTTCATCACATCACATTATGAAAGAAAACATTTCACAGTAGTGAGAAACTTTTGAAAGAAAAAAGATTAAGAAAATATACTGCAATCTGCATTCAAGACTCCATTGGTTCCTTCTATGGTGGTTTATAGCTTTTTTGTCTAGGTAAAACATAATTATGAAGTGATTGAAGGGCCCTGAGCCAATATCTTATGAATTCAGGTTAAGAAAAATAGACATATTTCACCTATAAAATAGAAGGTTCAGGTGGCCTTGATGCTTCTTATCAAATATTTGAAGGCCTTTAATGTGAAAGAAGATTTAGACAATGTCTGACTCTAGATCTCCAAACCAGGAGCAATGGATGGATATTAGAAAGGAATGAATGTAGGCGTACTGGAAAATACTTCCTAACAAGCTGATCTCTTCAAAAGTGGAAAAGGTCTTTAAGTAGAGAATAGATAACCACCTACCAGGTATATCATCTAGTACAGTTTCTTATTGTGTATGTATTAGACTATCTGGGAACTGGGGCTCCTTCCAGCTTTCCCATTCAAAGAAGCTATTTGGCAACAGATGGCCACTACAAGATACAGAAGTGTGCTCATTAAGGCATACTTATTCTTAAATACAGTCAGCAAGCACAAAGCAAGTTAGAGACACCATTAGAACTATCATTTTTATGTTCTCGGGTTTTTGTAATATACTCATAACTTTTCTATTTCATGATTATAGACTGTTCTGAATTTAATTTACTAGGCTTTACCTGAATTGAAAAAAGAACAGAGAATACACCTGTGAGTACTTACAAGAGACACAGCTATAAATCTTTTGTTCATAACACCAGGAAAGGGAATATGGTTTGCCCTGAGGTATATTAGCATTCTACCTGTAATTCCAATAGGCCAAATTAAAACTATCTATGACCAGAATATGCTCCTACCCCATCTCCTCCTCCATTTTTTTCTTGACTCCTTTTTCTTCATTACTGTTCTCCACTTCCTCACAAAAAGTGTAGAATTTGCCAGGTAGATTGTTTTTGTTCCCTGGATTTTATGTGGTTAGGTACTTCATGTATTTCCTTAAGTAATCTGAATAAACTGAACTGGAAAGATCATCTCTAAAAAGGGTACTATTACATTTCAGAGGCAGTTCAGGCAGTGGTGAGAGAGCTGGCCTTGGAGCAAGAAAGATCTGAGTTCAAGTCCTACCTCTTATAAATACAGACTCTAAAATCCTGTATATCTTAACCTTTAAGTGTCCTAGGAATATTTTTAAGATTATAAAATAGAGGCAGTTATCTAAGTAGAGAGTGATGGGCCTGGAATCAAAAAGACTCCTCTTTCTGACTTCTGACTTAGCATCAGATACTTATTCCGGGTAAATCGTTTAATCCTGTTGCCTCAGTTCCCCCATCTCTAAAAAAACTGGAGAAGAAAATGGCAAACCATCCAGAGAATTACAAATAGGGTCACAAAGAGTTGGGCAAGATTGAAAATGACAGAAAAACAACAACAAATAAGTAGAGCAGTACACAGAGCATGGACTGGAGTCAGCAAGCTCTGTGTTCAAATACTGAAGCCTCAAATACTTAGTTACTTCCTTTAACCTTTGACTAACTCAACTATAAAATGTGGAAATTGTGAAGACAAAATTATCTAATATGTGTAAGGTGCTTAGCACAGTGTCTGATACATAGTAGGCACTGTATCAAAGTTAGATATTGCTGCTGTTACTATTATTATTTTTCAGAGAAGGTACTGACCTGTATTGGCAAAAGCAGTCCCTCACCAGGAGCTACATGTGCCAATAAAATCACAGATGAAGTCCAAATCAACTTTGAAATGTTCGCTATAGAGCTGGTAGCACTATCACTTTCCTAATGCTTTTATTAGTCTCATTTAAAAAAAATGTATTTTATTCATTAATGTATTTCTTTATATATCCAGTAATTCATCAATTTAACCAACAGATAGTTATTAAGCATCAACTATATATATAGAACACTGTACTATATCTTTTGGGAGCTACAAAGATAAATAAGACCTTACCTCTACCTTCAAGGAAATCCCAATTTTATAAGATAAGCCATGTATGTATATAAATATAAAGGAAATTAAAATAGGCTGAGTGATTAAGATGAGTATTGGATGTTATAAAATGAAATGATGAAGAATTAACTTTCATCCTGAGGAATGAGTAAAAGGATCAGAACATTCACAAATTATCTCCATCCTATCATTTAAATTTTATTTCACGTTACTCTTTTCTATATAATATGTACTATGTCCAAAAAAAAAAAAAACCTTAGTGTAGTTTTATTCTATTAAAATTTAATGTTGCACTAAGCTTTTAGGATTGATTATAAACCAGGCCATATTAACTGAACCTATTCTCTAAACTCAGTTGTCTATTATCCATCTCATAAATAGATCCCTCACTACTCAATTCTCCCTCTCTTTAAATAGGAATTGATGGAGGCCCTGGTTCAGAGTACCCTCAAAGAAGCTCTCAAGGGCTGAACTGTTTTAACAATTGCTCACTGTTTAAAAACAATTCTAATTCTTCAAGGGGGCAGAGCCAAGATGGCAGCTGCATAGCAAGGAAACTGCTTTTATAATCCTTCCAAACCAATCTTTTAAAAGCACTTCAAAATGACAGGAGTCAAAAGCCAATAGCAAGTAGTGAAGAGGCTCTCATGCTGAATACAATTGGAAAGGTAGGCAGAGTTGATTTTCATGGCATAAGGGGGAACCAGCACAAAATTCCACAGAGAAATTGTTCTCAACCACTAGAAGAACATAAAAAATAATTCAAAAAGCAAATTATAGGTCAAAGAAAACTGGGAATAAAAATGAAAAAAGAAAAGAAAGTAATGCAAAAAGAAAATAATAGCTAAAAAAGCAAAATTGATCAATTGAAAAAAGAGGCACAAAAATCCAATGAAGAAAAGAACTTCATAAAAAGTAAAATGGACAAAATGGAAAAGGAAGATCAGAAAGTGTTGTGAAAAAAATCAGTCTTTAAAAAACGAAATAGACAAATAGTAGCTAATGACTTCACAAGACATAAATAAAAAATAATTGAAATAAAAGAATAAAAAAATAGAATAAAATATGAAATTCTAATTGAAAAAAGTAACTAACCTGCAAAATAGATCAAGGAGAGAAAATTTAGTAATTATTGGAATACTTGAAAATCACAACCAAAAAAAAATAGCCTAGACATCATATTATGAGAAATTATCCAAGTAAACTGTGTTGATCTTCTTGAACAATAGGGTAAAATAGAAATTGAAAGAATTCACAGGAAATCTCATGCAATAAATCCCCAAATAACAACTCCAAGGAATGTTATAGCCAAGTTTAAGAGCTCCCAGGCCAAGATACTGCAAGAAATGAGAAAGAAAAAATTCAGATATCATGAAACCCCAGATAGGATTACACATTATTTGGCAGCTTCCACATTGAAGT
Source organism: Monodelphis domestica (assembly GCF_027887165.1). Taxonomy (NCBI): domain Eukaryota; kingdom Metazoa; phylum Chordata; class Mammalia; order Didelphimorphia; family Didelphidae; genus Monodelphis; species Monodelphis domestica. The sequence goes on from NC_077232.1 coordinate 105,143,008, forward strand.
ACCAGAAGGCTTGGACTATAATTATCTGGAAAGAAAGGGAACAGAGTTTACAAGCAAGAATCACTTACCAATCAAAACTGACTATATACTTTCTGGGGAAAATATGGCTATTTAGTGAACTAGAAGATTTGAAATCATTCCTGAAGAGGCTAGATTTAAATAGAAAAACTGATGTCTAAATAGAAAATTCAAGAGAAGCATAAAAATGCAAAAAAGAAAAAGTAAAAAATTAAGGGCTTCAATAAGGTAAAATTCCTTATATTCCTATATGGGATGACAATATCTATAACTCTTAAAATTGTCATCATTATCATCATATTTAGAAGCAGTATATATAGACAGAAGTTTTGGTGGTAAGCTGTTTAGGATGATATGTAAAAAAATTCTAGTAGTGAAAAAGAGGATAGTACTAAGTAAAATGAGAAGAGAGAAGTAAATTGGGGTAAATTATATAAAATAAAGAAACTTGGAGGGGGATTACTATTATAGTGGAGGGGAGGATGAGAATGGTGATAGGAACTATGTGAGGAATACAGAGATGGTAATCATAATTTTTAAATAGGATGATCTCACCCATAAAACAGAAGTGAATTAAAAACCACAATCTTTCCATGTGTTTTTTATAAGAAATACATTTGAGGCCGATAGAAAGACACATAGTAAAAGTAAGAGGCTAGAGGAGAATCTATTGGGCTTCAGCTGAGAGAAAGGAAGCAGTAGTAGCAGTCATGATCTTAGACAAAGCTAAAGAAAAAATAAATCTGATTAAAAGAGATAAGGAAGGTAATTGCATCATGGTCAAAGGTAGTATAGACAATGAAGATATATCAGTACTCAACATATATGCACGAAATGGCATAGGATCCATATTTTAATCTAAAGAAGCTTAAGGAAGAAATAGAAAGTAATACTATGCTAGTGGGGGACCAAAACCCTCCTATATCAGAACCAAAGAAATCTAACCAAAAAGTAAATAAGAAAGAAGCAAAGAAAGTTAACACAATTTTAGAAAAATTTGATTTAATAGATATCCAGAGAAAAATGAATAGGGATAAAAAGGAATATACCTTCTTTTCAAAAACACATGGAATATATACAATAATTGGCCCTGAACTAGGGCACAAAAACTTCACAACCAAATGCAGAAAAGTAGAAAAATAAAGGAAACTTTTTCAGATCAAAATGCAATAAAAACTATAATCAATAAAGATTCATGAAGAGGCAAATTAAAATTAATTGGAAAGTACTCTAATTCTTCAAAGCAGGTGGATCAAAAAATAAAGCATAGAAACAATCATAAATTTCATCAATAGAATGACAAAGAGGAAGCAACATATCAAAATTTATGGGATACAGCCAAAGCAGTACTCAGGGGAAAAATTATATCCCAGAATGTTTTTATCAATAGAGGAAAAAAAAACCAGCCTAATGAATTGGGAAAGCAACTAAAATAAAACTTAGAAAAGGAACAAATTTAAAATCCTCAATTAAAGACTAAATTAGAAATCTTAAAAATCAAAGAAGTAATTACTAAAATTAAAAGTAAAAGAACTATTGAACTAATAAATAAGACTAGGAGCTGATTTGATGGAAAAAATAAAATAGAGTCTTGGTTAACATGACTAAAAAAAGAAAGATGAGAATCAAATTCACAATATTAAAAATGAAAAGGGTAATTTCACCTCTAATGAAGAGGAAATTAAAGCAATTATTGGGAGCTTTTTGCCCAATTACATGGCAAAAAATCTGATAATCTCCATGAAGTGGATGAATATTTACTAAAATATAAATTGCCTAGATTATAAAAAAGAGAAAAAGAATATCTAAATAATGCCATCTTATAAAATGATACTGAGCTAGCCTTCCTTGAATTCCTTAAGAAAAATGCCCAAGGCCAGAGGGAATCACAAGGAAATTCTATCAGACATTTAAAGAACAATTAATTCCAATACTATGAAAACTATTTGGCAGAATAAGTAAAGAAGGAGTCCTGCCAAATTATTTTTATGACACCAATATGGTGTTGATACCTAAGCCAGGAAGACAAAAAACAGAGAAAGAAAATTAGAGACCAATTTCATAAGTGAACATTGATGCAACAATAATAAATAAAGTACTAGCAAAGAGTCTACAGCAATGTATCACAAAGGTTATTCACTCTGTTCAGGTGGAATTTATACCAGGAATGCAAGACTGGTTTAATAAAAGGAAAATCATCAACATAATGGACCATATCAAGAATCAAAGTAACAAATCATATAATTATTTCAATAGATGCAGAAAATCCTTTGACAAAATATAACACCCAAACCTACTGAAAATGCTTGAAAGCATAGGAATAAAAGGGCCTTTCCTTAATGTATTAAGTAATATTTATTTAAAATCATCATCAAGTTTCATCTGCAATGGGTATGTTAAAAGTCTTCCCAATAAGATCAAGAGAGAAGAAAAAATGCCCAACATTACCACTATTATTTAATATTATACTAGAAACGATAGCGGTAGCAATTAGAGAAGAAAAAGAAATTGAAGTAATTAAAGTAAGCGATAAAGAAACTAAACTGTCACTCTTTGTTGATGATGTGATCGTATACTTAGAGAATCCTAGAATATCAGCTAAAAAACTAGTTGAAATAATTAATAACTTTAGCAAAGTTGCAAGGTACAAAATAAACACACATAAATTATTAGCATTTCTATATATTTCCCACAAAACTCAGAAGCAAAAGTTAGAAAAACTCCATTTAAAATCATTCTAAGAAATTTGAAATTATTTGGAATCTACCAAAATAATGTAGGGATTATATGAATACAATTACAAAACACTTTTCACACAAATACAATTGGATCTAAACAATTGAAAAAATATTTGCTCCTAGATGGGCTGAGATAATACAAAGAAAGATTCAGTAATACTACCACTGGATCTGTATCCCACAGAGAAAAAAAAGGAAAAGGACTTATTTGCACAAAAATATGTATAGATGATGTTTTTATGGTGGCAGTGAAATAGAAACTAAAAGGATGTCCCTCAATTTGGAGAATGGCTGAACAAATTGTAGTATATGGTGGTAATGGAATACAAGTGTGCTATAAGGAATAATGAAGATGATGATTCAGAAAGAGCTGGAAAGAGCTATGTGAATTAATGCAGAGTGAAAGAAGCAGAACCCAGAGACCATTATACACAATAACTGCAATATTATGGAATGATTAAATGTGATTGGCTTTGCTACTAACAGAAATACAATGATACAGGATAACTATGAAGACTTAGGAAAAGGAATACTATCCACATCCAGACAAAGAACTGTTACAGTAGAAATGCAGATGGAAATATATGATTTATTACTTGTTCTTTGGGTATGCTTTGGTACTACAAGATAGTTGGCTTACAAAAATGAATATTATGGAAATGTTTTGCATGATAATACATGCACAACCCAGATTGAATTGCTTATCATCTTTGAAAGGGGGGGGGGAGAGAGGAGGTAGACAATATGGATCATATGACTTTGGAAAACATGTGGAAATTTGTTATTAAAATAAAAATTTAATAAACAAAAAAATAAGCACAATCCTAAACTGTGCCTGCATCCTAGTCATGGACAATGGGTAAGAGATTGGTTTTGGCTTACCAGAAGTTCTTGCTAAGAAGCCAGATTCTGCATTTGCAATATTATTAGCTTCAGAAGTCTGACAGTAAAGAACATAACTGTGGGTCTCCATTATGTGATGTAAGAAAAGGATGATAAAGTGTGAAAAGAATAGTAAACAAAATCAAATCAAGAGTCCAGTGTCCAGGAATGCCTTTGATTGTGTCTTTATTGGGAAAGGGGGTTGAAATGCAGAAAACACCCAATATCACAAGGATTCAACTAATCTGGGATGGAAGTTTCCTGACCCTCCATTTCAGCTAAATTCTCCACAATTCAGGTAGGGTTTGAAGTTGGTAATACGCCACCGACAATATTCATACTTTTTCTATCTTTAAGTTCTGACTAATTCAATTTTATTTCTTGAAAGTAAAAATATTTCTTTTTTTACTGGAGAACATGTTAATATGAAACAACATAAGGAGGTATCTGGAAATAGAGGTTTTATAGGTTTCCTTATAATACCATCAGAGGAAAAGAGTATGTATATTGTATTTAAGCTCCATTTCACTTCTGTTTGACTATATAGCATGCCATAATTACATAGATCTGTAGCATAAAAGTCTAATTGCAGTGTTTGTTAAAAATAAAATCATACTGTATACTCTATGTGATTTATTAAGTGCCATGAAAACAAAATATTGGAGTTTACATATAATTGACATTTTACAACATTTTTTCTTCCTTATTTGGTCTTTAAAATGCAGTACTAGAAAATTAAACTACCTTGAAATGTTGCTTATATGTAGATGTATATATATATATATATGCATATATACGAAAAGAGAGAGAGAGAAAGTATCTTACTCGCTTCATTTTGTTGAACAGCAATGGGCTATCAAATGAATGTAGGTCCTTTTACTTCAAATCCAGGACTCATTCCCGTAAAACTCACTATCTTTCTCAAATAAATGTTTTCTCATTGAACTGAACTGGATTAATGTATTTTGTTATTGCTGTTGAACTATTGTCCAAGACTCTATTGAGTCTGGCTCATTGCCAGAAGATTGGACACAGATAACATTTTTTGGCCACCAAAAATCAATAATCTTATTTACCAACTTCCAAATTGGTGTATAAGGATCCTTTGAATTGAAGAAAGCTGAAGAGAAAAAAGAAAAAAAGAAGTGTTGTCTAGGATGTGGATTTGGAATCTGACAGTTCTAATTTGGAAACATATCTCCAAAACTTCTATAATCTAGGAAAGTGACTGAAGGTCTCGTAATATCAGTTGATTCATCTATAAAATTAATGTGTTAATAACCACAGTATCTTCATCATATTGTTTTTTCATAAAGTTCAAATGAGATAAAGCACATACAGATTTATATTATGTACATATTTTAGAGTGCCATATAATATAACATGAATGTATTCCCTATGATTATATTTCTAAGATAAAATAGCCTAATGAATTAAACAAAAAATCAAATAATGTGTAAATGGTCATTTTCTACTTGGTTGTATGCATGAATAATGTTTCAAATCTATAATTCTAAGCCATTCATTTACCATTCTTGGAAAATAATTCTCAGTTGAAAATAGGACAAGTAAGGGAATTATTTGGAGAATATATTAGTGAGAATAATTATATAACATTGAAATATAAGAAATTATTATTTCCTTATAATTGATATCAATAATTATCACTAGAGGTTTGGTAACCAGAGCACAAATTATTTTAGACATGAAAGAGAAATAGGAAAAAAAAATGAAAATCTATAGGCCAACAAGTTTGTTTTTAATTCCTAGAAAAACTAGAGTAAAACATTGAAGAGATAGTTGGTGAACATGTAGTAATGGAAATGCTGATTACAAGGAGCAAACATTGTTTTATCAAGAATATGTTATGCCACCCTAACTTCAAATACACTGAAAAATGTCATTTCTTAGGATAATTGGTCATCTCCCTTGGTAGTGCTTATGATGATATTAAGCCTACAAATCATGATGAAGAAAATGACAGTTTTTTTCAACAACTTCTATTGCAATGAATGAAGATGCCTCCTGGGCATATGTTAAAATTTTACAAGACTATGACAGATTTGACTACAGAAAAACCTTTCTCAATCTACTGACTTCTAATATCAAACAAAATGTGAATTGTACTCATGAAAAGTGCTAACCAGTGTCAGAGAAAATGTACTACATGGAATATAAATAGAAAAAAGATCACCTATTGATGGGAAAATCTCTCTGAGTTGTAAGAGTTTAGAGCTAATATTCTATTAATAGCATTGTGTTTAGGGATATTAGAGAACTTTCTCCAGAAATTCTCTTCAGATAATTTTGTCTAATAGTTGTAACGGGTGAAATTATGGTTGAGACTGAAAAAAAATCTAAATTTAAGTGGTTGCCAAGGGAAATCCCAAACAATAAAATACCCAAGTCAGCTGTAATTTTATGGTGATTTAATTGATATAGTAGAGAAGATTTTAAGAAGGAGAAGTAAGGAAGGGGCTAGTATGGGGCAGGAAGATAGGAGATCTAGAAAGTAAGGGTTTGAGTGTGAAGGAGGAAAGAATCAGCCTGACCTCCAAAGATGCTTAGCTAAGATGCACGAACCTGAATCAGCTCAAGGGCAAAACTCACTACCCAACACTCCAAGATGTTGGAACACCTAGCATACTCCCAGCCAGAGTCATCTCTCCAGGGAAAGAGGAGATGCCAGGAAGTACCGTGCCTTATTTGGATGGTTTTACATCATTTTTCTGTGTCTCATCTGTACCAATGAGAACTTAGCTTGACTTAGAACAGCCCAGAGGTCTGTCTTTTTTTTTTTTTGCATATGTCTGTTGAAAGCCATCTCCTCAGATAATTAAACCTTGAATTTGATACAGACCTTCCAAATCTTGTTAAACTGAGTAGGGTGGAGAATGTAGAATTTCCAAGACCTGATTCTGTTATCCCAAGTATCTCCATTGTTACTGATCAGGAAATAGCTAAATCCCATCTTCTAAAAAATGGTCTGATTAGGGTGGAATAGTTTTGAAATTCACATAGTAGACATTTGAAAATCAATTTGGATGAAAGAGGTATATTGCACAAAGAATGAGAAGTAGATTTATGGAAAACTAGCTAGCCAAGTTAGTCAAGCAAAATTTAGGCTTTGGACATTGCTAAAGATAGATCTAAGATGGACCCAAAATTGAGTAGAGAGAGAAAATAGTATCAGATTACGTATTGGAATTTGGACACTGTGTTTAATGAACTCCAAATTCTCGATGCTGAAAAAATAAATTTCTGCAATAGTAAGTTATCCCTGCAGGGATGTCACATGCCAATTAATGCAGGAGTGCCATGAACTCAGAATAATCTCAGTAATCCAAAGGGTGATGAAAAGACATATGGTGGGCATAAGTAGTTCCAGTGACTTTCAATTGTTCTTTAGATTATTTAGAGGCTGCATGGCTTCATCAAGAACTGGTTGGGGAACATCTAGGTAGCTCAATGATTAGAGAGTCAGCCAACAGAAGCTCCTGGGTTGAAACCTGACCTCAGACCCTTCCTAGATGATAGACTTAGCTGTGTGGCTCTAGGAAAGTCACCTCACCCCAATTGCCAATACCTTACCACTCTTCTGCCTTGGAACCAATACTTAGTATCAATTCTAAGACAGAAGAAAAGGGATTTTAATTTTTAAAAAGCATGTTGGGTCAAACTCACTTTATTCCTTTTTGACAAGGGTATTAAACAGGAACATCAAAAAATGTTATAGACACAGTTCACTTAAATTTTAGTAAAACATTGTATAATATTCTTGTACAAAAAGATAGGAAGCTATGGAATAGGAAAATGGCTCAATAACTCACCTTTGAAATTACTTGTGTAGATGGGCCCAAACTAGAATCATTATTAGTTTTATATCAACTGAGGACTGTAGTATAATATTCCATAGATCTATACATGGTCCAGTGATGTTTCACATTTTAGCCAATGAATTCAATAAAATAATGTTTAATTTACTCATTTAATTTGAGGAAGAGACAAAGCTGAGAGGGATAGAACACTGGATAAATAGTCTGAACCTATATTGTACATCCCTCAATTTTGAAAAGGACCAAGGATATCAAAAGATAATTTTTGACTATTCCTTATCATACATTGCCATGTGAAATATTATATCTTTCCTTTACAAGCTTCCAGTGTGTTACAGCCTGCTCTCACATAACATTTGTCTCTTCATTGTTATTTCTATAATGTTTATGAATACTTTGTAGACTGATGTATTCCATGACTTGTTAGTCATATCACAATTCCAGAACCACTGGAATCTTGGAATCACTAAAGGAGCTTCATAATTTCTGGAGGCAATGGAGCTTGATCTCATCCTCCCATATAACTCTAAAGCAAACTTATTCTCTACCTTATTGTTTGATAATCATGTAAAAGAATCTGATTTGTAAAGCCACCACTTTTTCAATGAGTTGCTTCTTATATATTACATAAAAATCATTCAAGATTCCTTAAAAGTTATAACAAAAATAACCTGATTATAAGTAAGCAATAATTTATTAAGCATTTTCTATATGTCAGGTACTACACTATGCTGGAAAAAAAGATAAAAGGAAAAAGAAAGATTGTTCCAGATTTCAAGATGCTAATCATTTAAATGAAGATGATAATACAGAAAAGGGAGAAAGGAGATCGTTTTTATATTCCTATATGTGTATGTGTTTGTAATTCCTATGAAGAGAAACCATCTAAATCAATTTAGTAAATTGAAAATGTAATTTTGCTAGCAATAATTGTCCAAAATGAGCTTTTCAGGGGAAAATAATTCTTCCAAGATTTCAGTGGCTTTAAAGGACTCAAAAACAGTAAAAACAGAAAAGTACATATATTATTTATATTACTTATTTATAAATGATAATATATAATACAATGTATTAAATAACTGGACAACTACTCACAAAATAGAACAAAGTAATTCTAAACGACCTTAAGGATTATCTGTGCCTACAGAGAAGGTGGCAGAATAGATAGTCACCTATAATTTGTATTTGATTTACATTGGAAATTTTGTAATTAAATATAGATTTTTCTTTCTGACAATTCCCTGTGATTTAGACTAAGAAAACAAGCTATACTATGAAAGTCAACCAGCTTCTTTACTTGGTACTTCTCTTCTGCACTACTTGGGATGGATAGCATCATTTTTCAGATTGTTGAAATGTATCAGCTTCAAAAAAGCTGCTCCTAAACCCTATAAACTTGCTGTCTGTTAGCCCCACGAGTTTCTGAATTTAAGGGAACACAGAAGGATTGCTATTCTAGCACCCATCATAAGAGGTACTCCATAATTTTTTGCTGCGGATGATGGTGATGGACTGTATATCTTAGAATTTACTTGGGGTCGGGGGGGAATTACACTATAAACCTAGCATTTAGCACTTTACTCTCTCTACTTATATTCCCTGTCTTTTTCTCCCTTCTTTTCCTCTCACATTCCCTCTGTGTGTCTGTCTCTATGTCTCTCTGTCTTTGTCTCTGTCTCTGCCTTTTATTATTTAAAATTCTTTGTTTGAAGAATTTTAAAATATGTTAGAAAATTCTGTTTCTAAAATTTTTAAGTGAAGAGAAATTGGGTTTCTTATTGTTGACACACCTACCTCGTTTTCAGCAATCCAGAGAGGAAAGCATGAATATCCCTGAAGAGAAAATGAACAACGATGACAAGTTTTACCAAGCGTGCAAGAAGGAGGAGGATTAAGAAAAGTCAATCAGATTTGGCAATGAAGAAACCATTGCTAATGAATGAGGAATCGAGGTCCATATATATAGATGTCAGAGGCTGGAGGTCTAGAAAGATGGTATCCTCTCAGTGGAAATGGCAAAGTTCAAAAAGAAAGGTATAAGTTCAGGGAAAGATAATGTAATGAGATCTGCCATGTAGACAGCAATTAAATTATCCTCTGCTACTCACTCTTTTCACACAAAAATAAACTGGGGAGAGGGTCTTACTCACTGGTTGATCCTGTAGTTCAGAGTCCATTAACTAAAAGTTCTCTGTGACATTCACAAAGTGAATTGAGGGATGGGTTGTTGGGATGCTGCTTGGGAAGACACTGAATCTGGTTCATGATTACAGTTGGTACTGCCATGAGGAGCCTATGCTTGGAATTTCATTGGTAGGAAAGTGGTCCGAAGGAGGTGTCATGAGTAAAGGAGTTGGTATAGTTTGATGGAGACAAATCCATGATCAGCTGTCCCAGGAGTATGGATTATGATTGATTCATCTTCCTATCAATCGACAGATTAATCACACACCACTGGTAGCTTGGTGCCATCTAGGAACCATGGCACCCACTTTCGAGAACACTCTCTTAGACACCTGAAAGGATAAGCACGAGAATGTCGTGTGGAAAGGGGAAGGCGTGCAATACCTAATTTTGGTGGAACTCATGTAAATTTATAAATTCAGAGTTTTTGAGGAAAAAATATAGAAGGGTTGAAAATAAGACCCTGCAAAAGCTTCTGCTTTTTAGAGAATTATGAACTAGGTAATAAGTGTCAGACACTATCCAAGCCTGAGTCTGTGACAAGCTGCAGGAAGAGGCCCTGGTGGAAGCTTTTATTACTTTTTAGGTACATTCACTGAATTGTTAGGGAAATGTAATTACCAATGGGAAGGCTCATTTATCCAAATTATTCAGAGCTACCAAAGAAACCTGACATGTAAACAATTTAGATAAGGATCATAAGAATCTACCAGTACAAAAGGCCTGCAATTTGTCACTCTGAAGACTCTGATGTTTACTGAGGATAGGTTCCTGATTGTCCTTGAAATGGAAGCCCAACAAAGATCATTTTGGAAAGAATGCTTTAAGTTGGTTTTTTTAATTTTAATGGTGGCAAAAACGAAAACAATAAGATACTAAGTTTAAAAGAGAACCCAAAAATATACTTATCACATATTCTAAACCAATTAAAGAAGCAGAAAACCACTAATATTTTCCATTTGACACCAGAAAAAGAATGAGAATATTTTCTAATCTAAATTGACTGGCATTTATGAATTATCCGATAAGACAAAATAAGATGAAGATAGGATATTTATATGACAGATTCTATCTACAAAGTGAAATATTCCCAAGAACCCGGTGAAATAAATAGGAGTAGCCTTATCCTCATTCTTAGCAAGAGAAGACTAAGGCTCAGAGTGGACCTGCAGACATCTTAGGCCAGATAGCTAGCCACAGGTTAAACTGGAATATTTAAACTGAGGCATTTTCCAAACTTATATGATTCTTTATTCCCTTTGGATCCAAGTTCTTTTTAGCCCATCATAGCTGTTTCCCATGATAGAATTCAACCAAATAATTTGAAGAATGATTATTTTTGCAAATTGTTTTATATCTATGACCTCATTTGATCCTCACAACTGTATAATAAAGGAGGTTGATTTCACACCCCTATTTTATATAGGAGAATTTTAAATTTCAGAGAGGTCAATCAGCTTTCCTAGGATCAAATAATGTAGAGGTATTAAAAGAGGGATTTGAACACAGATCTTACTGACCCCAAATTCAACACTTTCTACTATAGCAGGAGGGGTTTTTATTATGTGTTGTTCCTTTATGAAACTAAAGATAAGTATAAGACATAGCTATTGCCATTAGAGAGTTTACTATAGTTTTAGAAAGACAAAATGTTCATAAGTGAAAATTAGATAACATTGGCAATCAATATGGGTTTAAACATTAAAAATAGAACAAAACTCAATTGATATAATAGTTATGAATTTGGAAATCCCATTGTACTGATCATTTGCTCAAATTAGTGGAGTTATGGATATCATCGAGCAAAGGAACTCATCTAAATGAGTAGTGATAAACCTACATTTTTTCCAGATATGCATCTATAAATTTGAGAGTCACAAATGAAAATTGTATCCTGCTTTGCAAACCAGAGCAGAGCAAACAAATCTCTTCAATTTTACTAAAAATAAAAAAGTGAAAGAGTAGCTCTTTTCAATACACTAAAACTGTGCTTTTGATTTGGTAAACTATTGGCCAATAGTGTTTAGATATGAAAAAACATATCTTGTTTTTAAGAATTATAAACAACTCAAAGCAGAAAAATAAATTGCTCTTTAATAAAACCTCAAAAGTCTATATAATTGATTAGTAGATAATTAATAACTATAATTTGTTTATCTTTAAAGTGTACAAATCTACATGTAGTACATATATATGTACATATATACTCATAAATGTGTATTTATATAAAGCTATATATATAAAAGTACATTGCATGTATGTGTATGTGCATGTATATTATGTATATGTAAAAATATCTATGTTCCTGGTATCAAAAAGTCCTCTTGTGCTTGCTTTGAATCATCTTTCAATAGCAATATTTTCCAGTTAATGAAAGAAAACTAATACAAAGAATATAAACCCAGAGAATGTGAGAAAATTATGGCATGAGAATGACTCTGTTTTGAGTTTCTACTCCCTGTTGCTTTTGTATAGAATATGAAATAAGAATACTATCTAAATTTTTTTTCTCTGGACAAAAAAAAGAAAAGAAATCATTTAAAGAGTTTTCTATTTGAAAGAGAATTACTTGTTCTCAAATTCAAAACAATGTTTTTGGAGGTAAAATCTGTATTGGCTTATGTATTTATGAAGTGTTGTTGCTCAAGTTAACAATTGTTCTATTCTCACAATTTAGGGCACATAAAAAGGAAAACCATTAAAAATATAAAATGTTAAATATGTATAAATATATCTAGTACTCGAATATTAAGATCCATAGACTTAAAAACCTATCGAAAAATTGTATTTATTTCTGTAGTCTGTGTACCCATGTTTATGAACATATACATTCATACTCTGTATTTATGTATTACTAAATTACTCCTTCAAGATATTGTTATGGTACCTGAGAGGAGACCTTGAATTAAAACAAGCAAATTCTTTTTCAATGAATTGGCATTTATTTTCTTTCCTTCACCCCCTGTCCATCACCAGGAAAATAAGGAAAATAATTTGTAATAGCTATACGCAAGATCAAGCAAAACAAATTTCCACACTGGCCACATGCAAAAATGTATATTTCATTCTGCATCCAGAGTTTATCACTTCTCTCTCAGGAGGGGGTATTATTGTTACTCTAGAAATATGGTTTATTCTTGTGTTTACTTTCAAAGTTGTTTGTTTTTACAGTGGTGTTATTGTTGTTTTTTTATTTGTCCCACTGGTTCTTTTTAGCTCTTTCTGTATGAGCTTCAATTCTGGGAATTTACAAATGAAACTAAAACCCCATCTTGTACAACCAAGGTTTGAGTAAGAGCTTGCTAGGTTCCATGCCTATTGTCTGAAGACTACCTTTGCTAATGATTGAGAGGCTCATGACAAGCTTGGTTATAACATGATAAATATTTCAGCAGTAGCCACCCTTTAGGACTAGCAACTAAGGTACAATGTAGAAACTTCACACGTGATTGCAATAATAAATACTTGAACCATAAAAGAAAAGGGCAATTGTCAAATCCTTATACATTTTTATACTTTAATAACCTTATATATGAATATCTGTTTATATTTATATTCATATAATAAATCTATAAACCTCCAGATGTCAAGAAGTCTTTTTGTATATTGCTTTATTCTCTTCTCAGTCACACTTCCAGTACCATAATTCAAATGTATATCACTTTTCAGCCCCCAAATTATCACCTTTAGTTTATTATCACCCCTTTCAAATTTCCCTTTAACAAAACAAAAGGAAATATCTTTCTAATACCTAGTACTAACCATTCTCTGTTCATCATCTATGACTGCCAACTCTTTAAGACAATCAAAAGGATTTATCCAAGCATTGAAGATGTCCCATAATTTGTTGCCCATCTTTCGTTCTAAGTTTATGTTTTAATCTTCCCTTTCATTGACTGGTCTGGGTTATAAAAAAGTCATAATGCCAAATAAGAAAGAGAAAGTCAAGTTGTTCAGCTTTTATTTTGATTCTCTTTTCTGTATAAAGAATTGTTATATTTGTGCAGAAAATTATTGGAAAAAAATGTTACTAAACAATTTATATGTATATTATTATATATATATATATATATATAGTAAATGGGGAGACAACAAAAAAGTACCTGCATGCAATTGAGTTCAAGCTACTAAGGTATAAAAGGTTCTATTCTAGCATTCTTAAAATAATGGTAAATTTGATGACTTAGCCATTGTCAGTGATCTCTAAGTGGCTTTTTAGAATGAGAGGACATATAAGATCAGAGAAGAACAAATGCTATCTTAATTTTCCAAAAATGGAATTGTCTGAAAACTACAGACCAGTGACATGGATATTCCTAGCAAAATTTTAGAATGCTTTGTTAAAGTAACTGTTGTGGAATATTTAGAAAAGTAAGGAGAAAAAACACAGCATGAATTCAAACCAGGCTATTTTTATTACCTTTTGTCTATACAAGGTTAATTGATCAGGAGACAGCATATAAAGAACATTAACTCTGAAATCAGAAGCCTTGGTTTCAGCTTCCTCTCATTCATGACATTTACCATGTGTGAGTATGGGCAAGTCACATACTCTCTTTAGTCTTCTGTTTTCTCATCAATAAATGAAGTAATTATACTAGGTCATCATTGGAGTGTCTCTCAGCTCTAAATCAATGATCCTATGAATAGTGTAGATACAATTTTTATAGATTTTTATTTCACACAGTCTTGGAAGCTATTCTTTTTTTTGGGGGGGGGTTCTTTTTTTTTTAATATATTTTATTTGATCATTTCCAAGCATTATTCGTTAAAGACATAGATCATTTTCTTTTCCTCCCCCCCAACCCCCCATAGCCGACGCATAAGTCCACTGGGCATTAGATGTTTTCTTGATTTGAACCCATTGCTTTGTTGATAGTATTTGCATTAGAGTGTTCATTTAGAGTCTATTGGAAGCTATTCTTAAGGGAAAATTGAAGAAGTGTTAGAGGACAGTACTGTTAAGTGGCTTCATTGCCAGGCAAATGGTCAAATTCAGAATCCATATTAACATTCTCTTATCAGCCTGGGGGCAAGAAAAAAGATCTCTAGCTAAATGTCCTCATTAATTTTTGTTTACTTAATTTTTGTGAGGCTTAACAATTTTATCAATGATAACTTTCCAATGAAAATATGGACGGCTTCAGAGGAAAGTAGAAAGACATAAACTGAAGTAGAGTATAGTGAAAACTTTAACAATAACATAAAAAACATCGTCAAAGAGTTTAGAATGAATAAATGCAGTGATAAATCATCAATCCAAAAGAATGAAGAGGAAAGATACCACTTAACTCTTACTACAGAAATGAGAGACTTAAAATTTATATTGAGACAGATATTTTTGGATGTGGTCAATATGGGAAATTGCTCTGCAGTATGATGATATTTTTCTAAGCTTATCTGATCTTATATATTTATAAGGATTTTATATTTCATTTTTATTGTTCTTTGAGTACAGTAGAACGCAGAAAAATTATGACTTTCTGTGCAAGCAAAGATGACACACTTTTATTTGTAGATAATACAAAGTTGAGATGAATAGTTAAAACATTAGATGACAATGGATCGACAAAGATACATATAAGCTAGACCACTGGACAAATCAATTAAGACAAAATTTAATGTGACCTCAGGCACATCATTTAATCATTTAGTGCCCTGGGCAAATCTCTAAGACTAAGTAGAAGAGTTGCTGATTTGCACTGATAGAGGCCATTTTCACACTTATATCCATATATTCCATATCTTCCTTATATCAATGAAATTTGAATACTGGATTCATAAAAAGTTCAGTTTTAAAATACTAGACCTCAAAACATCATCTTTAGAAGTAGGAGGTGAGAGAGGCCTGATTATATACCAATTTGCCTGAAAATAGGGATTTTTGTCATTTCAAACTCAAAATGTATAGTGTAAAAGGAGAGAAAAAAACACTTGTATTTTCTTAGACTTCAATAAAATGGAAAAAATGCTTAATCTCTAGGACTATTGAAGTAACTGTCCCACTTAATTCTGGCTTTGTCAAACCAAAATTCTGTGCCACATCTTAAGGAAAGATAGTGCTAAGCAGATATCTATTCATAAGAAGACAACTAGATGATGTAGAGCTATAAATTCATGCCAAAAAGAATCAGCTCCAGACTTCTGGGTAAACATGGCTGCAATCTAGATGTGACTCGCTTCCCCTCCCCGGCACTGAAGGAAATAGACTACCTCAAAAGAGCATAAAAATCACCTTTGGAAGAACAGAGGGACTCTCCAGTACCCCACAGAAATGAAGGTACATGGGGTTTGAACATTTCCACACTATAAGGAGAAGGGAAAGCTCACACAAAAATGTGATCTGAGCCTCCGCTTCCCCCCCACACCCCACCAAACCACAGTAAGCTATCAGAGCACTCACTGGGACAGCAAGTAAGGAGCGTCGCTGTCTGGGGGGGCACACCAGGGAACTTGGGATCTAAAGATTGCAAGGAAAAGACCTCTAAGGGTGGTTTCATGGGAGAATCCTGAGCTGAGCACAGGGGGCTGCAGAGCTGAACTCCAGAACAGTTGCGCTGAACACCTGGGAAGAGCTGAACACATGCTGATCACCTGGGCAGTTGGGCTGAACACAGGGGCCTGTGCTCTAAGAAACCTCGGAGGCTGGGAAGAACTAGTCTGAGGCAACCTAAATTCACAGAAAACCCACCCATATCAGCCAGACCCCAGACCAAAAAAAAAAAAAAAGTGGAATAAAACCACCAAAGGGATGGCTCACACAGCCGAAAATCAAGCCTCCAAGAAGAAAGGGGGGGGGGGGTGACTATTGAAAACTTTTATGGAGGGAGTACCCAAGGAAAAGAAGAGAATGAGGATGAAATCCAAACAAAATCAGAACATGCCTCCCAAAATGGAAACTATCCACAAGCTCTGGAAGATCTCAAACTGGAGCTTACTCAAAAGATGGAAACCTTTTGGAAAAAAAAATGGGAGAAAGAGATCAGCAGTCTGATAGACAAGACTTCACAATTGGAGAAGGAGATGGAAGCATCTAATATAAGGGCAGACAAAGCTGAAAAGAAAAACCAGTCCCTAACGACCAGAATTAAGCAAATGGAAGACAGCGAGATTACAAAACAGCAAGAATCAATAAAGCAAAGCCAAAAAATTAATGAATTAGAAGAAAACATAAAATCTCTCACTGAAAAGGTCACAGACTTAGAAAAGAGAGGAAGAAGAGACAACCTCAGATTTATTGGTCTCCCTGAAAAACCAGAGATAAACAATAAACTTGATGCTATTCTACAGGAGATTATAGAAGAAAATTGCCCACATGTTTTGGAGCAAGGGGGCAAAATAGAAATAGAAAGGGTTCATAGAACACCCTCTATACTAAATCCCCAAATGACAACCCCCAGGAATGTAATCACCAAATTCAAGAGCTTCCAGGAAAAGGAGAAAATCATACAAGAAGCCAAGAAGAGGAGCTTCAGATATAGGGGGCTCCCATAAGGATCACACAGGATTTAGCGGCAAACACACTAAGAGACTGCAAAGCATGGAACACGATATTTAGAAAGGCAAGAGAGCTGGGTCTCCAACCAAGAATCAACTACCCAGCAAAACTGACTATATACTTCCAGGGGAAAGTATGGGCATTCAATAAAATAGAAGATGTCCAAGCATTTGCTAAGAAAAGACCAGAACTTGGTGGAAAATTTGACATCCAATCACAGAAAGCAAGAGAAACATGAAAAGGTAAATATGAAAGAAAGGGAAAAGGAGATAAATCTTATCTTTTTCTTTAAGTCAAAATCTCTTCTATAAGGACTACATTTATATCAAATTATATGTATTAATATGTGGGGAAAATGTATTGTGTAACTCCCAAAAATTGTATGCATCATAAGAGTAGTTAGAAGAAGCATGCATAGGGAAAGATTGGGGCATCAAGAAGATTTGGTGAAAGGGTGGGAAAAGAAAGAAAAAGGGAGGGGGGAGTCATCGATAATACTAATATTTACTTCAAGAAACTGGGGGGGGGACTAAATAGAATAATCTTTCTCATACAAAGATACACATGGGAAGGGGAGGGGAAGAACTCTCATATGAGAAGGAGAGGAAGAGAGCGTGAAGTGGAATTACTTAAACCTTACTCTCAGTGAAATCAAATCTGAGAGGGAAGAACATCTAGATCCAGTGGGATCCTGAATTCTATCTTATCCAACAGGGTAAGAAAGAAATGAAAATCAAGGTGGGGGAGGGGGAAGGGAGTATAAAAAGGGAGGGAAGGAGAGGGGGGAGGGGAAGGGAGCATGAAAATGGAGGGGCTAGAAAGGGAAGCATATCAAGGGAGGGGACTAGGGGGACTGACCTAATGTAAATCACTGGTTCAAAAGTATATAGCTAAAGAAGAAAGGTCAGAACTAGGGGAAGATATAAAATGCCAGGGAATCCACAAGTGACTATCTTAGCTTTAAACGTTAATGGGATGAACTCACCATAAAACATAGACAAATAGCAGATTGGATTAGAACCCAAAACCCTACCATTTGTTGTCTTCAAGAAACACATATGAGGTGGGTTGATACTCACAAGGTTAGAATCAAAGGATGGAGTAAGACCTTTTGGGCCTCAACTGATAGAAAGAAGGCAAGAGTTGCAATCATGATATCTGACAAAGCCAAAGCAAAAATAGCCCTGATAAAAAGGGATAGGGAAGGTAAATATATTCTGTTAAAAGGGAGTATAGATAATGATGAAATGTCACTAATCAACATGTATGCACCAAATGGTATAGCACCCAAATTTCTAATGGAGGAACAATGAGAATTGAAGGAGGAAATAGACAATAAAACCACATTAGTGGGAGACTTGAACCAACCAATATCAAATTTAGATAAATCAAACAAAAAAAATAAATGAAAAAGAGGGAAAAGAGGTGAATGAAATCTTAGAAAAATTAGAGTTAATAGACATATGGAGAAAAATAAATAGGGACAAAAAGGAATACACATTCTTCTCAGTACCACATGGCACATTCACAAAAATAGATTATACACTAGGTCACAGAAACATGGCACTCAAATGCAGAAAAGCAGAAATAACAAATGCAACCTTTTCTGATCATAAAGCAATAAAAATATTGATCAGAAAGGCCACATTGAGAGCCAAATCAAAAATTAAATGGAAATTAAATAATATGATACTCCAAAATTGATTAGAGTAGAAATCATAGAAACAATTAATAATTTCATTGAGGAAAATGACAATGGTGAGACATCCTTTCAAACCTTATGGGATGCAGCCAAAGTAGTACTTAGAGGAAAATTCATATCCATGAGTGCATATATTAACAAATTAGGGAGGGCAGAGATCAAGGAATTGGAAATGCAAATCAAAAAACTTGAGAACAAACAAATTAAAAAACCCCAGAAGAAAACCAAACTAGAGATCCTAAAAATTAAGGGAGAAATTAATAAAATGAAAAGTGATAGAACTATTAAGCTAATAAAAAAGACAAAGCTGGTACTTTGAAAAAACAGACAAAATAGACAAAGTACTGGATAATCTAATTAAAAAAAGGAAAGAAGAAAGGCAAATTAACAGCATCAAGGATGAAAAGGGGGGCCTTACCTCCTATGAAGAGGAAATTAAGGCAATCATTAAAAACTACTTTGCCCAACTATATGGCGATAAATATACCAACCTAGATGATATGGATGAATATTTACAAAAATATAAATTGCCTACATTAACAGAAGAAGAAATAGATTTCTTAAATAATCCCATATCAGAAAAAGAAATCCAACAGGCCATCAAAGAACTTCCTAAGAAAAAATCCCCAGGGCCTGATGGATTCACCAGCGAATTCTATCAAACATTCAGAGAACAGTTAACCCCAATACTATACAAACTATTTGGCATAATAAGCAAAGAGGGAGTTCTACCAAACTCCTTTTATGACACAAACATGGTACTAATTCCAAAGCCAGGCAGGCCAAAAACAGAGAGAGAAAATTATAGACCAATCTCCCTAATGAATATAGATGCAAAAATCTTAAATAGGATACTAGCAAAAAGACTCCAGCAAGTGATCAGAAGGGTCATCCACCATGATCAAGTAGGATTTATACCAGGGATGCAGGGCTGGTTCAATATTAGGAAAACCATCCACATAATTGACCACATCAACAAGCAAACCAACAAAAATCATATGATTATTTCAATAGATGGAGAAAAAGCCTTTGATAAAATACAACACCCATTCCTATTAAAAACACTAGAAAGGATAGGAATAGAAGGGTCGTTCCTAAAATAATAAACAGTATATATCTAAAACCATCAACGAATATCATCTGCAATGGGGATAAACTAGATGCATTCCCATTAAGATCAGGAGTGAAACAAGGATACCCATTATCATCTCTATTATTTGACATTGTACTAGAAACACTAGCAGTAGCAATTAGAGAAGAAAAAGAAATTGAGGCATTAAAATTGGCAATGAGGAGATCAAGTTATCATTCTTTACAGATGACATGATGGTCTACTTAAAGAATCCTAGAGATTCAACCAAAAAGCTAATCGAAATAATCAACAACTTTAGCAAAGTTGCAGGATACAAAATAAACCCACATAAATCATCAGCATTTCTATATATTTCCAACACAGCTCAGCAGCAAGAGCTAGAAAGAGAAATCCCATTCAAAATTACCTTAGACAAAATAAAATACTTAGGAATCTATCTCCTGAGACAAACACAGGAACTTTATGAACACAACTACAAAACACTGTCCACACAACTAAAACTTGACTTGAACAATTGGAAAAACATTAACTGCTCATGTGTAGGACAAGCCAATATAATAAAAATGACCATCCTACCCAAACTCATCTATCTATTTAGTGCCATACCCATGGAACTTCCAAAAAATTTTTTATTGATCTAGAAAAAACCATAACAAAGTTCATTTGGAAGAACAAAGGAATAAGGATATCCAGGGAAATAATGAAAAAAATACAAATGAAGGGGGCCTTGCAGTCCCAGATCTCAGACTATATTATAATGCAGAGGTCATCGAAACAATTTGGTACTGGCTAAGAGACAGAAAGGAGGATCAGTGGAATAGACTCGGGGTAAGTGACCTCAGCAAGACAGTATATGACAAACCCAACGATCCCAGCTTTGGGGGCAAAAATCCACTATTTCATAAAAACTACTGGGAAAATTGTAGGACAGTGTGGGAAAGATTAGGTTTAGATCAACACCTCACACCCTATACCAAGATAAATTCAAAATGGGTGAATGACTTAAACATAAAGGAGTAAAGTATAAGAAAATTAGGCAAACACAGAATAGTATACATGTCAATCCTTTGGGAAGGGAGAGGCTTTAAACCAAGCAAGACTTAGAAAGAGTCACAAAATGCAAAATAAATAATCTGGAATACATCAAATTAAAAGTTTTTGTACAAACAAAACCAATGTAACTAAAATCAGAAGGAAAGCAACAAATTGGGAAACAATCTTCATAAAACCTCTGACAAAGGTTTAATGACTCAAATTTACAAAGAGCTAAATCAATTGTACAAAAAATCAAGCCATTCTCTAATTGATAAATGGACAAGGGACATGAACTGGCAGTTCTCAGCCAAAGAAATCAAAACTATTAATAAGCAATTGAAAAAAAGTGTTCTATATCTCTTATAATCAGAATTTGGAACTATGCCCAAAGGGTGATAAAAGACTGTCTGCCCTTTGATCCAGCTATAGCACTGCTGGGTTTATACCCCAAAGAGACAATAAGTAAAAAGACCTGTACAAGAATATTCATAGCTACACTCTTTGTGGTGGCCAAAAATTGGAAAATGAGGGGATGTCCTTCAATTGGGGAATGGCTGAACAAATTGTGGTATATGTTGGTGATGGAATACTATTGTGCTAAAAGGAATAATAAAGTAGAGGAATTCCATGGAGACTGGAACAACCTCCAAGAAGTGATGCAGAGCGAAAGGAGCAGAACCAGGAAAACATACACAGAGACTGATACACTGTGGTACAATCGACGGTAATGGACTCCTCCATTGGTGTCAATGCAGTGTCCGTGAACAATCTGCAGGGATCTAAAAAACACTATAACCAAGCAGAGGATAAACTATGGGAGTAAAAACACTGAGGAAAAGCAACCGCTTCACTACAGGTGGGAAGGGGATACGACTGAGGAGAGACTCTAAATGAATACTCTAATGCAAGTATCAACAACATGGAAATGGGTTCGAACCAAGAACACATGTGATACCCAGTAGAATCGTGTGTAGGCTATGGGAGAGGTGGTGGAAACGAGGAGGGGGGGAAGAAAAGAAAATGATCTTTATTTCTAATGAATAATGTTTGGAAATTACCAAATAAAATAATGTTTAAAGTGGGAAAAAAATGAATTAGCTCAAGGAATTAGAAACTGTGGAGAATAGAATTCTTAGTGGGAAGAGGAGTAATGGAGAGAGAGATGAGAGTTGTCTTCAGATATTTAATAGAAGTGAACTTATTCTACAAAGGATCAAAATAAATATTAATGAGTGAAATTTGCATGGGAAAAAAGAGGCTTGATGTTGGGGGAAAAATAATAAAGATTAAGAAAATTCAAAAGACAAATAAATTGCCACCAGATGTGATGAGTTTCCCCCTCACTAGATCTCATTTAAGCTAATATTGAATATTGAATGTCTAGTTGTTGGGCAAGCAAAAGAAGGAATTTTTGGTCAAGTGTAGACTAGATTAGGTGGTCTCTGAGATGGATTCTAACAATGCAAGTTCAAAATAATTTATAAAGTGTCAACTCAAGATCATTTCTCTTTTACCAAAGATACATATAACATATGAAAACACGCTCTCCCCCATACCTTGAACTTTTTTCTCTCAAATTTTTCTAGAGTACTTTATAGGATTTTTCTCTTTATTTCATAATACTCAACCACATAGTATACTTGTTTTAAGCACATGTCAAGCTATGACTTTATTGAGGGAAAATATATATGTATGTATGTGATACATACATATATATTTTTTAATCTTTGTATTATCAGTATCTAGGTTAATTCTGTGTACACAGTTCTTGAATATTTTTAAGTTAACGAAGGAAACATGTCTACCAACTTGGATATTCATAACTAGGGTAAGAGAAAAAAATATGTTATGATCCCAGAAATTGTGGAAGAGATGAAAGGAAATCAATCATTTGATATCAATTGTTTATGATACTTAAATGCAAATTCCAAATTATGACTGATTTTTTTATGTTAAAATGCCATTCTAATATCTTAGAATAAATTTTATCAGAAATATTTTAAGGTATAATTTTTAAAATAGAGAGAAATGTTTGAGAATCATAAATTTATTATAAATAACTCTTTCAAAACTCTTAAGGGTTTAATCAAGATATATATTCCTAAGTATTACCATAAAAATTCATTTCAACCCCAATAAAGTTGGAAATATCAATCTGAGAAACAAAAACTTCCAATAAAATCGGAGGAGAGCCATATGACAAGATATAAAATGTATAGTTAGTCTGTTATTATGGAACTGAGAGTATATCTGTAGAATAGACAAAGGCATATTCTCTTCCAGGACTCATACAAATTGCAAAGCTAAATGTATAGGAAATACCAGCTGGGAGAAAGAAAAAAAAACAGAGAAAACTCATTTTGTTTCTGTCCTTGTTGATCCTTCCATCTGTCCTTTTCTTTCTCACAGAAATGGTACACTTTTAGGAATTGTTCACAACCAAAAATATGACTGAAACAATGACTCTGGCTGTGGTAGGAAAAAAAGAAATGGAAGTAGGAAAAGAGAATATACAATTCAGCAAGATAAAATTGTCTAGAGAGAAGAGAAATAGGGAGAAAATAGGATATGAAAAAATATTTTAATTTTATTACCACCTTACATTTGTATAATATTAATAGAGGATACAGATAGGTTAGTTCACAGGTATAAGTAGCACTCAGATGAGAAAATTCCCCTTTACTTATACAGATCAGAACCATGTCTAAAACTTAGATTTTAGAAAATGAAAAGGTAAACCATCACAATATCTTTGATAAGAAAACCCCAAATTAGGTAAAAAAGAGTTGGACCTGAGTATAACAAATGAAAAACAACAATGTATATGTTTTGTGAATCTTAAAAATTCTCAGACCCTACTTCATAAGATTTGGTTAAGACCATTCCCCATTTAAACAATGAAGGTACTTGATCAGGAATGTGAGAACCCTACTTCACCCATACTTAAGCATACTTTAGGGGAAGATAAAGTTGTAAACTCCTTACTGAACAATGAAAACTACTTAACCCATACTTATAATAAGGCAAAAGCCCTTAAGCTGGGCCTATTTCTAGATCTATTTTTAGGAAGGTGCTAAGTACCTATGAAGGTCAGGTAACATGCAAACTTGCAAGTTGCAAAGAGGTGTGAATTACTCAAAAGTTTTAGTGTACCCAGAGAAGTTGAGAACTAAAGAAAGTATGAATTAAGAATGGTCAGTCCTTTGGAAAATCGTCTACTGTGATTGGTAGATGTTAGAAATTAGAGTAGGTGACATAGGAGAAAATTCTCTTTAAAAGGAGCTAAAAAGAGAGGTGGCTTTAAATTCAGCTTGCCAAAGCTGCCTTGAAGAGCTTGGTGGCTGAACTTAGTTGAGCTTCCTGAGCTATACTGGTGTCTCTCTGAACACTAGAATCTTGCTTGGGACGAATCTTGTGGTGAGTGGATTAAAGACTGACTGATCTCTCTTAGGGCTTGAGCCAAGGCTGGCCTAGGCTGGCCTGGGCTGGCCTACCCCTTTTCTCATTATTTCTTCTTACTCTCTCTCTCCCTTTCATTAATTATTTAATTTGTATTAATTATAAAATCTCCATATAAACCCAGCTGACTTGGGTATATTTCATATTTGGGAATTTTTCCCTGGTGACAACTTTATATTTGATTTAACTCAAGACAGTGTCTTGAAACCATGTTTCCGCAGTCACAGTTTATACAAACCACTACTTTAAATGTCACAATTTGAATGTACATATACATGTTTTATCTCATACTATCCTCATAAAAGTCTTTTATTATTCCTTTTTTGGGGGATGAAAGAATGAAACATAGAAAAGCTAGGTGACTTGGTCAATTTTTCAGTCTTTCTCTGTTTCCCAAGACTAATTTCTGAAGACAACTTGGCATTGAGTGTCTCCTCTCTCAAATTTGGAAGCTAGAAAATGTAAGATCTCTTTTCTCCAAAATTCTTACCCACTCCACCCCTCACATAGCCAAGGGACAATTCAGCAATCTGTCTCTTCCAATGTGAATAGTCTTATGAAAATGTACTTGAATATTAGGTTACAGGTAGAAGCAAGTAGCAAATTTAGGAACACATTCAGATGGACAGGCACAATGTTATAGTGAAGAGATTACCAAGATGGAATTTAAGAAATCTGGGCTCAATTAGAGGCCCCACAATTCATTAGCTATAGGATCTGAGCCCAGGTCAGGGCAAATTCTCTGACTTGGGATTTTCCTTAAGTGTAAAATGGAGACAATCATTCTTACTGTTTCAATCTCAAAGAGTTATGAGAATTAAATCAGAATACATGTAAATACTTTGTAAATAAAAAGTAAAATTCTGCATAGATATATGATATTCTTCATATTAGTTTTGCCTGCATGGTCTTGCTGGTCTGATGTTTTCTCACAAATAGACCATGTTCAAACCTGGCAATGAATCTCCTGTGGCCATTGTTATAGTACAAATCATGATATCATTTATCCCATTGAATCACACAGGTGAACTTAAGTGCATATAACCACCATGTTCAGTCAAGGAAATCAATAGCAAAAGTGCCACGCTGATGTTTGGATGCTTTTGTGGGGCTGGGGGAGAGGAGAGGGCAGAGCATGCAAAACAAATCCAGGCTAACACCAGCCTTTGTTAATGTTCCATGATACATCTGTGAGCAGTTCAGTGACTCCAAGATAAGCCCGTTTTCTCCATGAAAAAGCTTTCTATAAAGTTTACAAAATCAATAACTCAGTTCATATGTACATGCCAGTGGAAGTGATAGGAAAGTGTAGTTAATTCCAATTGGCAGACAATCCAAAATCCACTTATGTTTGGCTATAAATGTGTGTTGTTTTTTTAACTTTTTATTTAAATTTGAATGGGGTTATATTCAAGGTTTCTGGGAATTCACACCAGACAAAATTAAGAAAGCGTTATCTGAGAAAGATAAAGTATTATGGCTTTGATGCAAAGAAATTTAAACCTGCCTTCCTTAGAGAAGCTATAGAAATATATATACATGTATATACATATATATATATCATAATTCCATTTGATAATCTCTCCAAAAAGTGTGCTTAAGTAAAGGAGAAGATATTACTAGAAAGTTAAAATGATTTTTCTAGACAATAGAGAACATGTTAAGACTATCAGTGAAGAACTGCTAAATATGTATGGGCATGTGCATATAAGAGCCTTCTCTGGAAGTAGAATGGACAGCTCCTCAGCCTGTTACAATCTGCTAAGGAATAGGGAGAGATTTTTCCAATGGCCAAGTCTCTCAGTATATATCTCTGTTCTGCACCTTCATGCTCCTCACCTGTGAGTGAATTGACAGCTAATGTTCTTGGGAAATGACTTTCAGAATGAGTATTTGGAAAATAGAAACTACAACCACTTCATATCTTATTTGATTTATGATGTAGAAATCCCATAACCTCCTTGCAACCTAATATTAGAAAGTTCCCAATACTTGTGCATAAAACCATAAAATAGAGGTTTCATCCACTTGCTATCATTAGATAAAAGACCCTGAAGTTTTACCTAAAATATTTGCTTCCACAATTTGGTTTCTTCCCTTTCTCTCCTGCCTTTAAACAGTTCATATTTTTTAATTTGGATAATAAATGCTGTCAGTTTAATCTTGCTCTTTGTGGTGGCAAAAAATTGGAACCTGAGGGCATGCCCTTCTATTGGGGAATGGCTGAACAAATTGAGGCTTCTGTTGGTGATGGATTACTATTGTGCTCAAAGGAATAATGAACTGGAGGAATTCCATGTGAACTGGAAAGACCTCCAGGAAGTGATGCAAAGGGAAAGGAACAGAACCAGAACATTGTACACGAAGATTGTGTTACAATCAAATGTAATGGACTTCTCTACCAGCAGCAATGCAATAATACAGAACTATTCAGAGGGACCTATGAAAAAGAACACTATCCACATTCAGAGAAAGAACTGTGGGAGTAAAAACACAGAAGAAAAACAACTGCTTGATCACACATGGGTTGGTGGGGATATTATAGGGGATGTAGACTCTAAGTGATCAACCTAATGCAGATATTAATAATATGGAAATAGGTCTTGATCAATGACACATGTAAAACCCAGTGGAATTGCTTGTTGGCTACTGGGGGGGGTGAGGGAAGGGAAAGAACATGAATCATGTCCCCATGGAAAATATTCTTAATTAATTAATTTCAAAATAAATGCTGGCAGTTGCTTTTGACTGAATTCTCACTTTCCACCATGTTTTACTTTTCTATCCTAAATTGCTCAAGAATGCAGCAGATTGACTGTCTTTTAAATGCATAAAAGGCTATAAAAAACAAATCTGTATCTGATGAATGTGAATTTTTATCATGGAGAACAAATTCCTTAATATGTTAATAAACTGTTTTATTTTCTTTTGTGTCTCCCATATTTGACCCATAGTTATTAGACACTATTAATAGGCATGCCTCTCCAAAGATATCAAAATAATTCCCTTTAGCTATCCCACCCAATAATATAGGCATGTTTGTATATATACATAGATATATAGGTAAATGTAGATATATAGAGATCTAAATTTCTATAGAGAGACACAAAGATTACCTAAACATGGATTCCTACAAGTATATACATGAAAATATAGTAAGTACAATTAAGTTATACAAATGTTTATTTAGTTCCTACTACGCATAAAGTACTATACCAAATGATGGGAATTCAAAGATAAAGATAACTCAGTCACTCCCCTCAAAGAGTTTACTTTGTATTCTCAGAAGCTAATTTTGGTGTTTTATAGCTAATCTCAAAAGTGAAAATCAGTGACATGAAGTTGTCTTTCCCTACGGATATTTTGTAGATACCAAAACCAAACCAAAACAAACATACAAACACCTTCTCAAATATATTAAGGGGGTTTTTGAATTAGCCATTATGGACTTTTAAATAGCCTAGGAGATTTGAGCAGAAGAGAGGCACAGCATGTTTTCTCTATAAAAAAGAGCACTGGACTTGGAAAAATAGTTTGAGTCTTGGTTTTTCTATTGGTCACCTTCTGTGATGAGGGTAAAGATTTAACCTTCCTAAGACTTAGTTTCCTCATTTCTTTTCTTTTTTTTAGTTATTTTTATTCATTAAATATTATCCAATTACATGTAAAGAATTTCAACAATATTTTTAAAATGAGTTCTAAGTTATTTCCCTTCATCTAATTCTCTCATACACTTGAGAAAGGAAGCACTCCAACATCAGTTATATATGTGAAGTTCTACAAAGCACATTTCCATATGAAATATGAACCATATTGCAAAAAATAATCAAAATAAATTATTTTTAATCTGCATTCAGAGTTCATTTCATCATTTCTAAATACTTAATACTATACAATTTATAGGCCAAAATGAAGAAAGTACTTTTGGAACTAAAAGGCAAACTGTAAAAATACAGTCAATTAATAAAATAGAGTATTGTAAGGAAGGAAGTTCCAATCTTGCCTCAGATACCTCCTAGATGTGTCACCTTGAGCAAGCACTTAATCTCTCTCAACTTTTTTTTAAACTGTAAATTAAAATAATTATAACATCTACTTCCCATGCATTGTTTTGAAATTAGATGAGATAATGTATGTACAGCACATTGAAAATCTGAAATCACTACATAAATACAAGTCATTAGTATTTTACAATTATCATCAATATCATAGTTTAGGGAGAAATCTGGGTAAGAAAGAGGAAAACCATGAAGAAAACAAGGGAGAGAGAATAGAGACAAACTCTCAGGTTAAAGGTAATTTGAGGAAAGAAAGAAGAGAAAATGGAAATAGAGAATCACAGATACCTAACTGTTCCCTGTGACTGCCAAAAGTGTGTTTCACTGTCTTCTGCTTATCTGCAATTTGCAGCAGTGAAAGGGCAATTTTCTATCCCATTACTGCTGATTATGCCATCCCTTCTTGTAACTTCCTGGAGCAAGAGAAGATTATTAGGAGAAAATGTTTTAGGAGATTTAACAGGATTTAAGAAATTTAAGGGTTTTAAAGAGATTCCTCATCTAGGTGTGTGAGACTGGGTCATGGACAGTGGGCCCCACCACTGAAAGAAGTTTACAAACACAGAGCTCTGAAGCCAAAGTAGAAAAGAGAAGTTTATTCCTTCACCAAATGGACATTCCCGAGCACCATCTCACTGGCAACCAACTTCTTCCCAATTGAATCATTGTTAGTATCCCAAACAGTGATTGAATCTTTCAAAATAGGTAAAATCTACTTGTTACCTTAGAGAATATCTTTTTTCTTATAGAAAAGAACAAATTACATTTGCCCTGTTTACTTTTAACACCAAATTAGGCATGATTTATCCCATAGTTATTTTGAAAGACATGGATTTATAGGGTTATATCTGGGAGGGGGGGGGAGAAGGGATTCTTAATATAGAAGTTACATAGTTCATTTGAAAGAGCAATAACCTCAGAGGTAGAAGATTTGGCCCTTGCTTAATTATTTCCTAGATGTATTAATTAGTTAAATTACTTAACCTCTCAAACTTCAATTATTTTTATCTTATTAAATTGAGAGGCTCAAAATAGGCAATACAACTATATTAGTAAGGCCCATTAACATTCCCATCTTAGAATTTGATGAATAAAAATTTAAAAAAAATTTTAATTAATTAAGGAGATGAATAGAATTTAAGAGAAGTTAGATTTGATAGACATCTGTAGAAAACTGAATGGGAATAGAGAATATACCTTATTATCAATAGTACATGGTACTTTCACAGAAACTGATCATATAATAAAACATAGATCTCTTTACAATGCAATGCAAAAAGGCAGAATAGATAGATAGATAGATAGATAGACAGACAGACAGACAGACAGACAGACAGACAGACAGACAGACAGACAGATAGATATACTTTGCTGTTTTTGTTCAGTAGTTTTTGGTTGTGTCTGACTCTTCAGCTTCCCATCTGAGATTATCTTGGCAAAGACATTGTAATGGTTTGCTGTTTCCTTCTCCAGCTCATTTTACAACTTAGGAACTGATAATAACAAGGTTAAGTGATTCATCCAGGGTCACACAGCCAGTAAGTATCTGAAGCCACTTTTAAATTCAGGAAGATGATTCTTCCCAACTCTAGGAATGGTACTCTATCCACTATGCCACCTAGACGATATATATTGAGAGTTTAATAGATAGAAGAGTGTGTAGGTATAAATACACAAATACATACACATACACATACATACATACCTATATGCAATTATTGCTAATAAGAGAGTCATATAATGGAGAACTTTATTTGTGGATAGCAAGAACTAGGTCCAGAGGCAGAAGCACCAGGGTTCAATTTCGCTATATTAACAC
Source organism: Monodelphis domestica (assembly GCF_027887165.1). NCBI lineage: Eukaryota > Metazoa > Chordata > Mammalia > Didelphimorphia > Didelphidae > Monodelphis > Monodelphis domestica. The sequence continues at coordinate 105,173,330 of NC_077232.1, forward strand.
ATGCTTTCTATGTGATTCTGACATGTATTTTGACTTCTCTGTGTCCTTTATATATTTTTAAAATTGTCAGTTGCAAGTAAATTCTGGATTGATGAAAAGAAATTACTTAAGCTGGGGATGCTCTAAATCAAGAAAATTGCATTTTAATGCCTAATTAAATCTACATTTGTAGTAGTAAGCTCCTCCCCTATACATTCAAAATATGACTCCAAATTTCCTGAATGATGACTATGTCTTCAGAAGGCAGAATTAAAGAAAGGAGCAGGTTTAAGGTATAAGAAATGATGTGAAGCAAAATAACAGGTGCTACATGTCCCTAAAAACAGGTAAATAGAACAATGTGTTTGAAGTACAGATTATGTAGACAGAAGTAATATGAAATAAATAAGATTGCCAAATAAAGTTGACCTCAGGCTTTGGAGAACATCGAAAGACACAGAAAGTTATCTGAACTTTTTATTTCCTTCATAATAGGGAAATTATAAGGGTTTGGATGAAAGTAGTGGCAAGATGAAATGTGCATGTAAAGTCATATAATTAAAGGACAATAAACTTGAGCTGGAAAGGAATTAGGAGATCCTAATCCTCTCATTTTACTGATAAGGAAGTTGAGATTGAGAGAGGTTAAAATATTTGCCCTGGTCACAAATTCAGTAAGGAGTTGAGGTGGGATTTGAATCTAGGTCTTCATGACCCCAATTTCAACCCATTAGCTATTATGATTGAGACATTGCTAAGTGGTAAATAATGGTTAAGAGAGGTTAGTGTAATTTTTCAGGTAGGCATAAAAGAGGACCAGTTTGCTAGCTTTGTGGCTGAGGTAGTGAAGTAGGTAAAGAAAATTTGACTGTAGGCAGAATCCACATAATTAGAAATGGAAAGGGAGATAGCAGAGTCAAAGAAAACATGAAAATTTTAAAAATGAAATCCTACATGCATGACGTTACCTTGACAAACAAGGGAGTCAATAGAAACAAAAATAGGCTTGTTTGTTTTTTAGAGAAAGTTACAAATTTCTGCATTTATTGTATTAAATGAGATTATTCCTAAGCCATCTTAACAGAGATCCTCAGAAAGCATTTGGAAATATGGATGGGTTTATAGTTGAAAAGAGAGGTTGGAAATGGAGATATAGATTTGGAAATTTTACATCTGGACATTATAAAGTCATGAGGAATGGATCAATTTTTCAAAAAAAAAAAAGGAATGTGTGAAACAAAAGACTAGTATTGAGCAAAAATTTTTTAGAAACACCATAATTACAATCAATGAAAAGAGGAAGAATTTTCAGAGAATCATATAAACATGAGTACAGTCATGGAAATCAGAGTAGAAGACAGAATTGAGGAGTGACATTAAATAATGCAAAAAAAGGACAAAAATTTCCAGAAATTATTCTTTCATTGATTGCTTTCTTTTCCTCTAGTCACCACAATATTTAAGGTCTTTATTGCTAAAATAGTCTTTTAAATAATCTCCAGGCAGACTACTTCTCTCTTTTCCATTTAAATTATGCCATTGTCTGAGTTGCCCTCAAATACAATAAGGATCCATGTCAATCCTTTATTCTAAAGCTTAGATTTTATCATAACCTATATGAAGTTATGCCATGCTACACATACAAGTCTTGTTTCTTACTGTCTCCATACATATAGCCTAAATTGTAATCAATTATGTAATGCTAGATAGTTCTCAAGTACAAATTTCACTTCCTATTTGTTTACTTTTTTCTATTTTTTGGTCAAAATTCAAAATACTGCCAACACGTGTTATCTGTTTATCACTTACCCTTTCTTGGAAACTTTCTTATCTGTAAAATAAAAGGATTAGTTTAGATTATAGAATCATAAATTAGAGCTAAAGGGGAGCTTAGACTATATTAGGCTAACTGCACCATTTTACAGATGAAAAACCTGATGATAAAAGACATTAAATAACTTGGTGTGGGTCTAAGGGTTACTTACCATAAGAAATCTTCCAAAATTCTGATTAGTTCAAAATCTAATTGCATTATATCTTCACTGTTCCACAGAACTATAAATAATACATCCTCTCCTAGAAATCTTCAAAGCAAATATTTATATTTATCTAAATTTATCTAATTTATCTAAAACACATCTACTATAACTGTCCAACTCATCTTTGAAATTCCTATAGTGCCCATTACAGTGGTCTACACACAGTAGGAACTCAATAAAGGCTTATCTAAAGAATCACTCCTCTTATATCCAGTAAAATATCTGTTGAATAGGTCAATCTGTTTTCTACCTGTTATATTTTACACAAATTCATTTTATCTTTTATTTCTAGGTTTTGCTTTCAGAGATTAGAAAAATCTCTGCACTCTTTATTCTAACTCAAATGAACCAATAAATATTTACTAATATATAACCATCTCAAAGTCCAATGCATGACACATAATACAGAGATCATAGGTCACTTCTTTAAAACTTATTTTTAACTATACTACTTCAAAATTTATATGGAATAGTGCTATAAAATGTATATGATAGTGAGAAATGCAGTCTAAATTTGACAGTTGTAGTCAAATGCAAATTTAAAAATCATTTCTAAATCTTCCACTTGAAAACTGATTCAATCAGGAAATATGACTTTGTGCAAGGTTAGTTTTATCACTTAGCCAAGCCCCCTTAATTTTTTCTCAAAATAAGTCAACCAACCAGGAATTTACATTTCAAAGCTTTTGATAATGTTTGCAAAATAACTTTCTCATAGAAACATTATGGAAATTTGTAGTGGAATGATTGGCTGCCAAAGACAAACATAATCACCCTTAATAGTGTCAAATGAATTGCTACAGTCTAAAATGATTATTTCTTTCAAGATATGAAGGATTATACATGGAAAAGTAACTACATCACTTATACTATTAGGGGAAAGGAAGAAAAATGTACTTGTTTAAAAATGGTACAGATATATTTTATGGGTAGATGGTAAAGGAACCTTTCAAGTGAGTTTTTTTTAAATGTCAACAACTAGTTTTCAATTTCTTTCAACCTGAACTAGTGTTTATGAAAGAAAAATGAACAAGCAGAATGCTAAATGACGGCATTAATTAAATGATACAGCACCAACATTACCACAAATAAAACACTTAATAACCAAAAAGAAGCAGGAATCCCAGGCTTAATTTGCTTTGATGTTCTTCCCTTCATTAAGAAAGCTTGTTTTAATCTCTGACTGTGTGTTTTAGCAATAGGGGTTCCCAAAATGTAGATGACATTAACTAGCATTATATTGCCTCAATTGAAAGAGGGAGCTAGAAAAGACCAAAACATTTATTTCTTAATAATGAGAAAGCTTCCAATGGGAAGAAAAAAAAAGTGAATTGTACATCATAAACAGGCTTGTTTTAGCTATACATCTGAGAGAATAGTGTTTTCCAAAGCCCTATTTCTTTATTTGCTTTTTATATTCAAAAAGAAGTAGAAATGAAGATGAGTAGTAGAGATTTGTTAGGACCTGATAACTGATCTGACCACTTAAGATTTGTGAAAACTTATTTATTTTCCACTTGATACTCTAGCTACCTGACTCTGGATGTAATGATTTTTCAGGATCAAGCTCATTTGCAAAATAGGAATCATACTTATAGTCTACTTCACAGAGTTGTTATGGAGATGAAATAATAATGTTGGGGAGAGAAGTAATAACCTGGTAACTTTAAAAGATAAAAATGTTGAATTAGACTTTGTATACATTTAATTTGAGATACTGATGTAATATACACATGGAGATAGAAAGTATTAGGAAATATAAGGCTAATGAACCAGATGTTATTATTATGTACATCAAGGTAAAAATTGATTACCATTATAATAAATGTAGAGCTATATTATTTCAAAAAAGATATGGAAAGACATATAAAATGAAGTGAGCAGAAATAATACTTTATACAATAACATCAATATTATGAAAATGAACAATTTTATGAACTATTGAGGCCTGAATATAATAGATAGAATAAATGAAATGAATAGAACCCAAAGAACAATTTATTCAATATTAAAAACAATTCTGAAAGCTGTGAGAATTATGATCAATATAATAATCATTCATGATTCCAGATGACTGATGATTGAGTATACTATCCACAAAAGCAAAGTGATGGATTTTTGGTATAGAATTATATATATATATATATATATATATATATATATATATATATTTTTAATATCTGTGTCTACTGTTGTAATAGGAATTAATGTATGCATATGTCTTTATCTATCTGTATCTATCTCTATCCATGTTTTTGAGTTCAACCAGTGGCAGAATTTGTTTTGCATAGTGTGTTTTTAACAAAAGATTAGCATTTTTTCTTTTTCAATTTACTAGAGGTTGGAAGAGAAGAAAAAATATGTGCATATATATATTTAGAGAGATTGGAGTGCTAAAGATATGAAATGTTCTAAAAACTTTGAAATGTCATCACAATACAAGTATTTGTATTTAACTGTTTGACTATTATAAGTAAATACATGAAACAGAAATAATATACAAATATTTTCAATGTAAAAACAAAAAAATAAAATTGAAAATATAAATAAGAAAAAATGAGCTATGTGGTTTATGATATTGTCAGAAAAAGGAGAGTAGGAGAGAAGTGAAGATGGCCAAGGATAGAATGAATGCATGTTTAAAAGATAGAAGGTGGATGAGGACACATCCAAAGAATCAGAAGGAAAAGTCAGAGATGGGCAGAGAACCATGAAAATAAAGTATCAGATTGCAAATAAGACAGTGGTTAATAGGATCAAATATTTCAGAAAGAACAAAGGTGATGATGGCTGGAGAAAAGGGAACATTAGATTTGATAACAAATATGTCATTATCTACCATTGCAGAAAGATTCAGCATAGTAATATGGAAGTTAGTTTGCAGGTATCTGAAAAATAAGTTTGCAGGAAGAGAGTAAAATGGTTAATATAAGCTACTTATTGGAAGAGTTCCATAATGAAGACAAGGAGAGAGAAATAACTAGGCACATATCCTTAAGGGGGCAACAGGGAAAAAGGAGAAAAACTTATTTTGTCTTTGTTGTTGTTTCTTTTTTTTATGGACAGGGGAAATGAAAAACTAAAAAAGAAAGTCTATAAAGGAGGAGAGTCTGAATATACATGGACCATAAGGAATGATTTATAATCTAGATTTTGGAGAATGTTGATTAGGATAGGATAAAGATCATAAACAAAGGGATTATCTTTGGCAAATAACATTAACATCTCCCCTGAAAATTGGGTGTAACAGAAGAAGAAAGATTAAGACAGAAAAGGGAAGATTATGTTGGATACTGAATTTTAGAAAAAAATAACACTAAATAATGTCAAAGTTAGAGGGGGTCACAGAGATTATCTAATTCAGGGTTACATTAGCTTTTGTGCTATGGATTTCTCAGTCAGTTTGGTGAAGTCTATAATTCTAAATGAATAAAATGAAATACATAGGATAGCAAAGGATATCAAAAGTTTTTTTTAAATAAAGATGCATTTTTCCTCACCCAAAATTAGTGACTCCCCAAAATCTATTCACAGACACATTGGGGTTTCCATGGAACAAAAATGAAGAAACATTGATTTAGTTCAACCTAAAACTTAATAAAAATGCCTTCTACAAAATCCAGGAGTCATCATAGAGAGCTCTGACATAGGGGTAGAGACTGGTAGAGAACCATGTGGATGAAACACACCAGTGTTGGGATTGGATAATGATAACAGAACCAGTAGCAACTTTGGGAGCTCTCAAGCAGAGATGGTAAGGAGTCTTGGCAACTGTTTAAAAAATGATTACAGAGCATCACTAGATGCAAGACTAAGAATGGTCTGGAAAATCCATTGCCTATTCCCATTTCTATATCATAGTTCAAGGGTGGAGATGTGCATTACCAGTCAAGAGAGAGCAAATGCCCAGAGCAACAGCATCACCTTTTGGTCATAGAGGACTGAGGGCTCTGTGGAACAATATTATCTTTGGTCCCAGTGAGACTAGAGCCCTAAGGAGCAATACCAATTGAAATCCCAAGGCATCCAGGGCTTTTCCTGGGTGAGGACCAGAGTGCAGATCAGGAGAGCAGTGACCTCACCTCTCCCCAGATCACCCTCCTTTGAAGCACCAAAAACCTTCAAACCCCAAATATCTCCAAAAACAAAAGTGCAAAAAAAAAATGCCTGAAACTTGACATATTCTCGCTGCCTGCCCCCATGCTGGGAACAGATCTCGACTTTGACATAAAGTTAAAAATCAAGGAATAAGATGTGAAAATGAGCAAATGACAACAACAAAAATAATCTGACCATAAAATGCTACTATAATGACAGATTAAAAAACAAACAGAAGACAATGAAGTCAAAACAGCTATGAGCAAAGTCTCAAAGAAAATAAATATGAATTGAATACAAACCTAATAAGAATTCCTTGAAAAGTTAAAAATGATTTTTAAAATCAAATAGGAGTAGTGGAGAGAAAATTAGCTAAAGCAATGAAAACAAATAAAGAAAAATAATAGCTTGGTAAATAGACACAAACAATAAAGAATATAATAACCAACCCCCCCAAAAAAAAACAGAATTGGAAAAATGGAAAAAGAAATTCCAAATGAGAAAAATTTTACTAAAGAAAATAATTCCTTAAAAATCAGAATTGGGCAAGTAGAAACTAATAACTCTATGAAACATCATGAAACAATTTAAGTTAAAATTTAAAAATAGAAAATGTGAAATACCTCACTGGAAAAAATTAAAAAAAAGTTGAAAAATAGATCAAGGAGTGATAATTTAAGAATTATTTGGATTGTCTAAAGTCCATGATCAAAGAAAGAACATAGACATTACATTTCAATTTTCAAGGAAAACTGCCTCAAAATCCTAGAAGAAGATAAAATAGAAATTAAAAGATCACCACCTGAAAGAGATCTCAAAATGAAAACATCCAGGAATGTTATAGCCAAATTCCAGAGTTCCCAGGCCAAAGAAAAAATACTCTATAAATTTTAGCAATGCTTTCTTGATTTCTTCTGGTAATATGAATCACCATAAGTCTATAATAGTGAAGAGCTTTGACAGGTCTTGTGAACTTTTTCACATCCTGCATATGTGCCCTGAAATGATACCAAACTTCTCTATTTTTGTTATTAAGTCAAAAAATAACTGCTACATCAATTTTCAATAATGAATCAGTAGCTGTCACTTTCTTCTTGTTCTTTTTTTCTTTTTTCTCACTTGAAAGCTTGTGTGGATCCTTAATATATTTTTGGAGCAGAAACTCATCAGCTCCCTTCTCAGAAGGTCTAGCATCTTTCTCTCCAAATCGAGTTTCATATCAATTTGTTCCAAACTTTCAATGTTATCTCTTCTCTTTCTCCTCAGTTTCATATCTTCCCACACACACATTCAAACTCTGGCCACAGTTCTGTCTACTGAAATATTTTATGTTGTTTTTAAATTGAAGATTTCATTTTACTTTTTACAAGGGCCCCTTCATTTTCCTGCAATATTCATTGTCCTGGATAACCTCAAGTGGATTGAGTTTCCTCAAGACTCTGTACTTTCCCCTCTGGGAAGAATATCAGTTTTTATTTTGGACCATGACAGAAATATAAAAACTTCATACTCTATTCCAGTTACTGCAAAAATCTTCTTTGTATTCTATAATTTCTAGAAGCAAGAAATATCATCCTTTGCCATTCTTGCTAGTAGCTGCCCTAGAGAACTTTGGTAATGCTTTAAAAATATTTATTTATTTATTTATCTATCTATCCATATATTTATATATACATTGTTTGGCCTTTGGATTTGAAAGAGGACTCTAAGAAAAATAGAAGTTTCAAGTTTGTATTCTGATAAATAGGTGACAGGAGAACTGAAGCAGATTCCATATTTTGAGAAAATCTCACTTAGCTGCAATATTTATTTGAATTGAAATTATAGTTTAAATGATTAGAGGCATATTGAAAGCTTAATGAGGATACAGCTGTGAAAAGTACTGCTATAAAGTTGTACTCTATTAAATTACTCCTTGGGTTAGACCTAACTAAAGCTACATTAGAAATAAATCCAGGTGAACAGAAATCATTTCTAAATGATGGCATTCCCAGTAATCAAATATTGGAGGAAAGTCTAATTAGTTAACCATCAGCTCATATATGCTCCTAAACTGGACTTAAAAATATTTTATTGTAACCTCAACCAATATGTGGTTTGGGGCTGAACTTTATGGTCCATCTCTAGGTCTTTCAGGGTCCATTGCAATTAAGTAGATATTTCTACATTTTAGTGACTGGAGGAAAATCTGATGTCTATGGCTGACCACAGAAGACCCATAAACATTAAGCAACTTGCTTAGGTGTTCTGAAACTCCATGGCTATAATTTATTTAATATATAAAAGAGAATATTTTTATTCATTAAGTTCCATAGGTGAGAGAGAGAAAGGAAGAGATAGTCAATACTACCACATTTATATGTACAATGGTTAAATTAGCAGAAAGTAAACTAAGAGATCTATCAGAAATTTCTATATGGACATAGATATATATGATCTAGAATTGTCCATTCATATTAACTAAATAAAAATGTGTACTTAATACTATGAACAAAAACAAATTAAGTCAACACAGTTACACACAAGAAAACATTCAAATGGAATTTAGTAGTATTTTCCAATCAGATTTTAAACTAGATAAAATATTTAAAGGATCTGAAATATTTGCCAGAATGAGTGAAAATGAAAGAACATCACTCTCACTATTTGAAAATATATGTCTCCATGGGCAAAAACTCAAGCAGATTTTGAAAACTAAAGTCCCATATTTTTTAAACAGATGGAATCACTAACAATTATTAACTTTTTGATTCATAAATGGGAATGCTATGAAAAAAGAGATGATCATTTAATCCTGATAATATAGAAGCAAAAATTAAATACCTCCTTGTCCCCTCCCACATATAGTTAAAATAATAGCCAAATAATATTCAAAAGTAGCACTTATAGAAGACCTTAACATTTTCAAATTGCTTCATATACCCATCTCACTTTATCCTCACAACAGCCCTGAGAATGAGGTGCTATTATTATCCCCATTTAATAAATGAAGAAATTGAGTTTCAGAAAAGTTAAGTGATTTCCCTGAGATCACACAAAACTTGTAAGTTTCTGAGACCAGAATCAAACTACTGTCTTCCTAACTTCAAATCATATATTCTATCCACTCTGCCAAGATGCATGTCCAATTAAACAAAGACTCACCTGTCTGGTTGGACCCTGATCTGATAATTAAAACGTCAATGAATTATAGATCTGATAGATTGTTACTCCCCCCAGTAATGCACACTGTAAACCATTCTTGCTTTTTCATACGTTATAATTCTTGTCCATGTTTTACCCCAAATCATTCCCCCTCAAACCCCACCACCCCAGGCAGCTGGTTGGATAATAGGTAGAATGCTGACCCTGGAGTCAGGAATATTTGAGTTCAAATCCTGTATCAAACACTTACTTACAAGCTGTGTGACCCTTTACGTTTTCCTCAGGTTTCTCACTTGTAAAAATGGGAATAACAACAGCATCCACTTTGCAGGATTGTTTTAAATATGAGATATCCAAATGAGGTAATATTTGTCAAAAGCACATAGCATAGAACCTGGCACACTGTATAAATGTTTTTTGCCTTCTCATAATGTCCTTTCCAATGTTCTTTAAGGTTGCTAAACATTGAAGAATGAACAATTCAACATATTCTGCATTGATCTGTCTCTCACTCTTACTTCATGAGCAGCTCACCTTTTTTTTTTTAACTAACTTTGATGATATTTTTAGCCAACTTCTTGTGAACTAATCATTGGAAAGTGTCTGTATATGTGTGTGTTTGTATGTATGTGTGAGATCAGGTCTGAGATTTCTATTGTCCCTAGAACTATTAATGAAGAAATTTCTTCTACCTTGTAAGGATCTAAGTGACTTCATTGGCACACTGGAAAGACTTAATGACATGCCTCAGATCTCACAATGAATATATGTCAGAAACAAGACTTGAAATCACATTTTCCTAACTCTGAGGCAGACTCTCTAGACCCTACACCACTGTCAATATATTGCAACTTAATTATGTTGACTGTTTAATTCTCCATGAACTTGCTGGTGATTTATAGATTTGGTTATTTATATAATTTGAATTGTATACACATTGCTAGAAGAAAACATTTTAAAAATAAGGAATTGGGATTTTGAAAATGACATAATATTTCAATACAATCCAACCCACCATCTTTGTTTTTTTTTCAATTGTTGGTATAGTTCATGAGTCTGTATCATGATGAACAAGCTAACTTTGTGTGTATGTCATCAGCCTGGACAACACTTATTCTTTCCCCACTTGGATTTTTCCTTATAGATGGTTTGGTCATACTCTTCTCGAGTAGTTTTATATTTCCTTCAGAATGTTGAGTTATTTTCTGAGGTTTGATGGAATCAGTAGCCAAAATGGAAGCATCAAGGTCTTATCATCTGTAGGAATGCATCCCCCATTTGTTGTCTGTTTCCTTTTTTCAACATTTTCTTTTTATTACAAACTTAATCATTAGGAGGACACAGAGAGATTAAATATACAGAGACAATTATATAAGAAACTATGAATTTTATTTGTTTTGAGAGGTTTATTCATTTTAACGTGTTACTAACAAAACTGCAATATTTGGATCCTCTTTTGAACTTATTTTTTCTTCTGTTTTTTTTTTTAGAAATATTTGATGGATGTTTTTTGTTGCATAGCTAGCTGTCTTTGCCAATTAATTTCCTTCTCCCTACTTCCATTGACTAACACATTCACCAGCAGATGAACTTTCTGCCTGGATTCTTTGTTGGAAACTCTTCCATGACAGTAGCAACTATTTTTTGGTGAAAATAGCAACTTTCTAAATGAGAGCCATTAAAATTAGATTTTACTCAATTCAATCAAAAGTTTCATTAGCATCTGCCAAAAACTTAAAACAACACTGATTCTTGAATTTTCTGTACAATTTAGTTGGGTAAATATAAACTTTGCTACAGTGTCATATACAGAAGGCTGAGTCAGGAGAACCTAGATGTAAATCCTATTTGTAGTTCATAATCACTTATGTGACTCACAGCTCTGAGCCTTAGTTTCTTCACTTGTGAAAAAGGGGATAATAAAACCTAGGTAGTATCTATTTGTCACCAATTTTCTGAGGCTCAAACAAGATAACTATGATGCATATTGGAAACTAAAAAATAATATATCCATATAAACAGTTATTAATACATCTTTTGTTTATTTTCTTAAATCAGTATTATCAATTTATAATTTCAGAATTGTATTTTTAAGGCCAATAAATGGGTAATTTAGGTTTCTTAATCTAACCTAATTTTTTGCTCTTGTTTGTGACATGCTGCTCCATTACTACCTAAGGCTCCTTTTTTTTTTTTTTGAAGACAGGTGTTTTATGTGATCAATGAATATCATCTAATTCTGTGTCTCAGGAGACCAGGAATTCAAATTCTGCCTCAGACAACTTAATAGTTGTGTTAGCCTGGGTAATTTCCTTAATCTCTATATACTTTAGGGTGTTTTTTTTTTAATATGTAAAATGAGGATAATAAAAGCGTCTACCTCCAAAAGTTGTTTTGAGAACAAAATGAGACATTCATAAAGTGCTCTATATGTCTTAAAGTGCTCTAGAAATAGAAAATATGGATTATCATTAAATATATGATCTATGATTTATTAGTAATAAATAGTATTATTTATAATTATATTTTAAATTTATGTTTATATTTATAATTTTTCTTAATATTAATTTAAAGTTTTAATTCTATGTTAATGTAATATAAAATATTAATGTTATGATATAATAAATTTTACATGCCCTGATATAATAAATGATAATATATAAATAAGTATATTATTTTATTGAATTAATATTTTATTATTCCTATTTTATAGTGAGGTTGAACTAATGACCTCTAACATCTAATCTTATTTAAACTTCATGGTACTATGATTTGGATTCAGAAATGTCTGATTTTAATAAAATGTACCCTCTTATTCCTTTGATAGCCCCATCCTTTGACTGGCCTTTCATTTGTACAATGGCTTCCTGGAAGAGATTGGTTCAATCATACGTGTGGCTAAATGGCATCCTGGTGGGCATGTGGAAGTGTGGACTATGGGACTCATGATCTCTACTGTCCAATCAAAGAATTCAATTAGGAGTGGCAAAAAAAGGGCTTTAGAAGCAAATAGAGAAGAAGGCTGTCTCTCTTCCTGAACACAAGAAGAGCAGGATCAATCTCTCTCTCTCTCTCTCTCTCTCTCTCTCTCTCTCTCTCTCTCTCTCTCTCTCTCTCTCTCTCTCTCTCCTCTATCTCTGTGTCTTAATAATAAATAATTATAAAGAAACATACAGTCTCAGAGAATTTTACACATTACAGAGGATAATTATGCTCTTTGAGCTTCAGGTTCCTGATTTGTAAGATGTAAATAATATGACCTCCAATTGTTAATTACAAGTTTGTTGCAAAGATGAAATTACATAACACATATAAAATGAAACTTAAAATGTCTATACATGTTAGATAGTATAATGAAGATTTGAGATACATGCATTGTGATAAGTATGAGGTAGTTTTTAAATAAGTATTGGTCCTTATTTCTCTATTTTGATTTGACTGCATTTATGCAATCTCACAAAATTGCCACCTCGCCAGGACAAAAAGCCAAAACAGATTGCATCTTAACATATTTTAGATGAGATTTTCCAGATATTTTAATATACTATAACTACTGGTTTAGAATACACACTTATTTTCATGCTCTGTTTAGAATATGAACTCATTTGCAGAGTCTTATGAAAGAGGATATTGAATTATTAGTACAGCCTCATAAAACAGTAAAATAGTAGTGAAGGAGAAAATGAGTTTACAGAAAACTCAGCATGCTACCCAGTTAAGGCAGATCAGTTTTTAAAAATACATTTTATTGATTATTCTTGGCTTTGGATCATATCCATATTGTTCAATTAATAAATGAATAATTATTAACTGCCTTCTGTATGTTAGGCACTCAGTTCAGTGTTAGATTTGTAGATATTATCATACCCTCCACTCTAATTCCCACCAACAAACCCATTTTAGAACAACACAATAGCAATTTTGTTAGAGAAAAACTGTTCTGGTGCCCATATTTGAAAGTGGGCACACTATTCTGTATAAATATTCCCCTAACTTGGTACTAAATAACTTATAAGTCCATGGATTCAGTGGGAAAGGAACCTTATAAATTATCTGATCAAACCAACTATCCCCACCCCCCGGAACATATTTTACGTATATAGAATTGAAAATCGAAAAACCAGGAGACTGACTCCAGCTCTGACACCTAACTAATTCCATGCATAGCAGTCTATTCACTATGCCTTACTGCCTCAAAATGTAGCGGTATGAGTATGTCCTTTTATTTTTCACAATGTTGGATTTTACATAGATAAATCTAACTGCAAAATTGAGGAATTTCTAAATAAATGATGGGCAGCGAGGTGATGCAATAGATAGAGTAGCATGCCTTACATCAGGAAGACTCATCTTCCTGATTTCAAATGCAATCTCAGAAACCTACTAGTGACCCTGGGCATACTTAACCCTGTCTGCCTCAGGTCCTCATCTGTAAAATGAGCTGGACAAGGACATCACAATCCACTCCAATATCTTTGCCAAGAAAATCACAAATGAAACCATGAAGAATCAGACATGAAATGCCTGAATAACAACACAAGTAAATGATAAATGTCAGAGTACAAGGTCTTAATTGAATAAATAAAATGGGTCATAATCATTGTGTTGAGAAAGTTTATTTTATTTTCTTGGATAATAATAAGAAACTCTGACTCCTTAAGGAATAATGTCATGCTGAACTTAAGAGCTTGACTTTCATGGTTAAATGATTTTTAATTAATAAGTTATAATGAACACTAACCGCATAATAAATCACCATTTTCATAAAATGAATGAATAAATCCATTTTGTCTACTTCTCTCCACTTTAGAGCTTTCTTTAGCTCTTTCCAAAGCAGAATTACTTTTCCTCCCAAAGGGTGTGGTTCCTAAATTCAAAGACTGTGACTTTGGAACTCAATATGAACCATTTATTACATAGACAATTGAGTTCTAGTGAATATGGGGAAAGGTGGAGGTATAATATGGCTCAGCTATTTTTAGGATTGTTGCTCTGTCATTAATAATAATTTGTTGTAACCTTCAGACGTCTAAAAATAGTATAAGATAGCAATTGAGATGGCAGTGGCTGAGACTTAGTTATATTGAAAAAAGTAATCAAAGAAGAAAATGGATCTTGCCAATGGATTTTATAAAAATTTATACCAATGAATGAAATCTAGAAATTAATGGGATCTAGAGTTATGAGGAACCTTAGAGATCATTTAGGGTTAGTGAGGTAGTATAGTAGATAGTACTCTGTGCTTGGAATTAGGAAGATGCATCTTCCTCAGCTCAAAGACAACCTTAGACAATTGCTGGCTGGGTGACTCTGGATGAGGCTCTTAACCCTGTTGGCCTCAGTTTCATTATCAGTCAAATGAACTAGAGAAGGAAATGGCAAACCAGTCCATTATTTCAGCCAGAAAAATTCCAGATGGAATCACAAATAGGTAGATATGACTGAAATAATAATCAACAACAAAAGACATATTTTAGAACAATTACCACATTACATGAGAATGAAAATGAGATCCAGAGAGATGTTTTAGCTTGTTCAAGGTCAAATAGGTTCTAATAGAGGATGTTGTATAATGAAAGATTTTAAGTTAAAGGACCTGGGTTGGAACCCCAGCTCTTCCATTTACATGTATAATAATGTGCAAGTGTCTTCCTACCTCTGAATTCCAGGTACTTAATTTTTTATTAAAACCCTTACCTTATGTCTTAGAATACTACTGTGTATTGGATATAAGGCAGAAGAGGGGTAAGGGCTAGGCAATGGGGGGAGGGGGGTTAAGTGACTTGCCCAGAGTAGAAACACAGAAGAAAAGCAACTGCTTGATCACATGGATGAATGGGGATATGATTGGGGATATAGACTCTAAATGATTATCCTAGTGCAAACATCAATAATATGTAAATTGGTCTTGATCAATGACACATGTAAAGCCCAGTGGAATTGCTATGGGAGTGGTTAGAGACAAGGGAGGGAAAGAACATAAATCTTGTAACCATGGAAAAATATTCTAAATTAATTAAATTAATTAATTTCTAAATGGAAAAAAATAAAAAATAAATTATTTGCCCAAGGTCACACAAGTAAGAAGTGTCTGTGGTCAGATTTGAAAGTAGAACCTCTAGATCTGCTTCTTAATCCACTGAGCCACCCAACTGTCCTCTAGGTTCTTCATTTATGAAATGAAAGTGTAGGACCAGTTAATCTCTAAAGGTCTGTATGGCTTCAAAGGTAAGATCCTGGGATCTTAGTCAAACCATATGTTAAGCAGGTCCTATACTTCTAAATTGAATAGTCCTTCCACTGCTCCTTTTATCTATGTCAATGCAATATATGTAATTTGTTTAATTTTAAAGGTATGGTAGGTAAATGATACTATAAACCTGGGAATATCAATGCTATCCTTTAAATAATAATTGTAGAAAGTCTTCTGCTTTCTTTTAAAAGCATAGGAAATAAGTACCTAGCTATAAGTACCTAGGTAGCTATCTGAATCAATTGATTTGGTCCTTGGAGATGTGGACTTCATTTTTCTTTGCCTTGTGTAATAGATGTACAGTTTATAAGAAGATAGTTTAATCCTCTTGGTTTGGGACTTCATGATTTTCCAAATATATCTATCTATGTCAATTACTTCTACATACGATAAGAGCATCTACCTAAAATTATTTTTCAAAACTAAATTAAAACACAACTAAAGTAATGGGGAGGTGAGGAGGCAGGGTTTGGGAAATTTGAAAGCATGCCATCAAATACTTTTGTTAATGATAATTGTACATATCAATATTTACAAATATCTACAGTGTCTTGTCAGAGCTTATTCACCTAATTCACATAGTCATTGGCAGCCTGAACTCCTCCAGAGAAGTGGCTACTGCTCCTTTCAGAGTTCTAGGGTTTACCTTAGAGATGTTTATATGTCAAAATACTAACACTATCTCCCTCCGATGTACTTCCATTTAATCCAGGGGATGTAAGGCTTTTTCCCCCTAAAATCATATAGCAATTACAATGCTTCCAAAAAGTTTCTGCCAGTATGAGTCATATTTTTGTTGCATTTTTTTTTCAGTTACCAAATGAGAGATGCCTTTGGGAGCATGGATTTACTTTCCCACAAATACCTGAAAGACCAGAAAGAGGAGGACAGGGCATGAACAAATATGTTACATCACAATTGTGTAGGCAATACATATGGTCAAGCTAACTCACAACTTTATAGGTCTATAATGTAAGAGAGGAAAATCAAATCCAGCATAAAAAAGAGCAACCCAAGCAGGGGAGGAGCAAGGAAGCCAGAGAATTACAGGAAGGAACAGAAGAGCTGAAAAGATTCAAAGTACTTATTTCTCTTCTCTTTGGGAGCTCCTCAAGGGTGGTTGGTCTAAGAGAAATCTCTGAGACAAGACCCCCTGAGCATTGACCACCTCTCAGTGAACCTAAATCCCTTGGATCCAGCTGAAGATAAAAGGAGTGGATAAGACTTTATTATAAAGCCATCCACCCAAAGAAGACTTTCTTCTCTCTATCCCCTAAAGTTGTCCTGTGAACTTCATGCTACAACTAGGGTAGATAGAAGTCAGGACAGAGATCACAACTGACCAAGGAGGATCAGGCAAACAGCCTCAACCCTCAGGATTTAGTGAGGAGGGTCAGTTATTAGTTCTTAGGGAACTCCTACTTACCCTACTCTCCCTGTCTTTGTGTGTCCCTTTAGAATAAAAGAATTATTCTTTATAGATCAAGTTGCCTGCCTCGAAATAACCAGGAAGAGATCTGACGCTTGGGGAAGAAAGCTATACTCTCTTCCCAATGAGGGCACTGACAGGACATATTCTGTCCCTCTAAAAAGACAACTGGTGTTGTCTTCACTAGGGGAAGAGAGGGGAGCATCAATCTATACCCCCTCTCCATCTTCTGGCTCCATCCTACCTCTCTCACTCACTAGTCTCAAAGTAATGATGGTGGGTGACTTCATTCTCCCATTCATTACAATAAGAACTCAATGCTCTTTCTCTAGAGTACAAGGTTCACTATAAAGCAAGGGATAAGTAGAGCTGGCTCTTAGCAGCTCTGCTTTCTCCTCATCATTGTATCAATTGTTATTTACTAAGTGCCTCTTTAATTTTTTTGCCAAGCACTGTGCTAAACACTGTGGTAAAAGACAGCCCCTGCCCTCAAGGAACTTACAGTCTAATGAGGAAGAAAACTAGTAAACAAATTTATACAAAACCTTACTCTTGAGCTGCCACCTTCAGCCAGGGGCTTGTCTGGATGGTGCAGGGTTCTCTTCAGCTAAAGATGTTATCTTAACAGTATCAGAACTACACAGCTCTTTCCATTAGATCAATGACTTTCAGCTCTGGATCAGCAGAAGTTTTTTTGACTCCCTCAAAATTGAGGCTCTGGGCTAATTTGTCATCTGTAAGTAGAGGATGGAAGAAGGCTTACTTATCCCACAATAAAGCTTCCTTACTAGAAGCCTCTTCCCCTCAGTCTGGCTAAGGGTGATTAATTTTGATTCAGTCACTTACACTGTCCAAACACCTTTGGGAATCATATGCAGATGAGTGGCATGGGGAGAAGTTATGAATTCATACAATGGGCTAGAGGCAAGTTCATTGGCTTGCTGGCCTCTTCATATATAAGTGAGAACTCCAAGCCTTCTTTCCCTTCTAGCCTGGGGTTTGTCTATTTTGTATCTGTAGGTTTTTTCTTTTACATTTTAATGTATTTCCTTTAGCTTCTGCACTTTTCAGTTTCTGCTGAGGTATCTCTGGGGACTTCTTTTACATACTAAAAGAGTACAAGGTAGCACATCCTCCAAACCTAAGCTTATAAATAGGATTTTGATTTTTTTT